>NC_064922.1:897280688-897594953 GCF_023897955.1 Schistocerca gregaria
AACGCTACCTACATGCTCTGTGGCTGAGGATGGAGTGGAGATTTTCGCGTCTGCTGAGGACCTAGATCTCGCCAGACCCTCAGACACAATGGATATAGACTGCTCAGGCAATAAATCGGTGGTAGTAGGTGACTCTGAGGCGTAAACTGCTTCATTGAATGTTCCATGCCTTCCCAGTCTCACGATGTCATCCTCCAGTGGAATTGCGGTGGTTGTTTTCCACCGCCTGGCTGAGCTACGGTAACTGTTAAGTTGCCCTTCAGGAAATCTGGTTCCCAGCAGTGCGGACCTCTCCCCCCATGGCTATCAGGGATATTACAGGAACCGTAGCGATTATAATCGAGTGTCAGGTGGAGTTTGCGTTTATGTCCTAAACTTGGTCCTTAGTGAACATGTGCCCCTTCAAACCCCTCTTGAAGCTGTGGCTGTCAGCAAAAGGACAACGCAAGAAATAACTGTCTGCAATGTACATCTTCCTCCAGATGGTGCAGTAACCCTGAATATATTAGCTTCACTGATTGATCAACTCCTTAAGCCTTTCCTACCTCTTGGGAGATTTTAATCCCATGCTAAATGGCCGAGGCAGAGATGTCGAAACTTTACTGTCGCAATTCGACCTCTGCCTCTTAAATACTGGGGCTGCCACGCATTTCAGTGTGGCTCATGATATTCACTCTGCCATTGATTTATCAATTTGCAGCCCAGGACTTCTCCCATTTGGAGAGCACATGACGACCTGTGTGGTAGTGACCACTTCCCCATCTTCCTGTCACCTCTGCTGTCACCGCTGAATCTCCCCCACACTGTAACATTGATGTGATGGTTGAGCAGGTGACTAGCACAATTTTTTCTGCAGCAGAAAACGCTCTTTAGGGTGCCCAAGGTGTAAGGCAGGCCCTTGGTGGTGGTGTAAGGCAGCCCCTTGGTGGTCGCCAGAAGTCGCTGAAGCAATTAAGAAGCATCGGCGAGCTCTACAGTGGCATAAGCGGCACCCTTCCCCGGAGCTCTTCATAGCCTTTCAACGCCTCCATGCCCGTGTTCACTACCTTATCAAACAACAGAAGAAGGAGTGTTGGGAGAGATATGTCTCCACCATTGGGCACCACACGGCACCTTCCCACGTCTGGGCAAAGATCAAACTTCTTTTCGGGTACCAGGCTGTCCACAATTGCATTCAATCTCCTCGCATCCAAGACAAGTCGCGGACTTCCATCCTTCTTGGGTACTACAAACAATGGATCGATATATTTACTACTTGCTCTTTCAATTACCCCCCCCCCCCCCTCCCCCCCCATGATATCATGCGATCTATCTCTTCTTGTATTGCTTTTCTCTGGGCAAATGGTATTATGTAAGTCTTGGGAGCATAGACCTCATGTGGCTTAATAGTTAAACTGCGCATGGTGCATCAGAAAAGACTCCACAATTATGTTTTAAAATTTCACTCTGTTCCCTTTTCTGCAGACAAACTCTCCAATTCTGACACCCTCTATTGTACTTTCTCTTGAATAGTCTCCACCATATCCTTGTCTGCCCCTGGTAACTGAATGGTGCCGGCACGGTAGTTCAGCGTATTCGGTCAGAGGGTTAGCTGCTCTCTGTAATAAAAAAACTTGGTGAGTGGATCAATAACAAACTTAAATGGGCGTCAGGTGACGTCCGTCACGAACAATTGCAACGAACTATAACGAACAAATTAGATTTTAAAAAAAGTGGTCAGTATGACAGAATGTTAACCCTAAGGGCCCGGGTTCAATTCCCGGCTGGGTCGGAGATTTTCCCCGCTCAAGGACTGGGTGTTGTGTTGTCCTAACCATCATCAATTCATCCCCATTGACGTGCAAGTCGCCGAAGTGGCGTCAAATCGAAAGACTTGCACCCAGCGAATGGTCTACACGACGGGAAGCCCTGGTCACACGATATTTATTATTTACCACATCCTTACCCCAACTCAAGCTATGTATCGTTACTAATTTCACCTCTGCTGCAACGCCCCCCTCTCGTACGTACTGTGCCTCCTCAGGACTATTAAATACCTCCTTTCTCTTAACGAAGGGGACCACTAGTTTTCTACCCCCTATTTGGAATCTCAACTCACAGTCTTTAAAATTTAGTTCACCTTTAAAAGCATTCAGGAAATCTACGCCCACTAATAACTGCACTGGCATCACTACTTCCTATCGAATAGCCTTTGACAGCTTTCCAGTAGCACCAAATATTTTCACTGGCCACACTGCCATATCTTCTTTTTCTGGCAAACTTGCAAAGTATTTTTCTGAAATTCCAGAAATTTCCAATCCGCTGTCCACTAACACATCACTCCTCCAACCTGCACCTCGACAACAGGCTCACTATCTGCGACCATGGGAATGGCTTCCTCCTCTGCTAACAAATCGGCAATTATCTCTCATCGGCCAAATTCTGGAACAACTCTAACATTTCCAGATTGAAATTTACATACCAGCCAAGCCGAAGAACCTTCAAGAAATTCGTCGTGAAGCGACAGTTTGCACATACGCTAAACTTCTGCCCATTCAGAGCGAGATTCGAGGAGCTCAACTTCTCCATCGTTTAACCTCAAGGGTTGTCCCTGTTGCTTATCTCCATGAAACATGAACTCAAAAACAATGTCGCTCTCTCACTCACCACTGCTGGCACCTTCCTCTAATGATTGCCCTATTGCAACCTTAACATTACTATCCATACTCCCAGAGTCCATATTTACTCTTGGGTGCCATAGTTCCCACACTCTTTGACTAAACAACATGTTACTATCTTTATTGCCTTCAGGTCCTGGTGTTGGCTCTTCAAACAATCAAGCTATTCTGTAAGTTTGCCCGCTTCCTGCACTTAGCGTGGTGTTTTCATTATCTCGTGGTGCTGCCGATTGCCTGTCAGCTGCTCACGTTCTTCCCTGTGTGCGGGACCCCCTACTACCGGTCTTCTCTCTCTCTCTCTCTCTCTCTCTCTCTCTCTCTATCTACATCTACATTCGCTGCGCGTGCATCCACTGCCAACTGCGTCCAGTCAGCACCAGCTGTCTCTCTTCCCTCCAGTGCACCTTGCCGAACGTCAAAGCCATCTCCTACGGCCACCCTGCTCCTTTCTTTCACTTTTCCCCCCGCCTACTTGGGCATGAACACCTGTTGTTATACGGGCCCTTCATTTGACCTGCTTCCAGTCGGCGCATCACTGAGACACTATTTAGTTTAAACTCTCTCCTTCCTCTTCCATACGCCTGTCTCTCGCATTCTAGGCACGAACGCCGCTCCTAACAAAATTTACCAGCTGTACATCTTCTCGCATCAGATGCTGCTGTGGCTGATTACCATTGTGCAAATATAAACACTCGAGTCTGTCTAAGAAACTCACATATTTTTCATAGCTGTCCTGTGGTGTTGCTGCTGCCAGTTCCTTTCTAACATAAAAAGGCAACATAAAACTGTTTCATAGTGCCAGACTCTGCTTGGTACTTCCTGCCTCCCCAAAAATCCGCTAACAAATGTTGCTGAATTTCTCCATACCAGTACTCTCTTAAAAACCTTTTCTTAAAATCTGTGAACTCTTTGCACTCAATAGCCACCTCATTAGCTCACTGAAAGGGATCATCCCTTAAGTGACCCACTACGTACGAAATTCACTCTCGTTCCGTCCAGTACTCTGGCATTACTCCATCAAATTCTTTAAGGAATACTTTAAGTTTAATGGTTCCACGTGGCGCAAAGGTACTAAACTTACGACACTGACTAAACGCTGCTTCTGTTGAATTGCTGTACGAAACCTGGCCTACCCTTATGGCCAGTTTAGTAATTGCTTGCTCATTTTGCAATATTCGAGACTCCATCTGCTGATTATGGACCTCTTGATGTTTCTCAAATGAGTCGCACATTGTTCGACTAGTGACCAATGCCTGAATCGTATCCTTGACATGCAACCTAAAACTTCAGATCTTATCTTACCACTTATATTACCCACTTCAGTATTTATTTTTGTTTCAAAATCCCACTGTTTACCTTCCCACACAGTTGCGGAGTTGTGACATGCAGTAGCATGCTCATCCAATGCTTTGGTTATTTTGTCTAACCCCTCCTTGTGCCCTGTAGCACATTCCTTCTTCACTTGGTCCCATCAGTACCCACTTTATTACTACTTGTTGCAGTTTAATGTCTACTTGCTGCTCCAATTGCAACTTACACTGCGTGAACTGGTCAGCGTTGTCTTTCTTCACCTCCTCGCGCAAATTCGACACTTCCAATGCAGTACTGGAGCTTACTTGTTCATCACCTTGCTTAATATCTGTACTGATTTCTTCCCAAAATTGCATCAGAGTTCAAAGAAGTGACAGCAAGAACTCATTTTTCTGTTCCCCTGGTACTGCTGAAATCATCTAGTCTACTATTGATTCTGACCTGCCTTGAGTAGCCTTAACCCCTTCAGAGACTGAGTCACTCGAGTTCAGTGGCACTCCTTTTGTCTGTTCAGTCTCTACTTTGCTGTCAACCGCCAATAAAATTCTCATTGAACGGAGATTTGGGCTAAACACCTCTGTACTGTTTAATTCCCTCGTTATACTATGTATGTTAACGCCCTCCTCAGCATCACCCTTGGCTTCTTCTGCTATGCTACTTTTAGCCTTCTCAGCCAGTCTATTTTCTAAAGTTAGAACGCTGGTCAACAGTTGGGACAGAATTCGGTTTCTTAGCTTTCGATGACTTCTCTGACGTACTGCCTGGTTGCTGCACACCCCGCGATGGTCTGCTTTCGCCGACCTCTTTGTGCGGCTCTTCTTCACTGGCTCCTCCCTCACATGGTCTGCTATCCACTGGTCTTCTTCGCGCCCAGCAAAACTTCCCAGACTGCGGCGTTACGTTTCGCGCCCCCCCGATTCACAGCTACTACGCAGCCCGTTTCAACTGGTACTGTCTCCACGTAATAAGCACGCAAGCGAAACCTACTGAGCCGCTCCGCTGCAGCAATTACTTACAGTACTGTATCCTACTATAACACGTATCCTTTGCATTTTTTTAAATATCTTATGGGACTTACGTGCTAAGGTCATCAGTCCCTAAGCTTACACACTACTTAACCTAAATTATCCTAAGGACAAACATACACACACCCTTGCCCGAGGGAGAACTCGAACCTCTGCCAGGATCAGCCGCATGGTCCATGACTGCAGTTGGATAAATTACACGACCAGTAACTCCGTCTACCACTCGTATTCCGTAACACTGTTTTAGTCATCTTTTATGCTCCTCTCACACTTTACTGGCCAACTCTTGTGGCATTTCTTTCACAAGCTTCCAGCCCTTCTGTGAAGCACTTTGTACTACTTCGTGATTCATCTCTGTTTACTCATATCTACATCGTTACACTGCAATTCATACTTAAGTGCTTCGCAGATGGTTCATCGAACCACTTTCATACTACTTCTCTACAATTCCACTCTTGAATGGCGTGTGGGAAAAAGGAACACGTAAATCTTTCCGTTCGAGCTCTGATTTCTCTTATTTTATTATGATGATCATTTCTCCCTACACCCGATATCACTTCTGTTCTACTCGAACTGTGTATCAAAAACTTTCTGGAAATGAAAGTCTCGGTCCGGCACACAGTTTTAATCGGTCAGGAAGTTTCATATCAGCGCACACTCCACTGCAGAGTGGAAATCTCTTTCTGGAAACCTTCTGGAAATCTAGGAATATGGAATCGAGCTGAGATCCCTTGTCGACAGCACTCATTACTTCATGAGAATAAAGAGCTAACTGTGTTGCACAAGAACGATATTTTCTGAATCCGTGTGGGTTATGTATCAATAAGTCATTTTATTCAAGGTGGTTCATAATGTTCGAGTACAGGATGTGCTCCAAAATCCTACTGATAATTGAGGTCAGTGATATGGGTCTGTAATTCAGTGGGTTACTCCTATTTCCTTTCTTGGATATTGGTGTGACCTATGCTACTTTCCAGTCTTTAGGAACAGACCTTTCGTCAAGTGAGCGGTTGTACATGATTGCTAAGAAAGGCGCTATTGTGTCTGCATACTCTGAAAGGAACCTGATTGGTATATCATCTGGACCGGAAGACTTGCCTTTCTTAAGTGATTTGAGTTGTTTCGCAACACCTTAGATATCTACTTTTATGTCAATCATGTTAACAGCTGTTCTGGTTTCAAATTCTGGAATATTTACTTCACTTTCTTTCGTGAAGGAATTATGGAAAACTGTATTTAGTAACTCCGCTTTAGTGGCACCATCATCCGTAACATTTCCATCTCTATCGTGTAGTGAGGGTATTGATGATTTTTCCACTGGTTACTTTACATACGACCAGAATCTCTTTGGATTTTCTACCTTACTTAGAGACAATGTTTCATTGTGGAAACTGTTAAAAGCATCTCGCAGTGACGTCCGCACTAAAATTCGAGCTTTCATGAAACTTAGCGGGTCTTGGGGATTTTGTGTTCTTCTGAATTTGGCATGTTTTTTTCGTTGCTTCTGCAACAGTGTTCTGCCGTGTTTTGTGTACCATGGTGGATCAGTCCCATCTCTTATTAACTTATGCGGTATGAATCTATCAATTGCTGTCGATACTGTATCTTTGAATTTGAGCCATATCTGGTCTACACTTACATAATTAGCTTGGAAGGAATGGAGACTCTCTCTTAGGAAGGCATCAAGCGAATTTTTATCTGCTGTTTTAAATTATATTTTGCGTTTATATTTAGTGATTTTGGTTGAAATGCAGAATGAGATTTTCACTCTGCAGCGGAGTGTGCGCTGATATGAAACTTCCTGGCAGATTAAAACTGTGTGCCCGACCCAGACTCGAACTCGGGACCTTTGCCTTTCGCGGGCAAGTGCTCTACCATCTGAGCTACCAAAGCATGACTCACGGCCGGTACTCACAGCTTTACTTCTGCCAGTATGGTTCTGAGTCTCGCTACAATGACCTAACCCCTGTATCCGCCATGATGCTCTCTATTAGATCAGGATTATTTGTGACTAAAAGGTAAAGTGTGTTTTCGCAACCAGATACAATTCGTGTGGGCTCATGAACTAATTGTTCAAAGTGATCCTGAGTGAAAGCATTCAGTACAATTTCGGAAGATGTTTTCTGTCTTCCACCAACTTTGAATATGTATTTTCGCCAACAAATCAAGGGTAGACTTAAGTCTCCACCAATTATAACTGTATGAATGGGGTACTTATCTGTAATGAGATTCAACTTTTCTTTGAACCGTTCAGCTATTATGTCATCTGAGTCGAGGGGTTGGTAGAAGGAGCCAATTATTATTTAGGTACGGCTGTCGAGTATGACCTCTACCCATAGTAATTCGCAGGCACTATCTATTTCAACTTCACTACAAGATAAACTGCTACCAACAGACACAAACACACCACCACTTATTTTATTTAATCTATCATTTCTGAACACGGTTTGTGCATCTGTAAAAATTTCGGCAGAATTTATCTCCGGCTTTAGTCAGCTTTTTGTTCCTATAACGATTTCAGCTTCAGTGCTTTCTATCAGCACTTGAAGCTCTGGTACATTTCCAACACCGCTGCGGCAATTTACAACTACAATACCGACTGTTACTTGGGCGATTCTCGTCGTTTCTTTCCCCTGTACTCTTTGAGACTTGAGCCCTTTTTGATCTTCCCCGAGACTGTCTAACCTGAAAAACCGCCCAGTCCACGTCACACAGCCCCTGTTACCCACGTAGCCACCTCCTGTGTGTAGTAGACACCTGACCTATTTAGGGGAACGTGAAACCCCACAACCCTATGGTGCAAGTCGAGGAATCTACAGCCTACATGGTCGCAGAACTGTCTGAGCCTCTGATTCAGACCCTCCACTCGGCTCTGTACGAAAGGTCCGCAATCGGTTCTGTCGACGATGATGGAGAAGGGGGAGCTCTGCTATCGTCTCGCTAGCAAGTATGGCAGTCTTCACCAACTCAGATAGCTGCTGGAAACCAGAGAGAATCTCTTCCGATCCATAGCGATACACGTCATCAGTGCCGACATGAGCCACCACCTGCAGTTGGCTGCACCCTGTACCCTTCATGGCATCCAGAAGGATCCTTTCCACGTCTTGGATGACCCCCCCCCCCCTCCCCCCCTAGTACGCACATGGAGTGCACATTGGCTTTCTTCCCGTCCTTAGATGCCATATCCCTAAGGGGCTCCATTACCCATCTAACATTGGAGCTCCTAATGACAAGCAAACCCATCCTCTGCCAATAGCACCATTTTGTCACATCTCTTGCTGATGCACCATTTTGCAACATTCCTGAGGCCGATGTACCACCTTGTAACATCCCCTCTGTGAAATGACAAACTCTAACTTATAACATACTGGACCCCCCTGGACTGTCTGGCACGGTAAGCGGTAGATCTACAGGGATTAAGTGGCAGGTCTTCTTTGTGACTTACCTGTGCGGTGGCAGTATAGTCAGCCTCCGCACTTACTCGACATGTAATCTTACCTGCTCGTACTTGCAATTCAGCTGCTCGTACATTATTTGGCACCCTGTGGATTCTGGACTTTGCAAATACGCAGAACTAAGATTTTGGAGAGGAATCCCAGTGCTACTAAATAATGCAGTGCAGCTCTGATAAAAGCAGTTGTATTCTAGAGACACGTAGGCCTCAAAATCCTTTGATACTATTTATTACAAACAAATTGCAAAATTGTAGTTTGCTCGCTAGAATCCAGCGAGATACCAGTCAGACGCATGTGCCCCTCTAGGTTGGTTTAAGGCCGCTGTCAGATACCGATTGGATTTGGTTGTTGTCTCAATCAGGCTAATCCCAATTGTGATTGTATTAATATAAATCACTCAGCTGCCACGCGGGTCTTTTAGTGCACAAGGCCAGGATCTTGTATTACTGGATGCTACGGAACTCCGTCTTCACTTACACTTGATACCCCATATAAAAATAAGCATGATTGTAACCAACTGGTCATAATGATCATTAGCAGAAAACAAAAACAGAATTGCAACACCAGGAGCAAGCACAGCAGCTGATTACTGTGTTCAATGATTGTCGTGCTGTTGCACGCAGTAAGCTTTGCTCAACTAACTATTTGAGTCTATGCCTCAGTAATTGCCACATATTAAGATCAACATTAATTCACAGTCAAAATAAGTTCACCACCTACACAAATGTTTCTTTGTCACCAGCTTATTCAGATTTAGCCAAAAAGCAAAGCTTAGTTGGTGATCTTGCAGGAGCGCAACTGGTGGCCCTCCGTACTGCTCCCTGTTCGAACCGCTCCCCTCAACAATGGCGTGCTGTGCGCCCCTTCTCCCCCACTAAATCGCTTGTGACATCAGCCACCTTTTCTTCCCTTAAAACACACACATTTTACCTTATACTTTCCCTGTTGCTTTCTGCGCATATACACTTTTGGTTTACACTCCTCTACAATTTTTACTCTGGCCCTCTGCTCTAATTTAAAGCTTTTTCAAACGAACTACCTTTTCACATTTCTGCAGCATCTGGTTGGACCAGTCCACTTTCTCCATCCCCAAGGGGTGTCCGCCTGTGGATGCTGCGTCATGTTTCTAAGCTACCCCTGGCTTTTCTGTGTCCTTCTGCCTTCAAGTTCTTGCAAGTCACCATGCTGGCCTCCCGCGCCCGACTCGGTTCTTATCGTAACCCTTCGGCATGCGACCTCCGGTCTGGCCGTCCATCTGTCTGCTGCCCCGCTACTTTCTAATCGGCGCTCTCTTCATTTAAAAAGCTATAACTTTAGCTTCATTGTCTGTACAACAACCGGGTTTCTTTCTGAAGCCACCTCATATTTTAGCTATTAAATGAAGCACAGTCATTCCTGCACAGCACATTGTAAAGCAAAATAGCTGTGTTTTAAGGGAAAATATAACAAAATATCCAGGATTAATATTTTGACAGAAATTTTAATGTTTAATTTTTTATTGTCTTTTTTTATAAAAAGCCATAATCAAATTCCTGATAAGGTTATATGACCACTGTAGTTCTACAGTTATTAATTTATGGTACAAACTGTATCATTAACAGAGTTTTTAATTTTGCACATCCAAAATTAACTTTTTTTCTACATTCAATTGTCTAAAAATCAGAATGTAATTGCAGGCTGTCGTATTTTTTAGTTCCAGGGAGACAGCAACATGTTGTGAACAGTTCCTGAAAATTTCATGGCATCAGCGCATATACTCTTTGAGGAAAGTCTTCTACTAGCGTAAAAAATCTAAACCAGAGAAAATGAGGTTCAAAGATTTTCTTCTCATACTTCTACATGTAATAAGCTTACCTCAATTTTAAAATCCTCCATACTGACACTCCTCATCTTCCAGGTTTCTCTTCTCTCCTCTTCGAATCTGCCTGGCCTGTATCTGCAGGTAAGACACTGATCTGTTAGCTTTTTTGACCCTACACTCGTTGATGGTGCAAAACGCTTTTATTGTAGACACGCCAGGATCTATACCAACTCTCTTCAGCACTTCAGTTCTGCCACTATTTCCATTATTGTAACATAAAACTGCATCATAGACACCTATTTTGAGTACTTCAAGTCCACAGAATGTCCTTTTTGAGCATCTAATCTAAATTAAATTATTGAGGCTTTCATTTGCATTTTGTGTCTTTCCATGAAGACATTTCCTCAATAAATCAGGGTTTGCAAGAAACCTGAATGTGGGCTTAATTACATTCATAACAGGTTCTGGTAATGATTGTTTATGTGAATATGTCTCTTTTCTGGTGTTGAACTTACACCAATCATCTTTCGGACGCAGATTGTACATTGGTGTTTGGTCGGTGGATAGTTTGTGGAAAAAAGTTGCCCACACAGCATGCCTCATTGCCTCTAAATTATGTGTGTTTTTCCTGATAGCTCTCTCATAAAATAACCGTAGAGAATCAATTTCTTTCAGAGTCAGCCTGCCTTTCTCCTAGTGGTTTTCCATCCTCAAGTACTTCACCTTTCCTCTCTTTCAGCAAGCGACGAAGACTACCACTAAGCCTCTTTTGGATGTGGCCAACACATTCCACCTTCTCTATTGTTGTATTGTACGGATTTTTATCAGCTACAGCTCTGAACGTAGAGGAGTCCCCATCACCAAGGTATCTGGTATATCTAATATCATACTGGTCCTCATATCCGGAGAACATCCTCACAACTGCAGAGCCTCCATGCCCCCACTTGAGCCACTATTAAATTTAGAGCATGCTTCTTCATTCTTTTTTGCCACAGTTTGTCACTGTCTTCATTGTTGGAGATTTTCCTTGTTGCACACTGGTGGCAGTATCTAGACATAATTCCCACATCCAAAACTTTACCTAAGTCAATACAAATAACAGATGCAACTCCATACAGAGATGTGTGACCCCTTTTCATCCAGGTCCTACTCCTATCTACAGACACACAACTCAGTAACATTGGCAGGAGATTCACTGTCATGAACATCTACCCCAGGATCTATTTCTTTTTGGTTTATTTCCACAAATTCTTCCACTGCTTTCTTCATGGAAACTGTGACAGTATCCCATACTGCATTGGATATTTTTTTTTAAACCACACAACAAATTACCTCCTTTCCTGCCCTGTTCAAAGCACCTCAGAGCATTTGCTAACTTGAAATTGCTTTCATGGGTACCATTGTCAGTTTTTTTGGAGGAGAAAAATGAAAATTCATAGCCACACAAATTACAAATTAATCTAAAATCACAAGCTGTTCCCACTCTTCTTTCAACAACAACAATCATGCATTCCGTATTTTTACAGCTAACACATGAACATGAAAACTTTATAGCCTGGCAGACAAGCTCTAAATCAATAAGTCCGAATCCAGTGGAATCCATATCAACATCATTCACGCACCTGTACAATTCTCCTGTCCCAAGTTTCAATGCTGAAGCTGAGAGCTTAAGTTCTTCATTTCGAGTTGCTTCCTCATTTTTGTTGGTAAACTGATTTTCATGAAACCTCCATTCCCTAAACACAGTTTTTCCACCACTCATTATGCATAAATCTTGACTTCCGCGTAAAGGTTTGCGAATTCAACCTTCCACCTACTAATATGCATTAGTATTGTCAAAACGTAAATAAACCATATGCAAGAAAATTTTCAGGCAACTAAATAGATGTCAGCCAGAGATGTAGATGTCAGCCAAAGACACCGAAAGAAAATAGCCTTCACACTGACAAAAATTCCTCTGAAGCAAGCAGCTTCCCAAATGTCGAAAAAGGTGGGAGTGGCCACCGGTGCAGAGTTCACCAGTTTAACAATTTAAAGGCATTTCTAAAGCTGCTATCACGATAAAATTCACACACAACATAGACTAAACTGAGTAGATCAAGAAAATAATATTTTTGAAAAATCGATTTTTTGGCCAAAATCCTTTACATCCTCCCTTGATAAGTGGTCTATTGGTGTTACACTAATTCCATTGTTAGGTTAATGCATTACCATTACTCTAACTGATACAGACTTCCTGTCTGAAAATCATCCATGGACTGACCGTGTTGGGACCTAAAATCGGGCCTTTATATATCCTCACAATAATAGGCAATGAAACTATACATTGTTTGATGTTTAAGTTACAGAAATTACAATTGAAACATACCTCATTCAATTAACTGAATACGCAGATAAATACTTTCTTTTTAACAGTTTCTTCTACCACAAAAGTTAGGCCAAATTGTTTGTTTACATAATGAAATTAACAGACATAGTTATACAGACAATGCTTTTCACAAATCTGGTAATTATTTTGGAATTAATTAAGGACTGACTTTGCTAATATTTTTTTCGAATGGAGCCAAACAAATACTTTAAAGAGTCCGAGTAGTTCTTCTTCCAAATGTTTATAGTTAGTACACAATTTATATTTGTTTTTAAGCCAGCAATACAATTTAAGTCACAAAACAATTACTGATTTCACCCTATAACAAAAGTATTAGCTAGGAATGGTCAAAATGAATTAGGACATTAATTACATACACAAAACTAAGCACAAAGTTAGACCTGGTGCCCGCTGGTGGTATATTTCTTAAGACAGAGGGCCAACCTTTCACTCTTATGGAAAAGCAAATTATACTCATGTATGTTAAAGGCAATTAGTCAAAATGAAAATAAAATGAATTTAAGGAGGCAGATGGCAAAACAAGAATGGAAGTAAAACAATCCCAGCTTGCTTCGTCACAAATTGAGACTGGCAGTTTTCGCTCTGAACAATTATTATGAACTGTGCTGATGTTATGCAGCACTCGCTGTGATGTCCGTAACACAA
Source organism: Schistocerca gregaria (assembly GCF_023897955.1). Classification (NCBI taxonomy): domain Eukaryota; kingdom Metazoa; phylum Arthropoda; class Insecta; order Orthoptera; family Acrididae; genus Schistocerca; species Schistocerca gregaria. The sequence continues at coordinate 897,293,972 of NC_064922.1, forward strand.
TAAATCTGCATTTCCGACCACTGGTTCCCTATCTCATTGTAATCGGTCATGTACCCACTATCACCTGTTTCAGTCTGACCCAAAAGGCTCAAGAGACCCAGTTTACTCCACGTTAAAAGCATTTCGTAGCATTATATTTACCAAACAATTCAATCATGAATAATCTCTCAGTTCAGGAACAATGTTGGCACCTTGATCAATCATAAAATGTATGTCTTTCAAAGCAGTCATGGATACCAAGAGACATAAAATGTCATAAATGATTCTGTACAAATATTATCACCTGTTTTTGGTTCATCTGGAAACTGGTATCTCTTAGGCTCAGCAGTTTGTGCCATGTGCCGCAACATGGTTGTGGTATGAAGTGTCTTTGTGGATTCTTTTCCATAAGTCGCTCCAGTGTTGACTAACGTCTGAACAATATCCACAAAACCTTTGCCCGCTACAGTCCTATACAATTGTAAGTCTCGCACACACATGTATTGATAACTTTCTCCTGAGCAGACTGAGGAAGGCATTTCCTGTCCTTATAGGTCCTTTGTTTATTAGACACACATGGATAGTGAGGAATGTGTAAAGTGACACTTGACCCTTTAGCATAAGCATACATTTCACTGGGCAGCGAACAGCAATTGTAATTAATGTTTTTCCTATAGCTATCTGCTGTAGGCTAAAATACCAGTACTGCCACCAGCTCATAGTCCACAGCACACCAGTGCTTGCGCAAGGCACTGGCTAACTGCCCCGCCTGTGCAGTGTCGTCACGGGCTCACGCACTGCGACTGTGCCTCGCAGGCTGCATCCCAATGCGCAATTCTGCTGGGCCCCTAGCTCACTGGTGCTTACATATAGCACTGGGGGCCAGGGCCAATGAGGTGTAGGAACCCTGCAACAAACTTACGATGTCACACTAGTTGGCTCAGCTCCATGCAGAGCCAACGGGACATCAATATTTAATTGCAAAGGTACCCATTAAGTGTCTTAATTTTGTCGTGTGCTGTTGAGAACTCGCATGCAATTAAACACACAGTCAAGAATTATTAAACTCATCTGAAATAACTAATTGCTCCCTGCCAGAGATGGCTCCTGGCCCTCGCAAGACATGCAGTGTCACATGCTGTGACGTATGCACCACAGCCTGTCTTCCTCGTGAGGCTTGCCGGCCCGTTCAGTGATGTCAACAGGCTCTCTCCACTGGTGAGTATAGCAGTCCAGTGCAGCCGACAGCCACAGCCCCCTGGCCAGGCCTCTGTGTATGACTGCTACCCGTTTGTGGCTTTCTGTGTAATCAAACGATGTTTACGTATTGTTGGAGATTTCAACAGGGTGTTTGGTTCCGCTACAGTTGGAGTACGCCTCACAGACAACTTGCTCGACAACAATAATTTGAAGGAGCACATAAAGGAAGTTGACACAGCACACAAGAGCAGCTTTTTTTCCACCTTTGTTTGATCCACAATGCAAAAGCATGCTCATTGTTGTGGAAGGGAGAACCACTCACAAACAAATGAAGACCATGCTTCATGATCAAGAGTCTGGTGTTACACTTTCAAAAGAGAGGATGGTGATTGCTATTGTATTGTCTCACTGTGATCAATCACATAATGATACTGTTGGCAAAATAAGAGGTTTCAAGGAATCGTTGGACATCACTTATAAAGATCTATGAGAAATGTGAAATGGGAAAAAACCCTGTACTTCACATTCGGGGAGGGAGGGGGGCATAGGCAAGTATCCTTCTTACTCCTCGCACACACACACACACACACACACACACACACACACACACACACACACACACATATCCATCCGCACATACACAGACACAAGCAGACATGCTTGTGTATGTGCGGATGGATGTGTGTGTGTGTGTGTGTGTGTGTGTGTGTGTGTGTGTGTGTGTGTGTGTGTGTGTGGCAGACATGCTTGTGTCTGTGTATGTGCGGATGGATATGTGTGTGTGTGCGAGGGTACACCTGTCCTTTTTTCCGCCTAAGGTAAGTCTTTCCACTCCCGGGATTGGAATGACTTCTTACCCTCTCCCTTAAAACCCACATCCTTTCATCTTTCCCTCTCCTTCCCTCTTTCCTGAAGAAGCAACCATCGGTTGCGAAAGCTAGAAATTCTGTGTGTGTGTTTTATTTATTGTGCCTATCTACGGGCGCTTTACCCGCTTGGTAAGTCTTGGAATCTTTGTTTTTAATATATTTTTCCCATTACAAAACCTTTCACCTGACTCCATCAAACTCCTGACCCCACCGACACCTCGCACTCCCACCTTCTACCTACTTCCTAAAATTCACAAACACAAACATCCTGGCCGCCCCATTGTAGCTGGTTACCAAGCCCCCACAGAACGTATCTCTGCCTATGTAGATCAACACCTTCAACCCATTACATGCAGTCTCCCATCCTTCATCAAAGACACCAACCACTTTCTGGAGCACCTGGAATCTGTACCCAGTCTGTTACCCCCGGAAACCATCCTTGTAACCATTGATGCCACTTCCCTATACACAAATATCCCGCACGTCCAGGGCCTCGCTGCAATGGAGCACTTCCTTTCACGCCGATCACCTGCCACCCTACCCAAAACCTCTTTCCTCGTCACCTTAGCCAGCTTCATCCTGACCCACAATTTCTTCACTTTTGAAGGCCAGACATACAAACAATTAAAGGGGACAGCCATGGGTACCAGGATGGCCCCCTCGTATGCCAACCTATTTATGGGTCGCTTAGAGGAAGCCTTCTTGGTTACCCAAGCCTGCCAACCCAAAGTTTGGTACAGATTTATTGATGACATCTTCATGACCTGGACTCACAGTGAAGAACAACTCCAGAATTTCCTCTCCAACCTCAACTCCTTTGGTTCCATCAGATTCACCTGGTTCTACTCCAAATCCCATGCCACTTTCCTTGATGTTGACCTCCATCTGTCCAATGGCCAGCTTCACACATCCATCCACATCAAACCCACCAACAAGCAACAGTACCTCCATTATGACAGCTGTCACCCATTCCATATCAAACGGTCCCTTCCCTACAGCCTAGGCCTTCGTGGCAAACGAATCTGCTCCAGTCCTGAATCCCTGGACCATTACACCAACAACCTGAAAACAGTTTTCGCATCCCGCAACTACCCTCCTGACCTGGTACAGAAGCAGATAACCAGAGCCACTTCCTCATCCCCTCAAACCCAGAACCTCTCACAGAAGTACCCCAAAAGTGCCCCACTTGAGACAGGATACTTCCCGGGACTGGATCAGACTCTGAATGTGGCTCTCCAGCAGGGATACGACTTCCTAAAATCCTGCCCCGAAATGAGATCCATCCTTCATGAAATCCTCCCCACTCCACCAAGAGTGTCTTTCCGCCGTCCACCTAACCTTCGTAACCTCTTGGTTCATCCCTATGAAATCCCCAAAGCACCTTCCCTACCCTCTGGCTCGTACCTTTGCAACCGCTCCTGGTGTAAAACCTGTCCTATGCACCCTACCACCACCACCACCTACTCCAGTCCTGTAACCCGGAAGGTGTACACGATCAAAGGCAGAGCCACGTGTGAAAGCACCCACGTTATTTACCAACTGATCTGCCTACACTGTGACGCTTTCTATGTGGGAATGACCAGCAACAAACTGTCCATTCACATGAATGGACACAGGCAGACAGTGTTTGTTGGTAATGAGGATCACCCTGTGGCTAAACATGCCTTGGTGCACAGCCAGCACATCTTGGCACAGTGTTACACCGTCCGAGTTATCTGGATACTTCCCACCAACACCAACCTATCCGAACTCCGGAGATGGGAACTTGCCCTTCAATATATCCTCTCTTCTCGTTATCCACGAGGCCTCAATCTCCGCTAATTTCAAGTTGCCGCCACTCATACCTCACCTGTCATTCAACATCATCTTTGCCTCCACACTTGACTTATATCTATGCCCATACTCTTTGCCTTTAAATATGTCTGCTTGTATCTGTGTATGTATGGATGGATATGTGTGTGTGTGTGTGTGTGAGCACGAGTATATACCTATCCTTTTTCCCCCTAAGGTAAGTCTTTCCGCTCCCGGGATTGGAATGACTCCTTACACTCTCCCTTAAAACCCACATCCTTTCATCTTTCCTTTTCCTTCCCTCTTTCCTGACGAAGCAGCCGTCGGTTGCAAAAGCTCAAATTCTGTGTGTGTGTTTGTGTATTTTATTCATTGTGCCTATCTACCGGCGCTTTCCCGCTTGGTAAGTCTTGGAATATTTGTTTTATATATATATATATATATATATATATATATATATATATATATATTGTCACCTGTTCTAGTATGGTGTGTGACAGTGATGGTGTAATGAACTTCAAAAGTGGCGTTTCAGGGGAAGAAATAACGCCACATGTGGAGCTAATGGAACTGCTGGAAAAATTAATGTCTTAAACATCAGTCTGAAACAAATCCGTCTGAGCTGATGTTAGTGTGGTGTCTACACTATCACGCTGCTCTCACATGCCACACAGATTTCAAACAAAAGACTTACTTCAGTAAATAAATGTGAGTAGAGATCATTAATTAGAAAGCTTAGTGCAAAAAAGTAATGCAACACATTTTTTGTCTCGGCCAGTTTCCATAACAAAAATGGAGAATTTGTTGTGGAACATTGTGGAATATTCCCACTTCAGGTCCCATAGTTTCATGAAGTTGCGATAAGTGGTGGCACTATATGTAGCCTTCAAAATGGTGTGTGTAGTGGAGATGCATACCAAGTAGACAGCTGTCGCTGAGTTTCTTTTGGCGGAAAACCAAAGTATTGCAGATATTCATAGATGCTTGCAGAGTGCCTATGGAAACCTATTAGTGAACAAAAGCATGGTGAATCATTGGGCGAGGAATCTATAATCATCGCAACAAGGTCACGCAAACCTGATCCTTCTGGGTTCCTCACTGCCTAAAAGAGAAGATCATAAGGAACAATGAAGGACCGCCTGTGCAGAATTGCTTGCACTTTACTTTATTATTTTGCATGCTCTATTTTATTTAAACAATTAGAGGCATTACCACCACCTAGTGTGCTTGCTAAGGGATCTGGACTCCAAGTGACCTAGAACACAGTACCACCACCAGAGGGTGCTGTCATGCCTCCTGTGATGTAATCAAAGATGGTACGGGAAATGGTGGGAAACAGTGTGGTCGCCATGGGGTCCAGACTCCAACTGACCTAGTACACAGTGCCATCAACAGAGAGTGCTCTCATCCATGACATAATCCAAGATGACGGTTGGGGGTGGGGGAAATCGTGGGAAAAGGACTCTGCCCGTGCTGAACATAAGTCTTTAGTTTGCAGACAGTGTCTCCATTATGTGATCTAGAGTACAACTGACATAGTAAACAGTACTGTTACTAGAGGGTGCTGTCATCCCTCCTGTGACATAATCCATGATGGTGTTATGGAGTGGGAAAATGACACAAAAATTACTCAGCCTCCGCCGAGCTGCTGGAGAGAGTAACGAAGGAGTGTACTTTATTTATTTTGGAGCAATTTATTTAGGGATGGAGTATATTTATCACACTGATACAAAACACACGCTCTGACATGCTCCGCTGCCCACAGACCTGTAAACTACTCTTAAACTCTACAGACATGCAAACATGTCCTAAATTACCGATGTAATTTCAGCACAGATGCAAACTACTCCTAAATATTGCAGTACAATGATGTGTAGACACGATCAGTACTCGTAAACTGTCCAATTAGCACATAACACAGCCTACAGACATTTTCGCAAAATAATGTAACAGACATATGCAGGCATCACCCACCACCTCCCTGTCCACTGGACCTCACACAATCCCAGAAGTCGAGATGCACCAACAGCCCCTGCAAAGTGGCGCAGCCACCAGCTGCCAAGCCACATGCAGGAGCCTGTTTCAATCCCTCAAGCATTAGGTGGTCACATCTCTTCCATACTTGCTATCTGAGAAATTCCTCCTGAAATTCGTGTTTACCTTAGCACCGCTGCTGATGCGACTGGATTGGAGTGATGTTCTATTTGCAGAGTGCATTGACGCTCTAAGCAAGCCAGTGCAAGCCATATCTCCCACTCCTTGCCGACGACATGTGAAAGTTTATCGTTACTGGTGCGATGACAAAGCTGCAGTGTGGGCCCAGTGCGAGCACAGTTCTCAATTGTTTTCTGTAGATGAGACTTTCAGTGGTAAAATTATTTTGCACTGATCGCTACATTGCACTGGTAGTTAAACCTGCAAAAGTTGTCTACAAATCATCAAATACATACAAGACTCAAAAGAATATTGGAAACCAGAAACAAATTTGGCAGTGTAACTATAATTAAATATTATGATTGCTGCTACAGTCTGACACTGATCAATTTACAGGCAATGTCTACTCTTGGCAGCTGTGGTTCTGGAACGAATCTCAGTATCTATAGGGCACATAATTTTCCATGTAAAAAATCTCTCTCATACCCTTGCGGTTATCAATGTGCTCAATCTATACATCCCTCACAATGGGACACACACTCATATTCTCAGTGATGTCACAACATAAGCCGCAGTAACTTTGCAATGCAATATATACATATTTTACACAAACAGTGAGTTATGTTTTATATCTGTACAGCACTCAAAAAAATTATAGTTTACCTACACTCACACTGGCTATGTCTCGATTCTCCTCAGTCGTAGGAAATTATCTGACAAAGTCTTACAATCAGCACTTGTGGAAGGTGCTGCATCGAGCCAAGATTCTCTCAAACAAGTGTTATGAAGGACAGGTGTCATGCACTATGTGTGATAATGAATACTGCATCTGTGGATGTAATGCTTGGAAAGAAATCACAGATGCAGGTTGGTGTAGCGTAATCATCATCGTTATCGATAGGACAAGGAAAAATGCGAATTCGTTCTTCCTCGCGCTTCTAACGTGGCACCCCATCCATCACGTGTTACCCTTCCTGCTGTTAACATACACAAACATTCTCACTACTATATAGACTCCTATATCCCAGCACAAAGGACGTCTTGTGAATGAATGGGGGATTATAATTGGCTCTTATCTAATTTACCAGTCGAATTAACTGATTTTGTTGCTGTGGAAGCACTGTCCACCTTTTCTTTTTCTTTCTGCAGACGAGACTTTCAGTGGCAAAAAACTATTTTACACTGTTCGCCATATTGCACCGACAAATAAACCTCAGAATGTGCCCTACATATTGTCAAATACAGAAAGATTCTTACTCAATTACACTGCTCACTCACTGAGGACAGGGACTTGAATATTAGAGCGTGAAACCGATCTCCAACCCAGCAATATATCACCGCAAACCATGTTGATGTAGTAAACATACAATTCATATCCTACTCCATACAAAAATCGCCCCTTTTACATCATTCGTACATATACAGCAATGACAGACAGCACCGTAGCTATACTCGTGGCACAAGATATTTCCCTGCGAGGTTGGCAGTCCACCATTCCCGATGGGTGAACAGAGCGCCCTCAGTGGGCCGAAGTCACTCTCAGAACTGTTCTACAAATTCGAGCTTGTTCCCTCGACACAAACACATTACTGTTTCTGGTACAGACCTGCATGCTTTTTTTTACACCCATCTCCAGACTCTGGGATTACAGGAACAAATATATTTTTGCATGGTTTGCACAGAGCAATATCCTACCGATCGCTCACACAATATAATTCCGAAGATGGCAGATTGGGAATTATTTCTCAGCAAACCCCAAACTTTAGCTAGGTGGAGCATGCTCTAGATCATAGAGTAACTAGAAATTTATCCCATCTACAAAGACCTTCATGTGAGAACTCGAAACAAATAGAGGAAATAGATATTTCCACTCGCGAATACCAATGTCAGTGATGTAACAGATTCCAAATCATCCCTATTTGAATCTTGTTCATAAAAGCTATCCACACATACTAAGTATTAGTACACTATTCGGTCGTATACAGGACAATCTGCATATGATGTCTACTGTCCTACGATCCAACAGGTCTCTCCATTTGGAGGGCTTCTACCATTAACAGGAACTATGAATCATCCCCGCACAGGTCATCAGCACTGCATGCCAAGCTCACACAGGTAGAATCATCACCCTAAGATATCGGTCACATATATATTTATCCCTGTACTCACAATTAAATGTTACAATCACTGTCTTAGTTGAATGACATTCGACAATGAGCAAAGTATTGGAAATACACCCTGTTGACAGTTGTGGCTCTGGAAATAAAAATATCACCACCATTCTTATGACTTTACATACTCTTCCCTTTGCTATCACAGTGCTTGATGTCAAATCCATACATTCCTTATGAATGGACATAGTCATTTCCTTTGCACATGTTCGAACACAAACACATACTTTCTAAGCCTGATGCTCAAGGTGAACCTATCACGCATCCCTACTACTACTAAGTATAATACTTATTCAAATGGCTCTGAGCACTATGGGACTTAACATCTGAGGTCATCAGTCCCCTAGACCTTATAACTACTTAAACCTAACTAACCTAAGGACATCACACACATCCATGCCCGAGGCAGGATTCGAACCTGCGACCATAGCAGTCGCGCGGTTCCAGACTGCAGCGCCTAGAACCGGGTGACCACCGCGGTCGGCTATAATACTTGACCAATAAATGATTCCACAAGATACAAAACAATACTGAGAGAAAATAAACGATGGGTGGGCATGTCTCATAAGTTTTTCTTGAGAGTGTTACCACTGTGTCTTAGAAAGAGAGGTGTAATCGGCCAAATGTTAAAAAACCTGTTCGCAATAACTTCTGTATGTTACTGTCACAAACGGTCTTGGTTCTACGGGTGCACACAAGTATCCATGTTAAAATCTATACTAGCTTTATAAATAGAGATATGGCATTACCTATGAATGTTGTGGTTTTTCCGTACAATTAGCGATATGGTGATTGTAGGAGCGTATATTATCATATCAGCAGGCAGGTTACATGTATCCCACTATGCAGCCTCATCATAAAATCGCTCAATTTTGAAAGTATTTGGGTTAAGGAACATGGTATGAGACCACTATCTGCAACTCCCTCATGCCACTAGATATTTCTCCAGTATGTGTAAAGTATTCTGTCTTGATACCATGTCAGAGGTTCTGCAGTATATCCACTGAGTTGTAGGTGATGAGTGATTGAGAAGGATCACAAGCAGTAGTAGATGGTGTGCTGATTGAGGTCATAAGAAATGTACACTAGCTTTTCAGATCTCTAGTGTTACGCTATCTGCTAGAAATGATGTCTATGATTTGGAATTATGTATCTCCATCCAACCACATACCTGCGTTGGATCACAGCCACAAGTTAATCATATTCCTGGTACTGTCATATCTCAAACACCTTTCTCAAACCTGTCTGCTACAGTAAAATTCCTATGTGGTTTTAGTCAGTCCCTAAGCATCCTGCAACTGCCCCCATTTTTGCAGCTTTGCACATGTGATCGTTCCAATTTAAGTCGGAACTGAGCAGAAGTCAGAGAAAGGCATATCCACCACCTTCTGCAACCCATGTAGAAACAGAACGAGTTAGCGCAACAGGACCGTGTTTTGACCATTCGGTGGAAATGCACACATTGTGGTGCATCTCTAAACCAGATACAGATCCCAGAGTCCGAATCAGATCCGACTCCATTCACATCTATCAGCCCAAGATGCTATCATTGTTATACTGTAACATCCAACAGAGAAAAATTACGAACTATAAAAGCTCCACTAACTTCTTCTGATGTAGAACTCACGTAGGTGCCTTTACTGGCACAATGATGCATAGCTGCGGCGGGGTTCACCGGTGATATAGAGATGTCGCAATGCTTCCCAGAATAGCATTCGTAACGGGACACCTCGCCTGTCACTAAATTTACCTTTAATTAAAACAGAGTTACAACATAAGGAAACTGGAAGAGTCTTGCGACATTGTGGATGGTTTCCAAACTACAGTCCGAAAGTCCTATCAGAAGTATGGAATGTAGCGCTGTTAATATTCCAATATATTTCAATCACTGGACATACATCCTTCTTCCTGGTTTCTCTACGATAAACTGTGTCACCAAACTGTAAAACGAAAAAACTACTGCCTTAAAACATTGGTTATGTGTGATTCGAGCACAATATAGCTTAGCGGAGATGTATAACATCCACAGTTCACATATCAGATCACGGTTCAGAAATTATACTATGCCTGCCTCAGCCTTATATAAAATGATCATTAGTTACAGGGAATACTTCTTACAAGGAAACAGATGAACGCATAGCGGCAGTGTCCAGCACATCTGTCAGGTAAATGTATAAACAGGGATTGCAGTGCCTCACAAGCACTTATCGTTAACTTAGTTATGAAGCTGAAGTCTTGATTTTACACCCAAGATGTGACAAGGGGATGGAGTACATCGTATAAATCATAGTTCGTTTAGAGGAATGTGTCACATTTCATCACACATGAGATGGAAGTCCTGTGATGACCAACAGGTTTACCATTAATGATTGCAAGTAGACAGTGGTTTAAATCACATACAGAAGACATGGCTGTATACACGTTGAATGCAGGTCTGATGCATCCTGACAGAACAGTGGAAAAATTGACCTGTAGCAACTTTTCCCTCTCAAGAATCCATCATCAGTCTACCATTGAACAGTACCTCGTTAGAGCTCCATCTCATTCGATCACTCTGTCCACTCTCTGTTATCCTTTAATGCAGATGCAAGAAAGTTTAGAGGCGGATGGTTCTCTATCTTCCAGAAAAGCGTCAAATACAGTAGTCAACTCTCGTGTATCACTGTATCACTGGTACCTCAATAAACATATAGTATAATGCTTCTTCGATAGAGAAAACATTGACAGCTTCCCTGATTCCCTTCGCTTCCATGTCAATGTTTCCTCGGATTCCTAGTGCTGCTGCATACTTGTCCCCTTGTGCAAATTGTTCTGCGCAAATCAGAAGATACGCAAGTACTTCATCAAGTTCCTCACATTTTGGTGTATATTCTGCCTATTTATACCTATTCCCCGTCATTTTTCTCAATTCTATCTATTTTCTAAGTCAGTTCTATCCATGCAATCATGACATAACCTCTCATTATGTGTTCAAAAGCTGAAAACAGGTCATGCTGCTTGTAAACGTAGCACAGCTGCCAACACATAGCCCAAATGCACTGATCAGGAGGTGTAATATAGCACTGTACTCAATTGTATTCTATCACCTCCACATTTGGAGAACATTTGTTCTGTATTCTGTATGTCTGTGTATAAGCATGTGTCACAGAAGGCCAGTGTTTGTGGCGTGTTATGGAAGGTGCAGTAAAAACTTGATTTACACAATCTAACGTCTAGTTTTCTGCAAGAGACTATGGATCAGAGCATGTTAATGACAGTTTAGAACCTGTCACAGAGCTCTAAGTCATGGTAGAAAAACAAAATGTATGGCACTGTACAAAGTGTATTAGAAAACAATGTTTCAAACAATGACTCAGGGTCACAGGGAGCCATCTCTTGTGCTTTACTGTATAGTCCGTGGGATGCTATCATCCTCCTACAGTACAGGTGATGAAACTTTATATTGGCCTCTGCAATGGATCAAAAGCTATATATTTAATAGGATCATCCCGCATCAGCAGCAGTAGCAGTTTGACAGATAAATTTAGTGAAAAGTAAATTTTGTGAAAGTCTCATCTGCAGAAAACAATTGTGAACTTCGCTCCCACTGGACCCGCACTGCAGCTATACGTCATCACGCCAGGAACAAGCTAAAATCCGCTCTGCTGAAGTTATCTATAATTACAGGAACCCTATAACCTCCTTCCACATAACTTGCATGAGCTAAACTTCTCCGCACAAAACAGTGTGCATTATCCAACTCCTCATTACTCAAGAGTGGCTCCACCATGTACAACGTCTCCTTTGGTAAGTCCGTATTTTCCAAAACCCAGACTACCTTCCCTGTACCCACTGGTATGTTATCCTGCTGATCGACCTTTAATGAATCCATTCGCAGTTTAGCTGGCATCACCTTGGCGTTAAGTGCGCCTTGCGACATTTGTCTATTTGCAACCGTTTCCCTCATGCAAAACATTGCTCCATTGAGTTCCATTGTTTGTTACCAAAGACCTATCTTCACATGATGTCAAAGATTCCAGTCCGAGAATCTCCAAATATCCCTCAACCACACATGGTAACACCTCTACCTGCTCACTAAACTTAGTTTCTGCCATCACAAATTGAGGTACTGTCGTACCCAATGACTCCATTTTATTATTCCCCACCCCACGTAACCTATAATGTGGCGGCTCAAGCCTTCTCCTGCTAACCAGGTCTGCCGGCCGCAGTGGCCGAGCGGTTCTAGGCGCTTCAGTCTGGAGCATGGATGTGTGTAATGTCCTTAGGTTAGTTAGGTTTTAGTAGTTCTAAGTTCCAGGGGACTGATGACCTCAGATGTTAAGTCCCATAGAGTTCAAAGCCATTTTTTTGCTTACCAGGTCTTGGCTAATAACAGACACGTGTGCCCCCTTGTCAACCAGAAACCTCGCTTTCCTTCTATTCACCAAGCCTAATAAGCAGCATACCACCTGCACACCTTCAAGCACATTACCTAATTTCACTGGGACCACCCTCTGACGGTTGAAGCAGGCGCCTAGGTTCCCCACTACTTTTACTCCTGCAGTTCACTGCCCGGTGATACATTTTCCCACATGAGTAACACTGCAACTGATGCTGACACTTCCTCCTTATATCCCCTACCTGGCCACAACGAAAACATTTAATTTCCGCTGTCAGGACTCTATGCTCCACCCTTTGCTTTGCCGCATAATCTACCTCCTCTAAGTATGTGGCAATCATTAGAGCCGCCAAAAGATCACTGGAATTCTCCATTCCCACCCGACATGACATCACTGGTGGTACTCTCCGCAAAAACACATCTAACGCCCCTCCGCAAAAACACATCTAACGCCCTGTTCTCAGCCTCCTGTAACGGCACTCTATGCATCTCCCCATTTGGTGATATTTCGAAAACCTGTCTCAGAAAACCTCCACAGTCTCATTTCTTCTCATGACTAAGGCACTTAATTTTTCCCGAAAAAACCTGGTACTATTCTGTTTTCCGTACCTTTGGCGCAACCAAGTTTCAGGCTCTGCAAACGTCCCCACATTGTTCAATGTTTCATGGTACAGTACGTACGACTTGGTATCCCCTAACAGGCGGAACTTTGCCACTCTCAACATTGCAACATCCGACCATCCATTGGCCTCAGCCATTGTGATGATGTCACTAAGGAATATTAACATATCCCCCGTTGTTTTACCCAAAAAGGGGTTAATGAATACCGTGATTGCTGGGTCAAATAGTCTATGACACTCCCCGACCTGCAATTTACTTTCACCAGATGTCCCTTCCCCTGCCTGCAGTGCCTTAACTTTCCCTGCTAATTCTTCATATTTTTCTTTGTCCCTTATAATTGCCTCTGACAATACCTGAATTAGCTCAGTTCGAGCGGCTACAGCTTCCACTGTAGTCACTGCTGAAGCCTCCGCTGCTTGCCGTGTTTCCACCTTTCTTGCTTATAGCTCTACTGTTAGTATTAATTCCACTCTGCTACTCCTAAAACTTAGTTCTTGCGGCGTATCATCTCCCATCTACATTCTGAACAATTGTGCGCCAAATGTCAAAATCTGTTACAAATAAAACAACTCCTTGGAACCCACTTTGTACACAGTAATACATGGCCTGACAGGTTACAGAAATTACATTGCTTAGGCGCTATGTCATCATGTCCCCCATTTCCCCTGAATTCAGATAAATCTACAGGCTCCTCCGGCCTTATAAAAGACACCTTCAAAAAGTCCATCCTAATTGACACTTAACACCTTAAAACACAAAAGAATGACACATAAACAATAACGTCCCCACCATGTTCGTGTGCAGGTGACAGTCCTGCTTTCCTCCCTATACTGCTATCGACGAACACTTCCAGAACGACAAGACATAACAAGAAGTGTACGACCACCCTTCACAAACGCAACCAAACACCTCAGCTACCCCTCTACACAGGCACACCTCAACGCTACTTGCTCTACATAAGATGTGGGAGTGGAAATCCGGTACCAGCATTGTAACCGGCACCACTTCTGACACCACTGTTGCGGGATGTCTACAGTCCGACCCGGGGCTCCAGATGGCCAAGCTGAAGCCGGGGCCCACCGTGCCGTTTCTCGTCAGGAGGCCGAGCAACTTCAATAGCATCAAGGGCAGTGCAGAGTGATACAGCGATATTTGGAAGTTTTCCTTTATTCGCATAATTTACAGTACTATGATGGGTGCAGTGTGGTGTCGGCGAACTGCCCGCAACTTCTCCCGTGAGTCCAGCTGGCTCAGCAACTCCTGGTATGCCGACACCGCTGCCGCCGTCATCAAGGTCACTCAGCTGGAAGCCGGCCGCGTGCTCCCCGGTCGCCACCTGGTGAGGCGTCGCGTCTTGTGTCACCTAGCTGCCCGCGATTCTGGAAACTGTTACAGTCCCTGGTCCCCGCCACCCTCCGCCCCATTTGGCCTACTCTGTCCAACCATGGGACGAAGGTGGTTGTACTGATCAACCATGGCCCTCAGCCACTTGTGCTCCCAGGACAGGCCTGGGCTCAAACCCTCCTGGATGCTGTGCTGCAACTTGCCGCTAGTGATACTTGCCAGTCGGCAACACCCGCCACTGTCTCTGCCACTGCTGCAGCGCTGCCATGCCTCCCACAGCGTATGCCTCGCCCGGACCCCGGTACACCACGTGGGAAGCAAACGTGGTCCGTCCTGGACCCACTGCAGAACACTGTCACTGCCCTCCTTCAGGCAGACCGTGCAATCTCCAAGAACCTGGCTGCCGTTCCGTCCCCGGAGGCGGAATACAGCCTGAACAAGTACATAGACACAAAGTACAGGTTACACAGAATATTTACAACATCGCTGCCAGACTGGCCCCTATAGGCATAGACCAGCACAGGTCTGTCCTGACTCTTGACTGACCTGGCATACCTCTCAAGCTAAGCTTTTTTTTTTTTCTTTATTGATTTTCAATTCCCCCCGAAGGAGGGTGGGCTGGCAGCAGCTTAGTACGCTGCTCTACAGCCTACAGACTTTTTTGTAAGAAAAGGAAGAAGAAAGAAACAAGGAAAAACACGTGATAAAATGATGACTTAAAGTGTAAAATGGCGTAAAAATGCGGAAAGTTAAAACAGAGAGCAAAAGGGGTTGGCAATGTCGATAAGATACACAGGAATCAGACAAGTAACAGAGTAGACACACAATTAAAAAACATGGCGACCGTCTGATTTCTGTTCGCAGGAGATAAAAAATCACATCCAGCGACAGTATGATGGCTGTTCGCTACACGTCCCTAAAGACACACCACAGAAAACACACACTGTAAAACACAGCATGAAAATAGTGGCACAAATATGATACTCCAGAGCCAAAGGCAGATAGGGGGTGGGACCTGGAGGAGGGGGAAAAAAACAAGGAGGGAGGAGAGAATAAAACGAAAGGAGGGAGGACTCATAAGGGGGGAGAGGGGCAGGGCAGACGTGAGAGGGAATAAGAAGAAGCAGAGGAGGGAAATGCAAAAGGACTCGAGGGAGAGAAGGAGGCAGTGAGAGGGGAGGTGGGGAAAAAAGAGGAAGGAAGGGGGGGGGAGAGGGAGCCCAGGAAAAGGACAGAGGAAAGGAGGGGGAGTGAGAATCAGAGTTGATAGGAGGGATAAATGGAGGAAGAGAGGGCATCATCCGGGAGGAGGAGTTGATGAAAGCCACCTTGGGAAAAGAGATGTAGGGTGTAGAGATGGAGGATACAACAGTGAAGACGTGGTAGGGGGCGGGGATGGGAGAGGAGAGGAGCAACCAGGGGGTGAGGGGGTTAAAGGCGGTGGGAGGTGTAGAGGATGCGGATATGTTCAAGGACTCTCAAGCTAAAAGTGCCTGACTATTTATACTGCTTTTCCCCTCGCTTATGACGTAGCATCAGAGAGAGACAGAAACTATGGCAGGGGTAAATACCCATACGTCAGCCACTTACAATTGCAGGTTCTGGCCTACTGCCTTGCCTCATACATCGCAATCACTTAAAGCAACGCTGCAGTTCACTGCCTGTTTCTCCACTCCAAACAAATTGTACATGCAATACGCCGCTGCAGCTCTGCGCCATGTTTACCCTGTTTTGCCTACTGGCTGCGGACTACAACCGCACACTGCCAGCGGCCGCAGGCTTCATCGCCCAACCGCGCCTTTACTGAATTTTAACAAAATTCCCCTTTCCTACGGCTGAGACTAATACTAGCGCAGCACAGTGTCATGTGTAGTGCTTCTCAATACATTGCTGTGGACTGTGTCTTGTAGAGGTATTTGCTGCTGACTCTATCCTGTCATGCAGTGGGCCTTCCTCTTTCTGAATGTAGTGGAGAGAACCAATTTAGCAATTTTATATTGCTTGAAAAACCCAATTGCAACATCAGATTTCCAACTGATAGTGATCTCCGACATGTAGCCATGACAACTAACATTACTACAGATTGGATTGTGGTTTAAGTGTATTGTGTTTAGTGCTTCACAATGTATTGCAGTGGACTCAGTCCTGCAGTGGTACTTCCTGTTGTCTCTATCCTACCACGCACTACAACCTTCCTTCTTCCTTCCAAATGTAGTAGAGAGAACCAATTTATAAATTCTATTGTGCTTGAAAAAACTCAATCTCGACATCAGATTCCCGATTGATGGTGATCTCTGACATCTGGTCATGACAACTTATTGCTATGGACTGGATTGTGGTTTATTTTTGTGTCGTGTTTAGTGCTTATCAATACACCGCAGTGAGATCTGTCTTGCAGATGATGTATTTGCTGTTTCCAGAATGAGATTTTCATTCTGCAGCAGAGTGTGTGCTGATATGAAACTTCCTGGCAGATTAAAACTGTGTTCCAGACTGAGACCCGAACTCAAGACCTTGGCCTTTTGCGGGCAAGTGCTCTACCATCTGAGCTAGTCAAGCACGACTCATGACCCGTCCTCACAGCTTCAGTTCTGCCAGTACCTCATCTCCTACCTTCCAAACTTCACGGACGCTCTTCTCCACACCAGCTGTGAGACAGGTTGTGAGTCATGCTTCGGTAACTCAGATGGTAGAGCATGTGCCTGTGAAAGGCAAAGGTCCCGAGTTCGAGTCTCGGTCCGGCACACAGTTTTAATCTGTCAGGAAATTTCGAATTTACTGTTGCCTCTATTGCATCACGCACCTTCCTCCCTCCTTGCCGGCCGCGGTAGCCGAGCGGTTTCAGTCCGGAACCGAGCGACAACTACAGTCGCAGGTACGAATCCTGTCTCGAGCATGGATGTGTGTGGTGTCCTTAGGTTAGTTAGGTTTAAGTAGTTCTAAGTTCTAGGTGACTGATGACCTCAGATGTTAAGTCCCATAGTGCTCCAAGCCATCTGAACCTCCTTCCTTCTGAATTTAGCAGCGAGAACCAATTTAGGAATTATACAGTACTTTTAAAAACCCAGTCACGACCTCAAATTCCCGATTGATCAATTTATTGTTTTCTGTAGTTGTACTGCGTGCATGCATTTGTTCTGGTGTGGGTCTCTATCCCAGCCAGTGCGATCGGCGGCTACGCTGAAGATGGTAACTGGCAACCACCTCAGGATCGCTAGTTTGTATGTTCAGTAGGATTTCTTTTTCATCAGATATGTTAAGTAGAACTTTGTGTTGGAGGAGGGTGTTAGCATTCTCAGACTTTGGTGCATAGAAGACCTTGGACATATTTAGCACTATGATTTATTTTTGATGGAAATTTCATTACTTGGCATGCATAACTCAAATGTTGAAAATATGTTTTATTATGAAGAAGGACCATCATAAGGTGGAAGTGAGCGTTTCAAGCGATCTATTTCACTGCTGTAAATCTTTAAACAATTAATTTGAAAGGGTAGTGCAAATGGCTTATTTCACTATATTTTCGTATCGAAATTGCATTAGCTCTCCCTTTGTCTTCAGCATTAGCCAAACACTATATTCTGAGGAGAGATGCACACCTCCATCTGCATGTTTTTGGATGTTGGTTCACGCAGACAATCAGGGAGTGGCCTCTTGAGAAAGACAGGGACAGGAAACGAGTCTGGAATTTCCCGATCGACCAAATGCCACTACTTGATGCTTTCTTTGGAGGCCGTGAGATCAAATGATGCTCAATGTGGACCATAGTTGGTGGTATTAGCACTGTGGTCCCTAATTCCCTCAGACTTCAAGAAGAATGTAATAATTCCAATCCCAAAGAAAGCAGGTTTTGACAGATGTGAAAATTACCGAACTATCAGTTTAATAAGTCACAGCTGCCAAATACTAACGCGAATTCTTTACAGACGAATGGAAAAGCTGGTAGAAGTCGACCTCGGGGAAGATCAGTTTGGATTCCGTAGAAATGTTGGAACACGTGAGGCAATACTGACCCTACGACTTAGCTAAGAAGCTAGATTAAGGAAGGGCAAACCTACGTTTCTAGCATTTGTAGACTTAGAGAAAGCTTTTGACAATGTTGATTGGAATACTCTCTTTCAAATTCTGAAGGTAGCAGGGGTAAAATACAGGGAGCGAAAGGCTATTTACAATTTGTACAGAAACCAGGTGGCAGTTATGAGTCGAGGGACATGAAAGGGGACGCAGTGGTTGGGAAGGGAGTGAGACAGGGTTGTAGTCTCTCCCCGATGTTATTCAATCTGTATATTGAGCATGCAGTGAAGGAAACAAAAGGAAAACTCGGAATAGGTTTTAAAATCCCAGGAGAAGAAATCAAAATGTTGAGGTTCGCCGATGACATTGTAATTCTGTCAGAGACAGCAAAGGACTTGGAAGAGCAGTTGAACGGAATGGATAGTGTCTTGAAAGGATGATGTAAGATGAACATCAACAAAAGCAAAACAAGGATAGTGGAATGTAGTCGAATTAAGTCGTGTGATGCTGAGGGAATTAGATTAGGAAATGAGACACTTAAAGTAGTAAAGGAGTTTTGCTATTTGGGGAGCAAAATAACTGATGATGGTCGAAGTAGAGAGGATATAAAATGTAGACTGGCAATGGCAAGGGAAGTGTATCTGAAGAAGAGAAATTTGTTAACATTGAGTACAGATTTAAGTGTCAGGAAGTCATTTCTGAAAGTATTTGTACCGAGTGTAGCCATGTATGGAAGTGAAACATGGACGATAAATAGTTTGGACAAGAAGAGAATAGAAGCTTTCGAAATGTGGTGCTACAGAAGAATGCTGAAGCTTAGATCGGTAGATCACATAACTATGAACAGGACTGGGGAGAAGTTTGTGGCACAACTTGACCAGAAGAAGGGATCGGTTGGTAGGACATGTTCTGAGGCATCAAGGGATCACAAATTTAGTATTGGAGGGCAGTATGGAGGGTAAAAATCGTAGAGGGAGACCAAGAGATGAATACACTAAGCAGATTCAGAAGGATGTAGGTGGCAGTAAGTACTGGAAGATGAAGAAGCTGGCACAGGATAGAGTAGCATGGAGAGCTGCATCAAACCAGTCTCAGGACTGAAGACCACAACAACAACAACAACATCTCTAATTAGGACACTGAGTGGTTTTGATCTTCATTGCGGTGCCCTGACAATAGAGACACACACGGGAGACCCCAAATGGTGGCTACTATACCACACTTCATTTCATTCAAGATCTGTAGACCACTTTCACAGGGTTTACTGTCAGTGCCATATGACTGCTGTAAGTTTCTTGATCTATGCAAAATAGTTTGCTACTGTGATTCTAGCAATCTGTCTGTCTGCAGAAACTGACAGTGAGTTTGGAAATATGTTACTTAGATACCAATGTGCTTCAAAAAGTGATGAAAATAAATGATAAGAGCCTTAACAGCCCTGACTCTGGCAGCACCTATAAGCTAAGCTCACTCAGCATTTCCAAGTGCCATCAGAATAAAAAAGTGCCGTAGTTGATTAAATATTCCATGCTGTGATCGATTTCCTGACAAATTCTTTACATAAAGTATATTCCATACAGCATCTTGTAACCTGTAAATTGTTTAAATATACAGTATTCCATAAAGTGCAGTCAGTATCCCGACAAATTCTTTAACTAAATAAGTAAACTATTTTCCAAATACTGCCTTGTATCCCATAACTTGTTTAAATAAACAATATTCCACACATTGTCTGAGTTGTTTAAACAATATTTCATACACTGCACTCAATTTCCTGAATAGAATGAGATAGGTATGAAATAAAACACAAACACAGTTTGAGATTATGTATGCACAGTATTTATTTAAATTTCATTCATCGGACGCAGTATCTCAATAAAGTCAACAGATTATTTCTTTATCTTCTTTGCACCTGGGCAATATTCCCCAAAAAAGATTTTTTGATATGCAATAAATTTCACATGTATCTCCTTCACACCAATGGGTATCACAAAAACTCTGCTTTTCACATGCACATTAAACCTGTTTCTCTTTTGGGTCTGCATTCATGTTGTAATGTACCCTCTTTCGTCCGGGGTGAAAATCAAATATCAAGCGACAAACTTTCAATTTATTTAATTGCTATTTCAAACCCTGAGATTATGATGATCAACTGACGACACCCTGCCAGCTTGGGTGGTCTGTATCTACAACAGACGATGTTAAGCTTAATATTTAGACAAAAGAATGACACATCACAGAATACTAAAACTAATTAAAATACCTTACCTTTAGATGCTGAATTTGGTCTCATTGTCTTGATTCTCGCCATGGTGCGTTCCATCCATCTAACATTGTTAATATTAGGTCCAGGTCTTTGTGTGCTAATGAAAACTGGTACTCACTTTTTGTTTTACTATTGATTCTTCATTTTTATTAATTTAACTTTTTCACAATAATTTCCATCTTCATATCACATACTATTTATAGATACTCTCTATATAAGACGACAGACTTCCTTCCGTACTCCCATCAACAGTCCACCTCACAAAACCACGCTCTCCCCACAACCGTCCAACTAACTCACTCCAACAGTCACCTTAACAATGTCCAACTCTCTACCTTTCACACACGAATGTCTTTGGCTCACACTGGTGCCAACATATTCTCCAGAAATAAACAAATAAAGTTCACATTATAGAATAATATAATAAAAAATATTTGGGCAAAATTAAATACTACATACAATAATATTAAATAAAAAAATCATAGAAATAAAATTGGAGCACTGACCCTGCAAGGGCAGATGCGACTATAAGGGTGGTATTACACTCTTCAGTAGTCCGTTACATTACACACACCCCTCAAGATTTCATGCAAAAGTATTTTGCAAGAGATCTCGACAGATACGCAAAGCAACGAACCACTGTTTTTTTTTATGTAATTAATGTAATCTTCAATAGTTGTCTTCTCGTCTCTTTCTGCTGGTCTTCTCCTCTAGAATTTGTCCCCTTAATCGCCTCATCTGTCAAATTATATCATGGTAATTTTCCTGAAATCATACAACACTTAATTAGTCACATATAAATACATTGGTATCTCACCCAGGATGCCTCTTCCCTACCATACTGGGTTTGATTACCAGAGTTCACTTACATATTTATATAATGATTGTACAAATATATTAGACACTAAAAGTAAGACATAAAAGAGATAAATGTGGTCTTATATCGATTTGGTTTTAACATCAGCTAAAAAGGTTATTTTCAGTTTAGTTCAGACATCTATTGAGAAATATGTGGCTAATATTCTTTTTATGTATAGAGTATCATTTAAACAATCTCAGTTAAATAAGCGTCTCAGCGTCCTCATATCAATAAGTTTTCCATAATGTAATGTAAAATAGCTAAAACGTGAGAGTTTAGAAATGGCAGTGCAATGGGATCATGTTAACCCAGCCATCATCAGTGGTATCCTGCTTCACTTGTACATATGTATAAAATAATTCAAATGTACAAATTCAGTGGTGGCATTTTAATGGGAATCTGTAAACCCCGTCAAATGTAGTGGGAAAATACTTTTCTCACAAATATAAATTAAATAGTAATAAAGTGAATACAAGTAAATACTACACAAAGTTTTGTTTTTGTCAGTTCCTGCATGTACTTTATCCTCTAATCCTAAACCACTCCATGCAGACACTCATCCAACCTACCCTTATCTCATATTCTGTGTCTATACAAGATCAATTTCTTTCAGAGTCAGTCAGTAAAACATAAATCTGCGGAGATACAGAGCTCCATCCACATAAAAGTGTTGTTGTTTTCTCAACTGATCAGAACAGAAGCTAGTAATTGCTTGGTCAGGTCAGTTTTTCAATATAAGATAATAAAATAGCAAACACACTTCTAATCCTAAAATTCAAAGAAAATATAAATACATATATATGAAAATTCCCTCTACTCATGGCATAGGCAATGTGTAGTCATGTAAAGTGTACATCTATGTACAGTGTGTAGTCCTCTCTCCATACCCAGTTCCTTTGTCACATAAAACATGTAGATTAGTTAATTATATTGCAGAATCATCCACCTTCTACCACCAATACTCAGCCTTCAATCAATCTTGGCCATATGCACAGGACACAAGACTAAACAGTATACAGAAGTCCAACCAGTACCAAGGCGCACGGCGTCTATGTGTCTCCATGAGAACCACATAGTATACACAACTGTGGCAAAACAGGATCACCATCACTATTAGAGTATGAATGCTGGTTCACTCAAGATTAATTGCAGTTTTTCATCCTCATACTTCAACTCACATAGTTTGTAGTAAAGACAGGTTACTCTGGTCATAACTTCTCGCAGTCACATAACCATATCGTAGCATATAAGTCATTTCACAAGTGTAAATTTGTGGTTAGTGTAGTTGCCTATGTCATAAGACATGACGTCTACTCCCCATTTCATTAACCCCTACTGAGCTGACCACGCAACAAAACCAAAGTTTCATAGCTTTGTGCATAAGTAAGTGAAATAGTCAGCATTTTGATATCTGCAGTTTCAATGTATATCTTCAGTAAGTGATTAATTCCAGATTTCTAATGTCATTTAGAGTGTTCAGTTTTATCATATATAGACTGCTTTCACAGTTATTTCATAGATCTCAGAATCAAATCTTGACAGAATTACCTAATTGTTTGTGTATTACAGACACAACATTGTCAGTGGCAAGGTAAGTTTCGAATGAGATGTCTCAGTGGTACAGAACAAACGTCACACCTCCGGAATTTTGACTAAGTAATAACGCAAGGCATAAAGAAATTTAAATATTACATAAAAAGGATTCACAAATAAAAGTTTACCACTGAAAAATCTCATCTACTGTTATTTCTCTCCAGTCCTATCATTATGTTTTTATGCTAGGTAGCAGTAAATCAGAATGTACATTTCTAAAGGGTATGGTGTCCTATTAAATCCATATATACTTGAGGTAATAGTAGATAAGCCTCACAACAGGCAATGGTACAAATTATTATACTTAAGTACTCATATTTTGTGAGTTATGCCTCAACAAGAAAAACAATGTATAGCATATATAAGTGTTCTAAAACTATAGTTCAGGTAAATTTCCCACAGAAATGATAATTGTTTCACTGGTTCAAGAGTAAATACCTGTCCAGGTATCTACTTATGTGCACAGTACACATGTTTTCAAACAAGATAAGACTAGTGATCTGTCTTGAAGCAACATGGCCCAACACTGCGTTAGATGTCCATAGCTATTGAACAAGACAAAGTTATGCAATAAAAATGATAATACAAAAGTTAAAACTCCATAAGCATAAACAAGAATAGAAACATGAAAACTTCTCTCCCCAACACAAATACTTAGCATAAGAGTGTGTTGGTCAGTTACTCATAAAGTCTGGTTCATAAAGGATCTTCAGTAACAAAATGTTACAAACAGTTTACACTGTGTATAATAAATATCAATAACAAAGATATTAAGCATAATGTCTAAATGAATAAGCTCTTTTGAACACAACATAGCCATATTCAAACAGATGAAGTATGGCCTCATCAACTTACACTAACACAATGATACTAAGAATAAAAATCTATGTTTTCAAATCACATGAGTATAAAGAAACATTTAAGTTTTGCACTCATTGTGCAAGGCAAGAGCATAAGATATTCATTGTAATAACCATAAATATATACAAAGCAAAATGCAAGATTAAACAGCAAAGATACAGATCAAGACAGAGTCCCAAGTTTTCAAAATTGTGACACTGTAAACTTAGCTTGGACTTTTATAATGCTTCAACTCCGTGATGTTACGTAGACCAAAAAGTTTTCTAGATTCAGGATAGATCAACCTATAGGCACTTGGATGTGGGTTCTCAGATATCACAAATGGTCCTATATAAATATCAAAGAATTTCTTAAGTCCCCCACACAATGATTTTGACATTTCTACTGTTTTCACTAGGACTAAATCTCCCACATTAAACTCGCACATTTTCCCCCTCTTATCATGTCTAGTTTTCCTAATTTCCCCTTGCTTTTTCATGTTGTTCCTTACAATCTCCTCTCTTTCTTCTTTTGCCAAGCTGTTACATGCTGGAAACTCAATCAATTCACTAATAAGATTTGGTGGCTTTTTATCATAAAGTATCTCATGTGGAGAGAATCCTGTTGAACTGTGCTGTTACCTATTCATCACATCTTCAAGTTTGCTAATGTAATGTATCCAAGTGTTGTGGTCAGTATGACAGTAAGTCCTAAATAATCTCCCAATTTCACGCATGTATCTTTCGGCTGGGTTGCTGGATGGGTGATAAGCTGAAATAAGTATGTGGTTGATCTCCTCTCTATATAAAAATGTTTCTCAACTTTTGGATGTAAACTGTGGTCCGTTGTCACTAAGAATTGCCTTGGGTACACCTACACATTTAAAATAGTCACGGGTAAAACATGAAATAATGTTTTTGCTAGTAGCATTCCTCAATGGGTACAACTTAATAAATTTGGAAAATAAGTCCACCACTACAAAAACATACATAAACCCTCCTCTAGTGGTTGGCAGTCGCCCATACAGGTCAATTGCTACAACATCATGCTGCTGTTTCGGAAGTATATTTTGCATCTGGTTACCTTGACTCTCTGACACAAGTCACAAGTGGACAAGATTTTCCTCACAGCCATCGCCATATTGTAAAAGTAAATGTTTTCTTGAATCTTTTGTATATATTTTGCTGCCCCACAATGACCATAACTTTCATGGGTATATTTTACAAGTAATTTGACAAATTCATATGGCCAACATAACTTCCATACCTCACTATCTTCCTTCATCCTCCGAAATAATATTCCCCTATGAACTTTGTAATACTGCCCTACTTTTTCTTTTCCCTTCTTTCCAATATAACTTTTCGTCAGTTTCCACTCTTTATCATGATTCTGAAACCGTCTAATGTCACTGCAGATTTTCACGACATCTTTCTCCTCATTTATCCCTTTTAAATACATAATTTTAAATTCATTCCCTCCTTCATCACCATTGTCACCAATAGATTCTCCCAAAGGATGCCTTGAAAGAGCATCTGCTATGCAATTTTCATCACCTTTAATATATTTGATGGTGTAGTTAAACTGCTGAAGAAAAAGTGCCCATCTCGTGATTCTACTATGGTATAATTTACATTCTTGTAAGTAGGATAGTCCTTTATGATCTGAAAAGACTATCACCTCGTGACCCAATAAATAATTCTTAAATTTGGAGAAAGCCCAATGAACGGCTAATAGTTCCTTTTCTGTATTGGTGTACTGCCTCTCGTGTTTCTGCAATGTCCTGCTGGCAAAAGCAATAGATCTATGTTCTTCCACCCCATTCTGACTTCTCACTTGGAAAAGGTGTGCCCCTAAACCATAGTTACTACTGTCAGTCATAATACAGAAACGTAACCCAAAATCTGGCCTACATAAGATTTTACTATTTACCAACTGGTGTTTAATCTCTTCAAAAGCAATCTGAAAATCTTTATTCCAATCCCATATAGTATTCTTTTTAAGTAAATTCCCTAAACAAGGTGCATTAAGAGCCTCAGTAGCACAATACTTCCTATAGAATCCACACAGTCCGAGAAATGACTTTAGCTGTTTCTTATTCCTAGGTGGTGGAAACTTTGCAATTGCTTCAATTTTCTCATCAACTGGCATAATTCCATTGTCAGATATAATGTGCCCCAAAAATTTAAATTGTTTCACTGCAAATTTACATTTCGATAACTTCAGTGACATTCCTCCTTTTCTAAACTCCTCACAAATTTCCTTAAGTAACCCTATGTGTTCTTCCCAACTTTTACTGGATACCAAAATATCATCTACATATATAGTTAGTTTATGTAACAATTCCTTTCCCAACACATAATCTAAAGCTCTGAGAAACTCTGCAACAGATACATTCAGCCCAAATGGTACTACAGTAAAGGTATAACATTTTCCATTATATCAGAATGCTGTGTATTTCTGAGATTCCCTTGCTTATGGTATTTGATGAAATCCAGAGGTCAGATCGAGGCTAGACATAAACTTTACATGTTCAAACTTGTGTAGTAATTCATCAATGTTTTCAGGATGATCAGTTTCCCTACATAATAATTTATTGAGGAACCTAGAATCTAGGACAAGTCTTACACTATTATCATTCTTGGCAATGGCTATGATAGGATTATTATATTCGCTATTACACCTCTGAATAACCCCCCCCCCCCCCCCCCCAAATCTGCATCTTTTCCAACTCCCTCTCTACAGCTTTCCTCCTGCTTAATGGAATCCCATAAGGTTTAATGAAAAATGGATCATGCGGTTTGAGTACAAGTTTACATTCATACTCTTTCACTCTGCCTGGTCTGTCACTAAATACACCAGAATATTCCCATAAAAGTTCAATGAGATCAGATTGTTGTTCCCTAGTTAAACTCTCTGCTTCAGCAATCTTATTTTCTACTATGCTTTGATAATCTTTGTCATCAATAGAAGTCTGTTTTTCAAAAGGATCAGTGCATCTCCCATCATCTAAATAATCCACCCCCCTGAACTGATTATGACTATTACTATTCTTCTCAATGAAGCTCTCTATATACAACTTATTTTTATCTGTTGGTTCCCTAAATTTGACAGTTTTGTTTTTCCAATTAAATCCCATATCCACTTTTACTATCCAATCCATACCTAGAATTATGTCCTCACTCAGGTCCGGAATGACAAGACAACCCTGATCAAAGCCCACATCTCCAACTTTGAAAGACAAAAGAATTTGACATTTTACTGTTTTGCTGAATCTTCCTGTCGCTCCCCTAATTTTAACCCCAACTACTGGTAATTCTGCAAATTCATGGTTTTGATTTATCCTTTCCCTCAATTTTTCACTGATTCCTAATATTGGGCTTCCAGTATCAATCAAACAATAAGCTGTCCAATCATTAATACAAATTTGCATGTATGGGCTTCCTACAATTTCACTCTCCTGCTCACCAACATCTTCATGCATCAAGTCATCTTCTACGCTTTTAAAATTCAGATCTTCATTTTGTTTGACATAAAATAAACTATTTTCAGTCTGCACATTGTGCAGAAGCCAACTAGGATCACAAACATAATTAGACACATTATTATTATCAGTAATCATAGGAAATTCTTTACATTTTATACCTGTTTTTGCTTTTTCCCACCAAATAGGATATATCTTCTCGCAGACGGATAACAATTGTATCCAAAAGATATTATGTTTATTAGCCTCATTAAGGCTGTCCCACAATCTACAAATGAACTCTTGTCCCTGGTTTCCTAAGTTAATAATTACCTTCTCTTCATTCACAATATTAATGTCAACCCTGTCTATCCCCTCGATTACTGGTGATGTATCAATCCACGTGACTGCAGCCTGATCCTCTTGTACTGAATGATTATTTTCTCTAACACTATTACCCTCCTCCTTCATAACTACATCTGCATCATTCTTAATCACAACAAATACTTTTATCTCACTTCTATATTCCATATCATCACTATCATCAACTGCATTTTCCTCAGCATCATTTAACATCTCACCATTTGACTCAACTTCCCTAACCTTAGCTACTTCAGCACGACTTCTCACATCGTCACACTCTACTTCTTCTAATTCTACAACCTTATTATTCAATACTTGATTGACATTCTCACCCACAGAAGTTTTTACATCACTCAGATCTCGATTTACTGCAATTTCATCAGAATACATTAATGCATTTATTCCGAAGGTATCATAACTATTATTAACATAGGAAGAACCACATACATCCCCCCTCACATCACTTTCTTCCTGCCTAAACAAATTATTCATTATCTCCCCACTAACCTCTGAATCTTCATTACTAATGTGTCTAGAATTATCTGTGCTCATAGCCTTCTCACTGACTTGCTGCCAAAACTGTTTATCAAATGGTCTCTTATCAATTTCCGGTGCTCTTGTTATGTTATTGATAAACTAAGGCTTACTGTTATGTATAGTTATGGATGTAGAGGCAGATAGCTATAAGCTAATAGGGTACAACACTGTCATTTTTTTTCTCCATGTAATATTTTTGTTATATAATGTACAAACAGCTATAATACTTCTGACAACATTGATTGCATGTTAATGCTGATAAATTATTGCTTACTGTTATGTATAGATCTAGGTGTAGAGGCTGTTGTAAGCTAATAGTTTACAACATTGCTATATTTTTACTATGTAATATTTTGGTATGTAAAACATAATGTACAAATAGCTGTAACTCTTCTGACGACATCGATTGCATGTTAATGCTGAAAGATGGATAAAAAATAAATAAATAAATATTACTATGTCTTTTTCTGTAATCATTTTGCCCATACCTATTCTGATTCCACTTAGCCTGATTTCTAGCATTATATCTGTTCGTCCCAAACTGACAGGCCTTCATTGGGACGGCTCTTAGTTTAACCGGCCTTGCCCATTCCATCTTGTCTTCTATCTGGATTTTCCCATTGTCTACTTCTGTTCCCGCCATAATAATTACCTCCCTTATTCTCATGTTGAGCCAGTTGCTATTCTCTCCTCTATTGAAATCTCCCTGAAAATTACCTTGACGATCCTGCTGATTATTCCCATTATGATTATTTCGCCTACCATTATTCCCATTATTAGAATTTTGGTTCCACCCTCCATGATTTTGTTCATAATGATGCCCATTAAATCTTTTGCTTCTTTCTAATGCACGATCCAATTTCTCCACGTAATTAAAAAATTGTTCAACTGAATCATCTGGCCCATATGAACTCTATTTGGTAACCTCCTTTCTAGAGCGTCTATTTGCGTTAGTTCATCAAAAGGTCTGTCTAAATGCGCCTACTTTCTTAGCTGTTTCTCGCAAAATTCCCTCATTGTACCATCACATTCTTTATAATTAGGCCCATTAAGAAAATCGCTTTTGATTTTGGCCTGAACAGACGCTGAGAAAAATTTGTTCAAAAGACTTTTTTCGAATTGACTATAGGTTAAATCAGAACTGGCGGTTAGATTAGCGCACGACAATGCTTCTCCGTCTAAGAATTTTTTTAACAAATTTGATCTTTACAGTGTCACTCATTTCGAACGAAAAATTGTCACGACAGTTCATAATGAAATCAACTGGGTGTAATTTTCCGTCTCCCGGAAAAATACGCACGTTTGTACCTGGCCAAAATCCGTTAAATGAAGTCGCTACCGATTTCATAGCTAAATTATCCCGAATTTCATTTAATTGTTTCTGTAGTCGAACTACCTCATGCTCATTGTCTTTAATTACATTGTTACAAGAATCTACAGTATGTTCAATAATTTTCACTTTTTCTGTTACCTTGTTTTCGAACAATGACAATTTGTCATCGACATTTTTCGTATGTAACTCAACTCTGGTAATCATTTCCCTATCTTTGACTTTTCTCTCACTCGAAAATGATTCAAAATACTTCCCGGTTTCTTCCACTTCCCTTTTGATTGTTAATTCGACTTTATTGAGTTTATCTTCCACATTGTCTACCCTATCTTCAATTTCGTCTGTTCGCTCCTCCAAACTGGTTTTCGTCTCTTTCAATTCCGATCTGATAGTTGAACATTCATTAAAGAATTCCTTAGCCAATTGGCTATTTTCTTTTAAAAGCTCCTCTTCTAAATCACACACTTTCTTTTCCATACTTTTCGCGTTTTCTGTAATTACATTGTTTACATTTATTCCATTTCTTTAATTACATTATTCAAGAAACTAAATTGTTCAGAACATTGCTTATTCAAACAACTAAACCGTTTGTTCAAAGTATCGAATTTTTCAGCATTCAGTAATTGCAACATAGCGGACATATCTAATTCTTCAACTTTCCTTCCGATTTTTTACCTGCCATTTCTGTACTAGCACTTGCTTGAACACTTTCGATAAACTTTTTATCCCCCTGCTGATTTTGTTCCAACTCGTCTGTCACGGTCATTTTTAATCGAATTAAGAAACTCTTGCTGCGACAAAACGCCCAAAATGTCAACAATACAAATAACTTAATAGGTGCACTTATCTCGTTTTTCCGTGTGGTCCCACGTCCGTTATTATTTGCTTTTCTTATTCTTGTTGAGTTGTTACTTCCATTTGTCAGTAGATTATATTTCCTTTCATTTAGATCGTTCTCCTCTTCTTTCTAATACATTATTAGTCCATACCTGTTAATATAAAACGAGTATCAGTGCAATAATGCAATGGATCCCGGACAAGAGCCTCCAATTGTAATGTACCCTCTTTCGTCCGGGGTGAAAATCAAATATCAAGCGACAAACTTTCAATTTATTAAATGCTATGTCAAACCCTGAGATTATGATGATCAATTGACGACACCCCGCCAGCTTGGGTGGTCTGTATCTACAACAGACGATGTTAAGCTTAATATTTAGACAAAAGAATGTACATCACAGAATACTAAAACTAATTAAAATACCTTACCTTTAGATGCTGAATTTGGTCTCATTGTCTTGATTCTCGCCATGGTGCTTTCCATCCATCTAACATTGTTAATATTAGGTCCGGGTCTTTGTGTGCTAATGAAAACTGGTACTCGCTTTTTGTTTTACTATTCAAACTCCAACAACATAGCTAAAATGAAACTTGTAGACACATTAACTTCATACAATCTTAGAAATATAGTCACTATGGATACCAGGGCTTCAGATTCTAGTTCTACCAAGATAGATTATGCAATAATTTACAAAACTGCTGAATACACTGTTGAGTATAGTAACATAGACATTCACTACTCAGACCACATTGCATAACAGATAGAAAATAGAAAAACAGATCCTAAAATAGTACCAAAAACTTTTGAAAAGAAACGTTTTATGAGCAATAGTAACACCAAACATCTGAAAATTAAACTAGCTGAGGAGAACTGGGATATAATCTACCATCAGGATCAGATAACAAATGGGATGAGTTTTATAACATCCTAATGAGACACTTTTATTCCTGTTGCCCTATTAAAGAAATGTAGACAGGGCCAATACACAGCCAGAGTGAAAGAAATAACAAACTCAGACCTACAGCCACTCTTGTTAAACTCAGGCAGAATATTTATGACATAGATGTCCTGTACAAATCAACAAGACTAAACATTTTCAAACAACAATGTAACACAGGTAAGAAAATCTTTAAAGCAAAACTTTCAAACCTTGGAAAACAAGTTCACAGTTATGAAATCTCGAAATATACAAATGTAATCAAGGCATCCTGGATACTGTTCAATAAGTATCGAAAAGCTTTCACAACTAGGTAGAGCAAACCCTTATGCATTATACAGGACAGTAATATTATAAATGAACCACAATCTTTATGTAACTTTCTAATACACATTTTGTATAACCAACAGGAAATCCAACACACGCTTTAGAAATGTACCAAGAGATACTGAGTGACACCCTTCAAGCAGTGAGTTTTGAATTCGATGAGATAAAGAAAATCATATAACCAAGACTATCCTCAAATTAAAGAACAAATACTCATCTGGATGGGGTAGTATGTCGAGTGAAGTAATTAAAAAATGCATAAAAGAAATAGTAAAACCACCAATGTATCGCATAAACTGTAGTATTAGAGAACACACTTGCCCTAGAAGTCTAATTGTTAAACTAGTGCATAAGAAGGGGAATACAAAAAAGGTTTCAAACTACCGCCCAATATCACAGATCCCTGTCTTAAGTAAGTAGAAAGTACAAATTGTTAACAAAAACATACTAAGGGTTTAGGAAAGACCAGTACATAACTACAGCAAGGTATGAAGATAGCAGGCATAATCTTAGATCTCTCCAAAGCCTTCGACTCAGTCAACCATGGATTGCTCATTAAGAAGCTGAAGGCCTACAAAATCAGGGTCTCATCGATGCAACTACTCGCCACATGTTTGAGAAATCACAAACAGTATATTAAACTTTCATGTAACAATATTAGAGAAGGAAAG
The DNA here is from genome assembly GCF_023897955.1 of Schistocerca gregaria. NCBI lineage: Eukaryota > Metazoa > Arthropoda > Insecta > Orthoptera > Acrididae > Schistocerca > Schistocerca gregaria. The sequence goes on from NC_064922.1 coordinate 897,326,514, forward strand.
TTGCTACTCACCATATAGCAACCCACCCACCCACCCACACACACACACACACACACCACACAGACACAGACACACACACACACACACACACACACACACACACGTGCGCAACTTGCACACACATCTGCAGTCTCAGATAACTGAAGCCACACTTTCCATTATCTGAGACAGCAGACGTGTGTGCAAGTTGCGTTTGCGTGAGTGTGTATGTGTTTGCGTGTCTATTGCTGACAAAGGCCTTAATGGCCGTAAGCTATAATTGTGTGAATCTTTTTGTTGTGCCTATCACGACTCAGCATCTCCGCTATATGAGTAGTAACTTTCCTTCTCTAATATTTTTCCATTCCATCCTAAACTTTCATGTAAAATAAATTGTAAGATAAAAGATTTCCAGTCTTCTAGAGATACAATAATCCAGGAGGTAATGCAGGAATCGATTCTTGGTCTCTTTCTCTTCTTGGTTTACGTCAGTGATATGATACAACCCTTCAACTCACATCTAGCAACTTGTGCTGGCGACATTTCCCTCTTATTTTATAAAGAAGACTTTGAGACATTAAACTCAGCTGCAACTATGTGTGTGGCCACATATTTTCTACACAGGGATCTAAGCAGCAACATCAGTACATCCCAGCTGCTAATTTTAAAACTGCTGGTTCTCATGAGGCTGAAATAAACACCATTTGTGGTAATACATCAGCAGAAACAGATAACATTAAATTTCTTGGTATCCACCTGGACAAAAATCTCTGTTAGGTAAACCACACTACTTATGTATGTGAGAAAATCAGCAGTAGCTGATCTTTCCTAAAGCCATGCTATATTTCTGTTAACAAACTGATAAGTAAGCTGGCAAAAATAGTCCCAAGTCAAACACTAAAATTGTTTATTATGGAACAGTTTATCCATTTCTTAATTATAGTACTGAAATGTGGGGTGGTGCAGCCGACATGCACCTGAATAGAATATTAGTGTTACAGAAAAGAGCCATTAGATTAATGCATGGGCTAAGAGTCCTGTCATGAAACCTTTGTGCAACATAAATATTTAACAGTATATTTCGTGAATTTGTATATACTTATTATATTTTTCTGAATAGTAAAAACAAAGTAAATAAGTGCAGTGACATGTATAATTTTGATACTGGAAGTAAGGGTAACTACTTCAGGCAGAGATCAAAATTAAAAATAACTGATAATAATCCTTATACTAATGGGCAGATATGGTTCAACAAGCTGCCACATGATTTCAAAACCTGTGAATCAAAGCTGTTCCACAGGGAGTTAAAAGCTAAAGAAATGTTTATAATCACTCCCCTTTTGAAACACAAGTATCATTTGCCCAGCCCTAATTTTTATCACTTTGGGAACTTGATAAAGAAAAGTGAGATTGCAATTAAGTTTCCAACTGTTTTAAGCTCTAGAAAATTGCCATTCAGTTTAGAAGGAACTGACAAGCATAATTCACCACATATTCAAGAATAGTTGCAAATGTTATTTTTTGAGGCAGTGGATCAAACAGCAAGCAGCTTTAAAAGCAGATTTCTGCCTAAAATTGTGTCACACATTTTCAAATCAAAACAGTTTTTAATTAAGCAAAGAAGATAATAGTAGTTACTTTACTTCTTTTTATGGTGTCAATTTTGACTTTGTAAGACTAACTCTTCATAGAGATATTTTGCTGGGCTTGTTAAAACAGCACGTTACTCTAAATAATTTTGAGAATGTAGTGCAATACTTGAGTAGGACAGAATAGTACAAGTGTGTAGTTCTGAAGAAAATGATACCAGAATATGTAAAATTATTGAGATTCCTTTTATAATACCTGTATCTAATCAACGAATTCATCAGCAAAACAATTATGAGGAGGAGCACGTTCCAGTCTCTCCCTGTTTAGGTGAGCGATCACGTATTTTAAGTTACTTTTGTAGGATTTACAATTACGACATTTATGTAGGGATAATTATCAGTTTTAAAGTGTGACATGATGAGCATACCCCAAGATTTTCAGGAGTTCGCAGCTATGCAGTTTTTCTTCAATTTCCTGAAAGAAGCTGCATAAATATTCAGTCAGATCATGATAAAATTTCAAAGTGGTGCAGAGACTTACAAAATGAGACAACAAAATATCCTATGACTATATCAGTGAGTCACATTTGGAATCGGCCAATTACAAATTGTTGGGTAAAACACAATGATCACGTGGGTCAGTTGGGAATAAAGCAGGTGGTAGCATTTGGTTCATTGGTAGACTGCTGGGGAAGTGCAATCAATCTACAAAAGAGATCACTTACAAATCACACATGCGACCTATCCTAGAATATTGCCCAAGTGTATGGAACCCATACCAGATAGGACTAACAGGGGAATTTTAGTATGTAGAGAATGTCAGCATGAATGCTCACAGGTTTGTTTACCTATGGGAGAGTGTCACAGAGATGTGGAAAAAAACTGAACTGGCAGAGTCTTGACCGTAGACATTAACTATTACAAGAGAGTCTACTAACGTGCTACTAACCAAGTTACAAAAACCGGCCTTAAATGATGAGTCTAGAAATGTGCTACAACCCCTTATGACATTTATCATTCTGGTTGTATGAGACTATACCTGTTGTATAAAAGAATGGATGTAGTCCAAACAAATTGTATTTGGTTTTTTATTTTTGCCCTAAAAATTAAATTGTTATGTTTTCTTAATTTGAGCAACCTTTATTAACACAATCTTTCACAAAATATCGATAATTAAGAATGTATATTTGAAACGAAAACCGGAATTTCGAGAGAAATATGTAATTAGAAACAAGAAGACATGAGCTGTTCATTAAAAATGATGAGGAATTTTACAATTACGAGATGTAGGTATTTCAAATTGAACGAAAAAAAGGACGATTGAAGCTAGACTTGAACCAGCGATCCCTGAACTTCCTTGGATTAACAGTCTACTATGCTACTGATACCATCTGCCTGCATAGTTTAGTGACAGCCGGCACGGTAGCTCAGCGTGTTCGGTCAGAGGGTTAGCAGCACTCTGTAATAAAAAACTGAGTTAATAGATCAACGACGAACTGAAACGGGTGTCTTGCGACGTCCGCCCCGAGCAGATACAACGGAAGAAAACGAACAAAATGAGATTTAAAAGTCCGCAGCTCGTGGTCGTGCGGTAGCGTTCTCGCTTCCCGTCGGGGTCAGGGATTTTCTCTGCCTCGTGACGACTGGGTGTTGTGTGATGTCCTTAGGTTAGTTAGGTTTAAGTAGTTCTAAGTTCTAGGGGACTGATGACCATGGATATTAAGTCCCATAGTGCTCAGAGCCATTTGAACCATTTTGAGACAAAAAAAAAAGTGGAAACGTGTTTGGCTATCACACAGCGAGCCTTTGTTCGATTCCCGGCCGCGTTGGAGATTTTTTCCCCCCCGTCGTTGACTTAGTGTTGTGTTGCCCTCGGCATCACTTTATCGTCACCTACACGTAAGTCGCCCGATATGGCGTCACCTAAAATTAAACTTGCAACTCGGCGGCCAACTTCCACGGATGAGGCCTCCCGGCCATCAGTGCCACACGATATTTTTTTTATTTACTACTGATACCGCTACACATACTATCTGTCCTGGTATTTCAGTTGTATCAAATACAGTCCCTCAGAAAACTTAAAAGCCGACTTTTTCTGTAAATTTGTGACAAAAATTAAGAACAACCTATTTTTCGGCACTTTTTAACCGTGTTCCACACGCGTGTTTCACTACGGAACAGAAGCAGCCTCAATCATATTCGTACTGAGTAACAACAGCACGACAGTCAGTGCATAACAGTTCAGGCACTGTGACTGAACACGCATTTTGAAATGCAAACTACGTGGGACACCAGGACATTTATGTGAAAACCGGGACTGTCCCGGTAAAATCGGAACGTCTGGTCAGCCAAACGTGCCCCTTCCACACAATTCAGAGTGGTTCCGGATTATACGTATGGACGCAGAATAAATTTGTATCGCTGGTGAGGGTTTTAAAATCCTCCGTTTTACTGTGACCGTTGTTACTATATTGTTTATAAATAGTGTAGTTCAGTAGACAATACATTATTTTTATCAGTTTAGTCATTGTTCTACAAATATATTTTTTAATCAGATAGGTAACGCAAAACCAGTTACGGCTTACAAGAAACCACACTGGTTAAAACCATAGAGTAAAAAACATCATTAAGCAGAAAGTATTAATTGTAATCGGTGATTGCAACAGAGGTTACTGTTTTGAGATTCTGCAAATTGCCTGTTCATTGTTTTAGTAATTAAAAAGAATACGACCTTCACGTTGTATTGGTAATGCGTCCAGCAGACAGAAGAGAAAAGGCAAGGCTTCATATATTATTTGATCCTGTTTGTATTCTGTTTAGTGTTACGGTGGTTCCAACAACATGAAAAATTTGCTATTTTTATTCTTTGCAATGGCGAATAACGTTCGATTAGTAAGCAGATTACATAAACAGGACATGGAAGTTTTATTAATATTACCGTATGTGTCCCGTGAAGTTACTAATTTTTTTTTAAAGGAAGTTGTAATATTTCGTATTTTTAAGTCAATAGCGTGAAATCATAAGCGCCAGTGGATGTCGCCCGTGAATCTCTGGTCGTAAGAGAGGAATATCGAGTGCGATTCTGTAAGTACATCGTTTGCGTGTTGGACGCAGATTCATTATTAGACACTGTGCTTAGAACACGCCTTTGTTTACGTCGAAAGTAGTCCCCGTACTGCTTGCTGGTTAGTACCCAGGAGAAGAGCAAAAGAGTGGTGTGCGTTATCGATGAACATAGCGACCTCTGCCTTTGCACTTTCCCCAGTCCAGTCGTCCTTCTGATAAAGCCTATAGCCCTGTAGTACAGGTGTATCAGACGCTTTTAATTGCATTTCCCACACACACAAGCTCCTGTGCCTGGAGTTTCAGTTCCTCCACATGTATCCTAAACCCATTAATGTTGTACATGATGATGAGAGCCATTTATCACGGGAGTTGCACTTTCACCCTGTCTTTCAGAAGGATGATTTCATCATCGTCAGGCAATTGACTTCCCTTCTCTGTCAGTGGTCGTCATTTCGTCTTGGATTTTTTGCCCTGGGTTGGCTTTGAAGCCACAGTCATGGCCGTGCCTGTAGCAGCACTGGACAATTGACATCTGCAACAGTGGCAACCACAGCCTTGTGTGATGTCCTGCAGGGAGATATGTAACAGAACAAGTGCAATGACAAAACAGGTACTAGTACTAACACTGGCAGACTCAGTTTGTGTAGTAGCATTGGTTTTAGGGACTGGCTGTTAAAGAACAGATGCAAAGGAGGTAGCAAACATGGTAGACTGCAAGGTCTTATAAATATTTTGGGCGCACCGTACGAAATACGCTTTGTAGTTTTGATCTCTTGTATCTTCCTTTCTTCAAGGTAGACATTGCTGACCCTACTCCAGCCAATTTGAGCCCCGGATCAGCTTACACACGCCAGAGAAGATGAACATTCAACCCCTCCATGGGAAGCCTTATCCATTACAGCCAACAGTAGTGTGCTCAAATGGCACATTGGGTTGTTGAATTGAGGCATGCGTAGGAAACCTGCCTTGACATGCTCTAGGAATTTCCTGTAATAAAAAGTAAGTATAAGGGAGTCCGATTTCATGAGATCACCATCCATCCATTTCACTACGCTTTGCGCATCTATTCAGTTTTCAGTTCTTCTCTGGGAATGTCAATTACATTCCTGCTATTCACAACATCTTTGCTGTAGTTAAAGATGTGCAGTTCAGTTTCGGTTGCGTAATCCTCAAGGCAGCTAGCTTTTTGGGAGTTAGGTGCTTGTTGGGAATTAGAAGTTTCTACTAACAGTGTCCAATTATGCAAGTGTGTGGCAGATTTTAAAGGGCCACAGATTCCGTCTAAAACTGTTTGGATACAGAAGGGTGAAACCTCAAAACTACCCTCTTTCTGTTTGACTGTTGAACACATTCTGGCCAGCAGCAAGTTTTCTGGTACTGTAAATGGCAACACACTGAATAATTCCTGAATTAGGAGGTCTGGTTATACAAGTCCACTTGTTTGATTGGGTGTTGGTAACTGCATGTTGGTCATCCTTTCCAATGGGAGGAGGAAGAGAAAATTTCAGAGAGTCCATCTCAATCTCACGAGCAGCTAGGGTAATAAAAGTCCACCTAGACAGTGCCCTGCATGCCTCGTAGACATGAGGTGTGGCAGGTTCCACAGAGTTTGCCTGCTAACGACTGTTCTATTTCTAACAGTCATGCATCATATCAGTGCACAGCATAACATGAGACTGAGATTTTTTTTAAAAATAGGTGGCACATAACGTAGCACCTCTGTACTTCACAGTGGTCGCCGAAACCTGCCCAGAGCTTCCCACGGTGACTCACCAGTCTATGGCTCAGGAACTCTGCAGTTACCAAGCCCCTATCCAGAAAATGAATGCTGAGCCCCTGAGAGCAATAGATTGTAGAAGATGTTTGTATCAGAATAGAGAACCCCACTCTGATATATAGACAAGAAAACAAGTCTGCTAAAAATAATTTTTGTTTCTTGTTTTGTTATTGTACGAATTGTAGCTGAACTAAAATTATTTTTATTACTAGCTACAAATACCATTAAGGATTAAATGTGCTGGGAAAGAAACACAAAAAACTTCATAATTTTTTGAAGAGGTTTCTACAGCATTTGTGGTTATCTACTTTACACAGTATTTTTATTGCTTGCATTTGCTGAATAAATACATTTTACGATCTAGCTGCATTAACCCAGAAGATATGTCCATAACAAAGGAAAGTATGCAAAATAAGCCTGCACCCATGTATTGAAGTTGATACATTGAGATATAGGTTATTTTCAAATATAAAGCATGCCAAAATAACCATCTTGTTAAATATTGAATCATCTTGCTAACTCAGTTGTAACTTGTTATTCAGCTACCACCAAGAAATTTTCCATGGAGGTCACTTTGATTTACTTGAAATACATGAGTCTTGTGAGATTAATATGTAATATGTTTGCCGTAAAAGCATAGTAGACTAACTGAGCTATTGTTAGAGCTGTACATGGTGTGTTTGATTTGGAACCCTTGATTAGTATGATTGTGACATCAGTGAACATTACAGTATTTGAACAGTCCATTAAATTCTTTTTTAAGACTGTGTATAGTAGGTAAAGAATAAAATGTATCTGTAGCTGTGGAGCCCAACAAACACAATAGCAGCAGCAGCAGTTTCTGCTTATAACAGGATTTAGTTTAGTTTTTGTTCTTATATGATTCTGGGAAGAAACTAATTGTATCCAGTATCTTATAGTGTTGATCACTGAATTCTACCTTAGTCAAAGTTTTTGTAAATTGTAGTGTATTGCACTGTGTAAAAACTGGAAGTAATGTAACAGCAGAACTTCGATTGCACCAGGTGACTGCTTTGATTGGTTTTATATTAGTTGTGGTTCAGATGAAAATCCATTGAAGGAGACTGCATCTGTTTTGTGTGGGTGCAGGGGCTTTGGTCACTGTCTGATCAACAGCTGGAAGCTGTGTTTGCCACAGTCGACAGGCATCAGGCTGTTGCTCAGGGCTGCAGTGACATTGGGCACCCAAGACAAATGCTTTAGTACCCCTGGCCAGTCAATACTTACTTAATGAGAAATGACAAAATCTGAGCAGAAAATAAAAGTGGATACTGGCTACAACCCTTCCCCGTACATCGTGCGAGAGTTTGTTCTGACGAAGTGCAACTTTTTGCAATTAGGTCTGAGCGCTGGTCGGATGACAGACCTGTGAAGTCTCAAAAAATCTTCTTGCAATGGTTTTCTAGGTACTTACAGAAAGTCTGTGTACTGTTTAACAACTTGGTTTATTAACTTTGCACAAAATCGTAAACATCAGAATATTCATTTGACAGCTTGGATATACTTTCCAGGATGAGGTAAGGGTCAAATCTGAGTGAGAAGTTCATGACAAAGAATTTCTTGAGGAGATATAATGAACAATGGTTAAACTTTGACTGAACCTTGTTCCAAATATTCGTGCTTGCTCAATCATAAAAGACCGCAGAGGATAAAAATATTATTCAAGTACTCAAGTGCTCAGCTATGCTTCAAAAACACACATGTAACCTCACAGCCTTAAAAACAAGTTTGAGTTATCGCTGACAGCTGAAAATATTGCTGAGCCAGCTTGGGAACCTAGTACATTGGGACAGAACCGATCTTTCTGAAAGGCCCATACAAGTGTAGGGGATTGGACTGCACGTCATTGGGAGTTCCACTGTTAGGTAGGTGATTGAGCTCCTTAGGGAAATAGTAGGTGGGTCATAAAAGAAGGCCAGTGTCCACTCTGTTTGCTCGTTGGCGGTCACACCCTAAGTGTAGAAAAGGTTCTGTCAGTAGCCATTAAGCACACTGGATGCACCCAGCACCAAGTTGTAGCTCTTGTTGGCACAAATGATGTCTTCTGCTTGGGTTTAAAGACCATCCTGGTTTTCTATAGAAGGTTTGTTGCTTTGGTGAGGCCAGCTAGTCTCAATCGCAGGATAGAAACAGAGCTAGTGTTTTGCAGCATTGTTCCCAGAACCTGTCACGGTCCTCTGGTTTGGAGCCAAGTGGTAGGCTTAAACCAGAGTGTTAGACAGTTCTGTGATGATCTTGGGTTGATCATCTTGACCTCCACAATGGGTGGATAATTGTAGGAACCTTCTCCCGAATAGGTCTGACATGTACTACACATACGATGTAGGTACGAGAGTAGCGGAGTATGTGCCACATGCACAAGTGGTGCTTTTTTCAGATAGAGAAATTCCCCCACCAGCCTGTAAGATACCTTCTAATTTCAGACAGGGAAGAATACTATTCAGTTTGATTAAAGAGAGTAGTGCTCCTTGTGTCGCATCAGGGAAAGAAAATCTTGTTGTTGATAATTCTTCCGGGTTATATGACCGTGGTCCATGGAATTCTTCTATTCCTAGCGTTTCATCCAATACTACGTTGGACATCCTCAGAGGTATGGCTGCTCCTGCTGAGTCCTGCCGACTCAGGTCTCAGTAGGACCAGCCATACCTCTGAGGATGTCCAATGTAGTATGGGACGAAACATTAGCAATAGAAGAATTCCATGGACCACGGCCATATAACCTGGAAGAATTATCAACAACAAGATTTCAAAGGGACATCCTGGCATTTGCGTAGAGTAATTTAGGGAAATCACGGAAAACCAAAATCTAGATGGCTGAATGTGGATTTGAGCTGTCATCTTCCTGAATGCAAATTGAGTGTACTAACAATAATGCCACTTTGCTCAATCTAGGGACTGAAACTTGCAGCAGTGAAATTCTAAATTCAGATTTGAATGTATTTTGCAAAGATAGGTGAAACGCTTTAGGTGGGAAGTGTGTGTAGCTGTAAAAAAACATGGTAATAATTACTGAGGTTATTACAGACAGTGAATGTGAAATAATGTGGGTGGAGATAAGTTTTCAGGTGGATCAAACACAGTCATCGGATGCTTTTAGAGACCGCATGCCTCAGGACCAGTAGTGGCAGAACCTTTGAGAGGAAACTTGGAAAGTACTTCACTTAAAATTCCTGGTCGTGTTGAAGTATTAAACTATACCAGCTATAGACTGAGAGGTTCAAGTTATTAGGGTGGGTAGTAGGGACAGGAAATCATGTGAAATAGTTCTAAATGCCATATCTGACAATTATGTTGAGCAGCTAATCAGAGAAACGACTTACGGAACTAAGTCACTAACAGGCCACAACTTTTTGACACTTGCGGAACAGAGAATTAGTGCTCATAAGGCCATTAAAGCTTCACAGAATATAGCTGTAAATAAGAATATAGAAAAGGGTAGGAAGATCTCTCTACTTAGCAAGAGCATCAAGAAACAGATTTCAGAGTACTTGAGCGATGCCCAGTTCTTGGAAAAAGGCACAGGTCACATCCATTTACGAGAAGTGTAGTAGGAGTGATCCACAAAACTACTGTCCAATATCCTTGGCATTATTTGTTGTAGAATCTTAGAACAAATTCTGAGCTAGAAAATAATGAGGTATCTTTAACAGAGTGATCTCCTCAATGCCAACCAGCATGGATTTCGAAAACATGTGAAGCCCAGCTTGCACTTATCTCACATGACTGACTGAAAGTTTTGGTCGAGGCAGCCAGACAGGTGCAGTGTTTCTTGATTTCCAAAGAGTGTTTGACTCAGTACTGCACCTACACTTACTATCAAAAGTATGATTATATGGGTTTCAAGTGATACTTGTGACGGGGTTGAGGACTTTTTGGTAGGAAGAACGTAGCATGTTATCTTGGATGGTGAGTCGTTGTCAAATGTAAAAATAACTTCGGGTGCACTCCAGGGAAGCATGTTGGGACTCTTGCTGTTCATGCAGTATATTAATGACCTTGCAGACAATATAAATAGTAAATTCAGGCTTTTTTGTGGATGATGCAGTTATCTATAATGAAGTACTATCTGAAAAGAAGCTGCATAAATATTAAGACAGATCTTGAGAAGATTTCAAAGTGGTCCCAGGATTGACAACTTGCTTTAAATGTTTGGAAACGTAAAATATAGTGACCTATGACTTTAATAATAATGATTCACAGCTGGACTCGACCAACTTAAATAAATATGTGGGTGTCGGGATATGAAATGGAACGATCACATAGCATAGGTAAAGAATGTGGTAGACTTTGGTTTATTGGTAGAATACTGGGGAAGTGCAACCAACCAAAAAGGAGATTGGTTACAAATCACTCATGCGACTAGTTTTAGAATATTGTTCAGGTGGGACCCCTGATAGGACTAATTGGGGTTACTGAATGTGTACAGAGAGGACATCACGAATGGTCACAGGTTTGTTTAACCTATGTGAGGGTGTCACGGAGATACTTAAGGAACTGGACTGGAAGACTCTTGTATATAGACATAAACTAACCCAAGAAGCTCTATTAAGAAAATTTCAAGAACCAGCTTTAAATGATTATTCTAGGAATATACTACAACCCTCTACATGTTGCTCACATAGGGATCGTGAGGATAAGATTAGAATAATTGCTGCATGCACAGAGGCATTCAATCAATCATTCTTCCCATGCACCATACTTAAATGGAACAGGAAGAAATCGTACTAACTAGTGCATGGGACGTACCCTCTGCCATGCACCTCACGGTGATTTGCAGAGCATAGATGTAGATATAGAATATTCATTAGACATCTATGTGCCAAGCAAAGTTGTGAGGTATGGGTAAGAACTGCCATTGATCGACAGCTATATTAGAAAGCTGGTGCTAAAATAAAGGGAACTTCACTGCAATTTTCAATGTAGTCATAACTGAATTAAGCCAAAATTAGCATAAGAAGAACTAAGTATGAGATGTTCAACCAGTTTGAAACTAAAATTGTATCTACCAACTCAACAGAAAATCCTAGGAGGTTTTGAGCTAAGTTAAATCACGAAATGAACTGAAGCCATCTGTCCAGACACTCCGTGACCTTAGTGACTCGAATCAGAAGATGACAAAGAGAAGGCCAAAATACAAAATATTTTTCAAAACTGTTTCACGAGGAAGTACTGTAGTTCCTCCTTCAAGTCATCACGGAAACATCAGAATAACAGATATCAGAATAAGTAATCTTGCGATAGAAAAGCCACTGAAATCATTCAACAGAGGAAAGTCTACTGTATGTGATGTGGTACCAGTACAATTCTTAAAAAGTATGCCAAGGAATTAGCTACTTTTCTGTCAGGAGTGTATCATAGGCCACTGGAGGAGCAAAGCACACATAGTGACTGGAAAAAGGTGCAAGTCATTCCCTTTTTCAAGAAGGGTCAGCAAACAGACACACTGAACTATAAGCTTATATCTCTGACGTCAGTCTGTTGCAGAATTTTGTACGTTTTACGCTAGTATATTATGACATTTCTGGAGACCAAAAATCTGCTCTGTAGAAACCAACAAGGATACTAAAAACTACGATCATGTGAAATCCAGCTCCCTCCGTTGGTCCATGAGATACAGAAAGCAATAGATGCTCATGTCCAGGTTGATGCTTTGCCCCTTGTCTTCTGGAAGGCATTTGATACAGTTCCACACTGCCTCTTAGTGAATGAAATATGATCCTATGGAATATCAGACCAGCTGTGTGACTGGATTGAAAAGTTTCTAGCAAACAGAACACAGCTAGTCATTCTCAGTAGAGAGAAGTCTTCAGATGTAAAAGTAACTTTGCATGTATCCTACAGGAGTGTTACTGGACCTTTACTTTTCACAGACATTTAAATAACCTAGTAGATAACATTAGAAGTTCCACGATGCTTTTCGCAGATGATACTGTTGTATAGAGAGACGTTTGCTACACTAGAAAATTGTAGTGAAATGCAGGAGGGCCTACAGAGGATCGATGCTTGGTGCAGAGATTGACAGTTCACCCACCTCAGAAACAAATTAATTTATTGCACATAAATAGGCAGAATGATCCCATATTGTATAATTACACAATTGCATGACAACCACTGGAATCAGTCACATACATAAAATAAGTAGGAGTATTCGTACGGAGCGATTTAAAGTAGAACAAACATATGAAGCTAATTTCAGTTAAGACAGATGCTGGACTGAGATTCATTGAAAGAGTCCTCAGGAAGTGTAGTCCACCCACACGGGATGAAACTTACAAAACCTTTTTTCCAACCAATACCTGGATATTGCTCGTCAGTCTGGGTTCTGTTCCAGATAGGATTGATAGAGAAATTCGAGATCATCCAAAGAAGAGCACCGTGTTTCATTACAGGTTCATTTAGTAAGCGTGAAATTGTAATGGAGATTCCCAACCAAATCCAGTGTCATACGTTGCCAGAGAAATGTTCTGCATCATGGTGTAGTTCACTGTTAAAGTTTTTAGAGTGTATGTTCCTATAAGGATCGATCAGTGTATTGTTTCCTTCTGTGTATGTTTTGCAAAGAGACCATGAAGGTAAAATTAGAAAGATTCAAGCTTACCGGAAGGCATGGCCCTCCCTGCAGACCATTCACGACTGGGAGAGCAAAAGGGTGGAGTGACAATGACAGAGGCACACAGAATAACCTCCACCACACACTGTACGGTGGCTTGTAGAGTGGAGTGTAGATGTAGAATTAGAAGGGTACCAGTACCAAACTTGTGGAACTCCAGGCTTCATTCTTCCCAATTATGAGTTTTAATTTTACTCATGTGGTGCAATTTGTTAGTGAGGTTCCACTTTCTGTTATAAAGGAAGAACTACATTCATATGAGAGACATTTAATTTCATGAGTAGAATTGTGTGGTTTACACAATAAGAGAAAACACTAACAGCACAACTTTTCATGTTTACCTCTTGCCAGTATACCATTACAGAAGTAATTAATTTTTGCCCCCCATCTGTAGAGAATCCTTCCTGGAAACCAGGCTGAGAGGAAATTAACAAGTCTGCATGGAAAAGATGGACACTATTCTCTTGAAGGCAACAAAAAGACAGTAGGGAGTAAAATGGGTTTGTTAGATGTGTCTACTTTTTTTTATTTTTAATGTAGCAGACTGTTTTAGGTCACATACTATCACCATTTAAACTGAAAGAATTAAAGTCTTACATGAGGTTGTTATATATGCTGACTTTAATGGCTGCTTCACGGGATGCACCATTGGGATCTCCTACAACAATACCAGAGTCTCTGAATTATGCAAATGGGAACAGTCACACAACACTTCCTCTGATCTGTCAGTTCTCATGGCCTCAATCTCTGCTACCCCATGTCACCAAGTCCTCGCTCTCCACTCCTCCAAGTCATTATGCATTGACTATTACTAGTTAATATCTTTCATTGTGGGGTGAGATCAGTAATTGTTTTCTAACTTAAATTCTATTGTTGACATATAAACAAATATAAATTCTGTACTAAGTATAAACATTTGGAGGAACAATGAATAGTATTCTTAAAGGATTTATTTGGCTCTATTCGAGAATGTGTTAGCAAAGCCAGCCCTTAATTAATTCCGAAGTAATAAATAGTTTTGTCAAAATTATTGTTTTCGTAACAATATTTATTAATTTTACAGTTTAAACGTATAATTCAACCTAACTCTTGTAGTAGACGAAACTGTTAACAAGATGAAATTTTTCGATGTATTCAGCTAATTTAATGAGTTAAGTTTTAATTGTAATTTCTGTAAATTTAACTTCGAACAATGTGTAGATTCGGCTCCTATTATTGTGAGGATATATAAGGGCCTGATCTTTGGACTTGAGACAGTCACCCCACGACAGAGTTTCCGACGATAAACCTTTGTTGATTAGAACAACAACAACAACAAAAACAATGCTTCAACTTAATTGTGGAATAAGTGTTAGACAATTAGGCCATGTGTAGAAACAATGACAGTGTTTGCTTTCTATTCTTTGAGAACTGTGAACTTTATGGTTAGGGTTTTATTGCTCGTAGATATTCAAGAGTAAACTATTGTAGCAATATGTGGATGTTTGTGTGAAAACTATTAATGAGGCTTATCAAAAGTTAAACAATAGTGCACTGGTCATATTAAATGTGTATATGGGGGGGAGGGGGGGTTGTGAAAAGTGAAAGTGAACAACTGTGAAACACAAATGTGTATCTGTCGGCTACATAATTTACAGTAGAAAGTACTGCACTTCTACCCTCACCCCCCCCCCCCCTATTTTTTTAGCCAGTACATTGTCACCTAGGACAACAAATGAAGGAATAAAGCTGGCAAATGTTGTCACACTTTGAACTGTCACTTCCCTCCCACCCTCCCTTCTCCCTTTAGCCTACTCCATCCAAACACATCCCTTCATGCAAGTTAAGCTGCTGAGATCGTATAATGTAGGCAATTGGGAATCTAAAGATTGTGTGTGTTCTGTTATCTCTGAAGAAGGACTTCTCCCAAAGCTTAGCAACATTTTGTTTTATGTACCAACCAATAACTCGACTATTTAGTGGGTTGTTATCTCTATTCCTTCCATAACCGTGTTTATTCATGTGTGTGCACATTCATACATTCATTCATACAGTCAGTCAGTCAGTTACCTGTTCCAATGATCATTTGAACAATTCTTTTATTGAAATGCTGTGGAATGGGTCAGTTTACAGGATATGTATACATGATTAGTGCTAACTTTATTGAACACATTATTATTTTATTCCTACTCTTGCAGCTACACTTTTTTAAAAAAAGTTTTTCTTTTTTCTGGCTACTGGTTTTTAAGTAGAAATTCTTCAGTGGAATAGAAGGAGTTGTCAAGGAGAAATAATTTTAAATTAGATTTAAAACTTGCTTCCCTACATGTCAGACATTTTATGTTATTAGGCAAATGATCAAACATTTTTATTGCTGCGTATTGAACTCCTCTCTGAGCCACTGACAGCTTTAACAGTGGGTAATATAAGGCATTTTTCCCTCTAGTGTCATAGGTATTTATATCACTGTTCTTTCCAAATTGTGATGGATTATTTATGACAAATTTCATTAGCAAATATATGTATTGTGATGGTGCAGTTAAAATGCCTAGCTCATTGAAGAGGGATTTCCATGGTGTCCATGGGTGAACACCATATATTACTCTTATTGCTCCTCTTGTGCAACCAATTCTTTCAATCTAAATGATGAGTTACCCCAGGAGAGTATTCTGTATGACACTATTGATTGGAAATGTGCAAAATATGCCAGGGAATTGATACATTTATATAGAATATTAGCAAATATATGAAGAGCAAAAGTTTTTTTAGCTCAGTAATGTGCTTTTTCCAGTTCAAGTGTTCATCAGTATGTGCACCCAAAAATTTGGAGTATTCATAGTATATCATAGATGGAGACCAAGAGATGAACACTGTAAGCAGATGCAGAAGGATTTAGTTTGCAGTAGTCAATTCTGAGATGAAGAGGCTTGCACAGGATAGAGTAGAATGGAGAGATTCATCAAACCAGTCTTAGAACTTAAGATGACAATGGCGGCAACGATGATGATGACAACCACTACTTCTCTAATGTTGCTTTGTCTCTGATGGAATTATTATTTCGTGATGGGATTGTTATTTCACTAGTGTCATCTGCAAAAAGTACAAATTTTGCTTGTTGAATGTTAAGTGGAAGGTTATTCACATGTACAAGTAATGGTATTGGACCCAAAATTGATCCCTGCAGGACTCCCATTGTGATATTACCCTAGTCACTAAAATTTTCTAACTTTCTGACATTGTCAGAATTATTTAGCATAACCTTTTGCACTGTGTAACAAATAAGAGTGTGTCCTTAAATAACCCCCCCCCCCCCCCCCCTGCGGGTTCTGGGGTAAGAATAGGCCCGCGGTATTCCTGCCTGTCGTAAGAGGCGACTAAAAGGAGTCTCAAACGTTTCGGCCTTATGTGATGGTCCCCTCTTGGGTTTGACCTCCAATTTTCAAAATTTCCGTTAGTGTGTACCATTTGGGGAAGGACGCCTTACGTGGTGTTTTTCTATTGGTCCACCATCTTGCATGCTATCTATTGTCGTGTGGCAGGATTTACACCCCATGTCTTCTGGGTTGCCTCCTTCTCGTCTTGTGCGCAATCCCCTTCTTAGCGCCCACGACAACTGTGGACCCTTTCAACACCTAAAATCCAGCACGGTAGCCAGTCCGTTGTGGTGGGGTCGTCATGTACCCTCTTGGTGGTAGCCCCCTGACCACGCAGGGATCTCACTACAGATGCCAGAGCTGTTTCCTCCCCATGCATGCCAAGGAGTATGTGCCCATCTTGTCTGGGCACGGGGACTCCGGGCAACGGGATATCGGCCAGGTACCCGTTGCTTTGGCTGGGTGGCGCCCTTGGGGAGAGCCCTCGTTCGGAGTAGGTGGCATCTGGGCGGATGTCGCGCAATGAAGCGCAATAAATCACACCAAGCTGGTGGTCGCACTGCCGCCAGCGTCTCTAAGCGATGCAGAATTGAATTTGATGCTGCGCAATATGACCCTCAGTCGTTCCCCTCGTTGGCTGCGCCTTGAGAGGGATGCAGATCTAGTGCCAAGCCGGAGCCTTTTGTACCACAATACCTTGTCTGCAGCAGGACTGACTCCTTTCTTACAACAAAGCCTCTGTTTTTTGTGGAACACCTGGAGGATAAGTTTGGGGAAGTGGCGGGGTTGTCTAAAATGAGGAATGGGTCCATCCTCCTCAAGACGTCCTCCCCAGCCCAGTCACGGGTGTTGCTCTTGTGTGATAAGCTGGGCGACGTCCCTGTTACCGTCACTCCCCACAGTAGCTTAAATATGGTGCAGGGGATTATTTACCATCGCGACCTCTTGTTACAATCCGACGATGAGCTGAGAGCCGACTTGGAACGACGTGGTGTGCATTTTGTCTGTCGTGTACATAGAGGACCCAAGACTACCAGGGTGGCCACCGGTGCCTGTATCTTGGCCTTCGAGGGTGCTGTATTGCCTGAGAAGGTCAAGGTAATGGTTTACCGTTGTGACATCAAACCATACGTCCCTCCCCCGATGCGGTGCTTCCAGTGCTGGAAGTTTGGGCATATGTCCTCCCGTTGCCCATCCAGCGCCACATGTCGAGATTGCGGATGCCCCTCTCATCCCGATTCTCCATGTGCGCCTCCGCCTGTCTGTGTCAACTGTGGGGAACACCACTCTCCATGCTCGCCAGACTGCCCCGTTCTTCATAAGGAGTGGAAGATAATGGAATTTAAGACCCTGGACCGGCTTACTTATCGCGAGGCAAAACTGAAATTCGAAAGGTTGTATCCTGTCCCACCTCAAACATCCTATGCTGCAGCCACGTTATCATCGCCTTCGCGGGCAGCAGTTGTCACCTCATCTGTGCCGCCTTCAGTGGGCCCTCGGGGCCATACATCTCCGTCTGCCCCCCTCGTGTCTGGGGGCAAGCCTTCCTCTGTTGCCCCCTTAGCAGTTGGGGGCAAACCCCCTTCTGTCACTCCCCCCGCACATGCTTCAGGAGTGACATCTGCTCCAAAACCAGGGGGCTCGATCCCTCCCCCTCCCCCTCCGCCGGCGTTGCCTCTGCCGGTTCCTCTCTCGTGGAAGGGGTCCCTCGGGGCCCTCCCTTATTCCGTTTCTTCTCCTACCCAGCCGGATGTCAGCCAGTGGCTGAAGGTTCCGCCACCTGCTGGTCGTAGGGCTTCTGCGTCGTCTTCAGCCTCCGACGCTCCTTCAGAGAAACTCTCCTAGCCCTCTAAGCCAAAGGACAGACGCGAGAAGAAGGAACGGAATGTGTCCAAGAAGAAGGACATTCCGGCGGTTTCAGTACCGCCTGCTGTACATAGTTCTGGCTCTGGGGATGAGTTGGAGATCCTCGCCTCTGCCGCGGATCCCGCCCTCACGGAACCCTCGGGGGCCTCTCCTATGGACGCAGCTGACTCTCGCCTGGTGGCGGCCGTTGGCTCTGAGGCGCCGTCTGCCTCTTAGTCGCCTTCACGCCCTCCCAGTCCCTTCCTGCTTCCATTCTCCAGTGGAATTGCGGCGATTATTTCTGCCACCTGCCTGAGCTCCGGATGCTTCTGAGTGTTTCCCCTGTTCTCTGCATTGCTCTTCAGGAAACTTGGTTTCCAGCAATGCGGACCCCTGCCCTTCGCAGTTATCGGGGATACTATAAGAACCATGCTGCCTGTCAACGAACTTCAGGTGGAGTTTGCCTCTTTGTTCACCACTCTGTCTGTAGCTCGCCAATACCCCTTCTGACGCCTTTAGAGGCAGTCGCTGTCAGGATTGAGCTCTCGCCGGCTATTACTGTTTGCTCTGTTTACGTTCCTCCAGATGGGGAGCTCCCCCGACATGTCTTGGCTGCGCTGCTGGCTCAACTCTCGCCACCATTGCTGCTTCTGGGCGATTTCAATGCCCACAACCTTCTATGGGGTGGGACTGTCTCCGATGATCGCGGTCATGCTGTGGAGCATGTGTTGGCTCAGCTCGACCTTAGCCTCTTGAACACCGGTGCTCCCGCGCATTTCAGTGTGGCTCATGGCTCGTTCTCGGCCATCGATCTCTCTCTTTGCAGCCCCAGACTTGTCCCATCCCTCCACTGGAGAGTGCATCCTGACCTGTGTGGTAGTGACCATTTTCCCATCTATTTATCACTGCCCCAGTGTCATTCTTCTGGGCGCCTGTCCCGCTGGGCTCTCAACAGGGCTGACTGGCCGGCTTTTACTTCCACTGCCACTATTGCTTCTGCCCAACAGGGTGACATTGACGAGGTGGTCCGTGTCTTGACCACGTCAATTATTTCTGCGGCCGAGGCTGCCATCCCCCACTCTTCTGGACTCCCTCGGAGGAAGGCTGTCCCCTGGTGGTCGCCGGAGATTGCTGAGGCTATTCGCGACCGTAGGCGTTCTCTCCAGCGTCATAGGCGGCACCCGTCTCTGGAGACCCTCATCGCCTTTAAGGATCTCCGTGCCTTGGCCCGTTGTCTTATTGCACGGCGTAAGCAGGAGTGCTGGGAGAGATATGTTTCATCCTTGGGCTCCCGTGTCTCCCCGTCACTTGTGTGGTCCCGCATCCGGTGGATTTATGGATATCAGACCCCTATGGGTGTCTCTGGAATCTTCCTGGACGGCGATGTCTGCACTGACACTGCCACCATTGCTGACCACCTTGCCGCGCACTTTGCTACGAACTCTGCGACTGCATCTTACCCTCCCATCTTTCGCTCTCTAAAGGAGCGCGCCGAGCAGACGCCGTTATCATTCCACACACGTCATTCTGAAAAATACAATGCTCCTTTCAGCGAGAGGGAATTCCTCGCTGTCCTCGCCGATTGCCCTGATACAGCACCAGGACCGGACTGCATCCACGCGCAGATGCTGAAGGATCTCTCCAGGGACTGCCAGAGACACATCCTCACCATCTTTAACCGCAATTGGAGCGAGGGTGTGTTCCCGTCGCAATGGCGAGAAGGTGTTATTGTCCCCATCTTGAAGCCTGGTGCGGACCCTCTGGCGGTGGACAGCTATAGTCCCATCACCCTCACCAATGTTTTGTGCAAATTGCTCGAACGTATGGTGGGGCGGCGTTTGTGTTGGGTCCTTGAGTCGCGCGGTCTCCTCGCTCCATCCCAGGGTGGCTTCCGTCAGGGCCGGTCTGCTGCAGACAATTTGGTGCGGCTGGAATCTGCTATCCGTACAGCCTTTTCCCGCCGTCAGCATCTCGTTGCTGTATTTTTTGATCTGCGGAAGGCATATGTAACAACATGGAGGCATCACATCCTTGCTATGTTGCGTGAGTGGGGTCTTCGTGATCGGTTCCCAGCTTTTCTTCAAAACTTTTTATTGCGCCGCTCTTTCCGGATGCAAGTCGGTGCTGCCTCTAGTTCATCTTACATACAGGAAAATTGGGTCCTGCAGGGCTCGGTGTTGAGCGTTTCCTTATTTCTAGTGGCCATTAATGGTCTGGCTGCAGCCGTGGGGTCGTCGGTGTCTCCTTCTTTGTATGCCAACGACTTCTGCATCTCATTTAGCTCAACGACTACGGTAGTCGCCGAACGCAGGCTGCAAGCAGCCGTTCGCAAGGCAGCATCATGGGCTCTGACTCATGGATTTCAGTTCACTGCAGCCAAGACTCGAGTTATGCACTTCTGCAGGCGTCGGACGGTCCACCCTCATCCGGAACTTTACCTCGACAGCCACCTACTTGAAGTGGTGGACACGAGCCACTTCTTAGGACTCGTCTTTGATGCCCAGCTCACATGGGTTCCTCATATTACTCAGCTGAAGCAAAAGTTCTGGCGGCACCTCAACGCCCTCCGCTGCCTGAGCCACGCGTCTTGGGGTGCAGATCGCTGCACGCTGTTGCGATTGTACAGAGCCCTTGTGCAGTCTAGGCTTGATTATGGGAGCCTGGCCTATGGGTCTGCATCACCCTCAGTGTTGACGTTGTTGGACCCCATACACCACTGTGGGGTTCGGCTTGCAAGTGGCGCTTTCCGTACAAGCCCCGTGGATAGTCTACTGGTGGAGGCTGGGGTTCCCCCGCTGCGGATTCGCCGCCACCGACTGCTCGCTGACTATGCTGTCCACGTGCATTGCTCACCGGGCTATCCCAATCATTGCCTGCTTTTCCCTGCCAGGGTCCTCCCTCTGCTCGACCGGCGACCTAGGTCTGGGCTTTCCATTGCTGTCTGCGTCCAGTCCGTGCTGTCGGAACTGGAGTCATTCCCTCTTCTGCCACCCTTCCGGGTCTGTGCACCCACTCCTCCCTGGTGTATGCCCCGGCCGTCCATCCGTCTGGACTTGGTACGGGAACCCAAGGACTCGGTTCCGCCTGTGGCCCTCCGTCGCAGTTTTCTTGCGCTCCTCGCCTCATTTTCAGGCTGTGAGCCTGTCTACACTGATGGTTCCCAGGTAGATGGTCGTACTGCCTACGCTTTTGCTCACGCTGCCCATGTTGAACAGTGCTCCTTGCCGGCTGGCTGCAAGCCAGCAGAGCTGGTGGCCATATTGCGCGCTCTTGAGCATATGCGTTCCTGTTCAGGTACGCCCATCGTCATCTGCAGTGACTCCCTGAGCAGCCTCCAGGCCATCGACCGCTGCTATACCTCTTCTCCTCTGGTATCCTTTATTCAGGAGTCTGTTTTTGCCATTACCCGCTCTGATCGTTCGGTGGTTGTTGTTTGGACGCCAGGTCACGTTGGCATCCCGGGGAACGAACGTGTCGACAGGCCGGCCAAAGGGGCGATCGACGCCCCCACTTTGGAGATCGGCCTCCCGGCTCGTGATCTGCAGCTGGCGTTGCGCCGTAAGGTGCTTGGGATGTGGCATGACGAGTGGCGTAGCCTGGCTTCGCTGAATAAACTGCGGGCTGTTAAGGAGATGACCGATGTGTGGCGGTCCTCCCTGGGGGCTTCTCGCAGGGACTCTGTCATCCTGTGTTGGCTCCGCATCGGCCGTACGTACCTGACGCATGGACATCTTTTGCGTCAGGAGTATCCCCCCCGTGTCAGTGTGGGTCCCAGTTGACGGTCGTCCACATTTTGTTGGAGTGTCCCCGACTGCGCACCCTCCGGCAGTCTTTTAATCTCCCGGGCATGTTGCCTTTGGTTTTATGCGACGATGCCTCCGTGGCTGACGACATTTTAAATTTTATCCGTGGTAGTCCTTTTTATGGTTCCCTAAAGGGGGGTCCTGCCCCTTTCCCTTTCTGTGTCTCTTGTCCTCGAGTCTCTCATTGGTTGCAGATTTTAGTGTGTATTCGGATGGTTGACTCTTTCCCTTTTTTTGTTCTCACGGTCAGTCAACCAGTCTCCAGCAATATTCTTTTCTTCCGCTTCTTTCTGTCCTGTGTTCGTCTGTACTCTTCTTGTCTCTAGTGTTCGCTGCCACATTGGTGTTCTTTCAGTGACTGGGGGGGAGGGGCGTCTCCTCCTCCCTTGGCGTTTTACCTGCTCCGTAAATTTTCGTCTCGCCTGTTTTTGGAATGGGGGACTGATGACCTTAGCTGTTTAGTCCCCCTTAAACATCCCAACAACCACCACCACCTTAAATAACCATAACAATCTCACTCACACGGATACTAATGCATACACTGTAGATCAGAGCTGTATGACGATAAGAGTTAAAAATACACAATCATAATGCTTAATAACTAACTGAGTGATTGTTGATGTCTGTCATTTTTACAGATGAATTACCAGTTAAGTATTATATTATGATTGTATGATTGTAATTGAACACCTGTACAGCTTCATATAAGTACTAAGTTAATACTTCTTAGTTGTCTTGAAATACAGTGCTGGGTTATTAACTATTTGTTACTTACATTGAGTTTTCTTGAGGACACCTCTTTCCCTGGCAGGTGTCACCAGTAGACACTTATCTCCCTTTCTAATAACAGTACTCTTCTTTGTTGCATGTTATGGTACACTCTGTTATTGAATTTCAGTAGCAATTGAATTATTCTTTGCTTTGCATCCTGACACTCCTTTACCAGCTTTTCTCATTAGCTCCAAAAGATACCCACTATCACTAATAAAAATTAATAAGTTTGTAATTGTCATTATAACACATTCATTGGGTAGGGAGAGAGGAGCGAGCAAGGCTGATATAATAAAGTCTTCAAGAAAACAGTTAAAGCTCTTTGTAAATTGTGTCCCTTAAATTTCTTCCAAGTACAATTAGTAATCGAAATAATGATAACAATTTTGTGTTCTCACTGTGTATAGAATGTTTTTATTACTGGATTTCTTAGTTTATTTGTAAATAATTTTATTCTGTCTTAGGCAGAACTTATACAAATACACATGTTATCAGAACATGTATGTCCATATCTACAAAAATGAAGAGACATTCAAATTTCTGACTTCTGACGATAAGAACAGATGATTATTTACAATGTTAAAATGTTTTCATGATACATGTGGAGAATACTTTTGGCAGAGTACAGGTGTGGTAACTGATTATTCACAGCTTTATTCTGTTTTGATACACTTTCTTTATCAATACTGAAATTATTAACTTTACAAAACATTCAGCATTCTGTTTTTGGTGTGTACAACAGCATTACAAAAACTCTTTTGGCATATTTCATTTAACATTACAAGTTAATTCCAGTGCAATATTATAATGTACTTATCTTTTGATGCAAGGTTTAATTACATATCCAATGAAGTAAAATACAATATTAGTTTTTCGGTATGCTTATTATTTACATTATGTACAATCGGCTCTTAAATCAGACTCGAGATTATATTTTGGGTATCAGTTTATCATTGGCACATAGAGAGTTCTGTTTTGTACAAACACTGGAATGAGCACCATTCAGCATAACTTTTGCAGTACATTGTGTAATGTGAAACACTTAGTTTTTTAGTTCATCCAAGAGAGAGAGTAACTAATCTACTCTTCACATTTGACAAAAATCAAGGTAGTTCTCATGTCAGTTTATAACACTGACACCTACAATTACTTAATGTGTTTCCTTCCTTGGGTGCACATCACACACTCTAATACATAGCTTTAAAGTCAGTAATGTACAATTTTTATACACAAAACTATAATTTGCTCTTTTTGCATTGAAGTTTACAATAAAAAGGCACTTCACAATTTACACATAAGGCACATTCATATGTTAACACCCACTGATTTGAGTTCAAGGAACTGGAAGGGCACATGGAGGCTCATGTTATTGTGTTCTACTATGAGATGCCCACGACGTGGAGATGCACCAACCACCAGTACTGTGTCTCCTTTCAGTAGAACCACTTCCCCACTTGCATCCTCTGTTAAAATATGGGAACAAAAATTATTATCAGCTAAGAGAATTATCAAATTGGTTTCTAATGAAATTATATTGCGTAGAATATGTCCTGGACTTTTCAGTATCATGTTAAAAACAAACATATATGGTGCAAATATTTTTCACATTTGTGGGTAGGTCAGCAACAGTGAAGGAATATGTGAACTGGAAAGAAATATGTTTCACCCTTTTACTTCAGCTCGCTCTTTCATCGTATTCCGTAGACCCAGATGTGAAGGTAAACCTTCAGGAATGAAAAAGCTTCAAGTATACACATCACTTGGCATGAGGGCCAACCACAGATATGATGATACATTTCAACTGATAAAACCAGCTTGCAGCTGTTGTGATTTTCTCTGTTGAAATAAATTATAGAATACATTAAGGCAGAGAGGAATAAATTAAGGCAGAGAATCTGCTAAGGTGATATTATTCGGCACTGTAAAATTCTGCAGATGAACATTCTCTTTACATACATAAGTGCTCCTCCCCCAACCCATTCCAAAAGAAGATGCTTCTTATCCACTAGTGTGAACATCACATCTGTGTCAGTGTAACCTGTATTACTTGTTTGACAACAAACTCAAACACCCATTATTTTTCTGGTAGGTAATGTGTCTTTTACTTCTGGAAATGGTTCATTTATATGAAATAAATTAAGTTGCACAATGGTCTGGATTCCTTTTAAACTGTAGACTACTGTGTAACTTGATGGATGCATTCTCTGGTTACAGGAAGACATGGGCATACCACCTACAGCATGACTGCACAGTAAATCCATGAGGTGTGTGTGTCTCCACAACTGAGTGGTTAGTGTGTGTGGCTGCTATGTAGAAGACCCAGTTTGAATACCCATTCTGTCGAATTTTTCCTTGGTGAGAGGGCTGAAATGGGTTACACTTGGCCTTGTGATGCCAGTTGAGGAGTTTCTTAAGTGAGAAGTGTTGGCTCCAAGGTCCTGGAAGCTGACAACTTCTGGAAAAGTAGTGTGCTGACCACAAGCCCTTACATTCCATTGGCAGAGGATGGCATGGTGGCAGATCAACAGCAAATGCTCCAGTGGCTACTAACCATGTACAGTACAAATAAGGGCTTTTCTTTAGTCAAGAATACTAACTTCTAACTCAGATGATGATAGAAAAAAAGTAGAGTAGGAAAACAATGGCAGATACAATAGGATTAAAAATGTAAACTGGTAGTAGCATGAAAATCTGTATTGAAAAAGGCAGTAATGACATATTTTTTTCTTAGTAAAAAGTGACGTGGATGAAGTATATGATAATAAAAGCAAAACTATATATCCAAAAAGAGCCATTTGGAGATAATTGCAGATAAGTGGTTAAAAACCATATTTCAGTATGAAATATTGTCCCAGTCAGTACAAATGAATTTGAAATTTAAACTTTTTGACTAAATTCCCTTATAACTGGGCTTTAGGGTGATAGTTGAGGAACGTGGTGGATACATGATGGGATGCCAGCACATTTTGCTGATGTTGTAAGGTGACACCTAACATGCCAATATGGTCCAAGCCTCAGTTTTCTGTAATTTTCTGCTTGGGGTCATCTCATAAGTGGTACATCATCCTTGCTGATATGGTTGTAGAACTGGAGCAACAAACTGTTCTGTCTTGTCAAGATCTACAAGATGATCAGGGGTATTTGAAAGAATTTGATATTGCAGTGCCTGTGTTATTCTGAATCACGATGTAAAGTTCCTTCAGACATTTACATACGGGAATGTACGTAATGGATGTATGAATACAGGCTGTAGACACGTGGTTGATGACATGTGGAAGTTTAGGTCTGGCCGTGAGTTGTGCTCGGATGCCCAAATGGTAAGCGACAGCTCACAGTAAGTGGGAAATCCGGGTTCAAGTCCTCGTCGAGCACAAATTTTCGTTGTTGTCATTCCATTATACAGCCGATGGTTGTCCATATTCACAACTGCAAATACATATCATGCATTTGAAAGAATTTGTAACCCATCATAGAGACGAGTCCAGTATTGCATCAAAATGCACATCTCCTTTCACATGTATGATTGTACAGTAAACTGTAACATGCCGAAGTGGTATTGTATTTTTTTTTTTTAATTATCAGCCCATATAAGTGATGCCTTAATAGAAAATTTACATTTCAAGTACTGTATTTCACAGACTATAAGATTGTCACACCTCTTATTACCCACATTTCACCCATTTATTTGATATCTCTGTGGCCGATATCAGAACCATTATGCACAGCATTGAAATCATGTCGTTTTTTGTGTGTGGCCAAGGAAAACATTTCCGACTTACAAAAAACATCAAGGTGTGGCATAAAGGACATCAGTGAAAACACCCCTTACCTAGGTGTGTTGATTTCCACTCATTTCAGTCAAAAGCGACAGTTTGCAGTGCTATGAGCCACAGGTTGACATTCTTGACAAAATTTGACACTGCTGAAACCCTCTGAATGATTCAACCCTTGTCTAAAGAGGTAGTGGGCCTGCAACCTCATTGAATGTGGTCGCACTCTTTTGGAGTGTAGTGTGAACACAAATTTTACTCTGGTATTGAGGGTAGAACTACTAGGGACCATTGAAAACCATTTGGCAGAATTTGAACGTGATCCAAAGCAGCAAAGGGAGTGTATGGTTTTTTGAGCCCCCCTGTTTTGTGTCCTCCTGTGGTGTGATCATAGGGGTGTGTGACGTAGTCATGTGACATGTGTGAATAACCCCCCTCCACAGTTCAGCAGCAACATGCTCGTTGCGATGGTTTGATCACATCTGTTGAGCACTTTGAAAATGTACCTGTACAGAGACGGCCAGTCACTGAGTACCGTATTTTACAGGCAATAAGATGCACCTTTTTCTTCAAAAAATCATCTGCGAAATTCAGGTGTGTCTTATACTTGAAATTAATATAAAAACGCCCAGTGTTTGATTTAAAATTCCACTAGTCTTAAAAATGACCATATATTCGATGCCATGGGAAACCTATCTCATATGGCAACACTGGATTCAATTGACAGCAGCAGTGAACCTGTGATGAACGTGAGTTGCAGGGATTCATGCTAACACTATCTCCCACCCGCCCCTACATCACAAACACAGAACACTGTGTAGCCTATGATGCATCATTGCAGTCTACAGTGCCAGCGAACTTGAATTGAAAGTGATTTGTGTTGCTGGTGACAGTACAACATTTATGTTGGTAGCTAGTTTTGTAATGGAAAAAAATAAAATGTAGCTATATGATGTGGGCTATACCAAGTTTACTGAATATGAAATAAGCGTTTTTTTGTGAAAATGAAACATTAATTTTGAATTGAAAAGTAGAAACATTTTATTCAAAGTACTGACCATTGCTTTCTATACATTTTGACCACCTTTCTGGCAATTTGTGGACACCATGCCAATAGAAATGTTCTTCTTTTGAAGCAAACCAATGACACCCAATTTTCGGCTTCTTCGTAGGAATCGAAGTGTTCCTCAGCCAATGCGTGTCCCATTGATGAAAACAAATGATAGTTGGAAGGGGCCAAGTCTGGTGAATACTGCGGGTTGGGTAGCAGCTCCCAGCCAAGTGTTTTGATTGTATTCTGAACCAGTTTCGTTTTTGTGTACAGGTGCATTGTCGCGTAAAAAAATAACTTTGCCATGTCTTCTGGCCCATTCTGGTCTTTTTTTGATAAATGCATAGTTGATCATTTGTTGTCTGTAGTGATTAGTATTCACAGTTTCACCTGGTTTTAGAAGCTCATGATACACCACACCTTTCTGATCCACCAAACACAGAGCATTGTCTTCTTGCCGAATCGAATAGATCTGGTTTTGCAGTCGATGGTGATGGTTGTCCCGGATTAACCCATGATTTTTTCCATTCAGGATTCTTAAAGTAAATCCATTTTTCATCGCCAGTAACAATTCGATGCAAAACTGATTATTGTCTTTGAAGCAAAATTTGACAAATGGTTATTCGGTTTTGCATCTGTCTTTCATTCAATTCATGTGGCCCCCATTTTCTACACTTTTGGATCTTTCCCATAGCTTTCAAACGATCAGAAATTGTTTGTTTTGCAACGTTTAGCATTGCTGCCATTTGTTTCTGACTCAAAGTATCATCTTCATCCAGTATTGCTTGCAATTCGGCATTTTCGAACTTTTTTGGTGGTCTTCCACTTTCTTCATTTTTTACATCAAAATCACTATTTCTGAACCTTTGAAACCATCTTTTGCATGTTGCTTCTGATAGAGCATGATCACCATGTGCCTCGACAAGCATTTGATGCGACTCTGCAGCACTTTTTTCAAATGAAAACAAAAAAATTAATGGTTTCCACAAATCATCACTTTCTGGTGCAAAATTCAACATTGTTAACACTATGAAAACATATGATGTTGTTTGTTCCATGTCTTGATGTACACTAAATATCTTTGACAGATGTCATACCAACCAAACAAAAAAAATTAAGTATCATTCACAACAAATGTTCCCTATTGACACATTTGTATCTTAACGCTCATTTCATACCGGTACACCTGGTAAATTGAAAGTAGTAGCAAACAGAGCAGCTGAGTGACATTTTGGCCCACCACCAACAGAAAAAACCCTTAGCAGTTGGTGGCCCAGTAAAGAAGAATTTTTTAAAAAATGAGGAAAGCTAAATGTGCAGATAGAGGACTGAATGCAAAATGGCAAAAACTAGCAAATGATATATTGGAAAGGACTGAAGGACACAATCAAAATGGCATTGGAATTGATACCAAAAATTATTCAAATGCACTCTCGTAAGCTAGTGCTACTGTGGAACTTGATAGGCTTGAAGGATTGGATGGAGTTGGTAGGTGATATAGGTTTATGAAGTGTCATGGACTTAGCATGTGAACCAAAACCAAAAATGTATTAGAAAATGCCACAATAGTATGAAGAGAAAATATTATCTTTCCATTGCTTTATTATTCAACATCGAAAGAAAACCATTGTGGGACTAAGTCAAATAGCAAATATGAATGAAACTCAAATCCTCTGACATTTAATCTGCGGAGTACAAGAACTGTAGCCATGAAAGGTGCTGCAACTGTAACTATAAAAACAAGGGAACATGAAAAAATTCATTACACTGTCATCCTTTCATGTTGTGCTGACAGTATTATATGTAATCCATTGATTATTTTCAAGTGCAAAACAATGCCAAAACCTAAAATACTGCCAGGTGGTGGTGTTCATGTACATGACAAGGGTTGGATGGATGGTAAGAACTTATGGATTAAGAAAGTGTGGGAGAAGAGGAAAGGTGCTGTACTGGAGAAGAGTTCTATTCTTATGCTAGATCAGTTCCATGAAACACAGTAAAACAAATAATTCTAGTTTATATTTAGGAAATGCAATTCTACTTTTATATTCCCTTATGTCTGTATCATATATGTATTTGTTGACAATATACATACAGCCTATATTGTCTATGGATGTCTGTATCATATATATGTATTTGTTGACAATATACATACAGCCTATATTGTCTATGGATGGGTAGAAAAAAAATTCTGTTTAGAAGTGGGTCATAAGTAATGCTCTCAGTGGCAGTGAAGACCACCTTATATGAAGAGGGCAACTATGATGACAAAGAGGGAGAGGAAAAAGAAGAAGAAAGTTCAGGTGACGATTTTTGGGGTTTTAAAGGTCAGTAAGGTTTTATAAACTAAGATTTTTTAGTCTGGCTTTGAAATCTAATAATAAAAATGATAAAAATATTATTTTAAAAAAAAACTGCTTGAAAATCAAAGTGTGTCTTACAGTCCGTAGCATCTTATAATCTGTAAAATATGGTATATTTGTACTAACTAGGACAATATTTCATATTGCAGTTAGTGCTACCTCGTAACCAAACATTTGCAGTTGTCTTTCAAGCTGCTCATTTGTTAAACCGTACTTAATGGAATATTTTTGCTTCTATTGTTGTATAATTTCATCAGTGAAAGTTTTTGGTATTACTTATGATACACCCAGGTCGCACAAATGGTTTAACCTGAAGCTGAAATAAGTAATAATAAAATTTTATTTACAAGCAGTGATTGTTTTCATGTAGGACATTATGCCTAGTCTCTTTAAATATGTAAACATTGAATATAAATTTAAGTGTTAGGAAATCTTTTTTAAAGTACTTATTTGTGTGTAAAATTATAGGATGTGAAATGGGGGTTATAAATAGTAAAGATGTGACGAAGGGGTATTGAATTGGACTGGAGAGAAAAAGAGCTGTATAGCATAATTTGACTAAAATAAGTACAAGTTGATAGGGCACATGAAGTATCAACGGAAAGTTAATTCAGTAGTAGAAAGAAGGGGTAAAATTGTACAGGGAGATCAAGGCTTAATTACACAACCAGGTTCAAATGTATGTAGCATCCAGTAGTTGTGCAGATATGAAATTATATGCAGAAGATGGACTTGTGTGAACAAGTGCAAACTGATGTTTACAAAAAAATTATGGTATTTTTCAAAGATTCACAATTGAGGACCTTTAAAACAATTTACAGAAAATTTGACAGATAAGGTATGCTTATAATTCATTTCTCCTTTTATGGAAATATCCAGTTTCTACCTTATACCTGCAGCACAATTTATGCTCATGTAATAAAATATTTTTCTCTTATCATGCCAGACTATGTTAGTGGGGTGTTTGCAATGAAGTGAGTAAACACACACACACACACACACACACACACACACACACACACACACACACACACACATATCCAGGCACTGTTGACTGACTAGGGTGAACAGTTGTATGGATGACATGGTGTGGTTAACACGAGAGGGATATTCAGGGAAAAAAGGGGATTGTTGGTATATAATCAGAGATGGGTTTTTTAGTCTAGTCAGAGCGAGTGGTGGATTACAAATGGGAATGAAGAGTAAAAAGGGGGTTGGAGTGAGGGGAACAGGGTAGACTTTTTTGGGGGGGGGGGGGTGGGGGGGGGGGGGTAGCACAAATAGTGAGATAACAGTGTGGATGAGGGTCCATAGATCAACAAGACTAACTAAAGTGAGGGTAAGATGAGGAATAGTAAAGCAGTGAGAGAAGCGCTGCAGTTGAACAGTTTCTTTTACAGTTCAGAAAATCTCGGGGTCTACTCAGTCTGTTGATTGCCCTGTGATATAGCAACTTCCATTGGTGCTAACTTAATGGAAAATGTATCTTTGTGCTGTAATATATTCACAAAATTGCATTTGGTTTTGGCACTGTACATTAAACTGTTTAGGAAAGGAGGAATAACTGTGAAAAACAGCCTGCAGTACCATATAGAGTGGAAGTAATGGGCAAAGGCCAGCAACTGCCAAACAAAACATCACAATAACAGTTCAGTCTAATTTTCAAGCTACCATTTGTTTTTGCAGTCTATCAACATCAGTTGCTTCTGTTTCTGTGACGAGTGTTGCTGCTGTAATTTATCCTCATGACTGTGATTGTAGTCAGTTTAATATTACTTAAAGAATTTATTGAGCATTTAATTCCTACTTTTTTCATTGTTACCATATTGTTTTGGAGCTATTAAAAGCTGGTAATGTTTTTTTATTATTATTCTAAAATATGAGCAGGAATCAAAATACTCATTTGAAACTAACGTGGCGAATTTTTGTAGTAAGTAATAGTCAAACAAAATACTATTTCGCCATGTTGCTGGTCTCAGAGTCAGTAATCAGATAACATTTCTGACTTTGACTATTAGCTTCAGTTAAAAATCACCACAGTTGTTTATATACCTATACACAATGATTGAGAACTTGTGTTCCACATTTGCTTTAATACAGCAGGAGTTTTTAGGGTGATAAGTTTTAGTGCTGTTTCCTTTTGTTTTCCATAAAACTGTCTAATTTTCAGCAGTTTTATAGCTTGTTGTTGTGGATAGTTTTTGTATCTTGCATATTGCTTGCACTTGCTTCCCATGAGGAAATTGCCATATGACCATTCCAGCAGTGGTTGACACTGTATTAAGCTCTACAGTGATACAGGAAATGTCAATCTCTTTGAATGCTTGTATTGTTTGCCCAACCTTAAGCAAAAAATATCTGCATTTGGATGAGGTGGGCAGTGCCAGAAGTATGTATATGACAGGGAAGAACAATTTAGGCCAGTGGACCTGGGGGCCTGGAAAAAAATTGTTGAAGGATGAGTTACCATTCAAACATTTCATAGAATCTGATACTGGAGGACAACAGGAGACTCAACATTCTTCCTTCCTTCCTTCATCCATTCTTTCATTCATTCATTACATCAAGAATGTTCTATAGATCCCATCAAGAAAGAGAACCTTCAGGGATGTGGAACAAGTCATGGTATTCTTTAACAAAAGACAAGGAAATCATAGAAATTTAATCCATATCCCGTATTGACAATAATTATCAGTACACTGAGTAAAGATGTCCATGCTTATGCCAGCCAAATTTAATCAAGTAAACAAGAAAGAAACTGGCTGATTTGATAACAGCTGATGTGTATCCGCTATCAGTACCTAAATATTTACTTGACTGCAAAGGTCTATTTCAAGGAAAATATGTACCTACATGTGTAAATACTGAGTTCTATTTTCATTACATTACTACCCATCTTGCAGCCTTGCAACAAACACTGTTGCTTGGCATGTAGATAACAGGACTTTTCAATCCCCGATATTCAGGTAATTAATAGCAAGAGTGGTTTATATGGAATGTTTTTAATTTTCTTTTGAATTGGTAGGGACTAACAATTTCTTGCTTCATTCTAGATGAGAGCTTCAGGATCTTCCTGCCAGGGCACATGACTCCATTCTGAACTGTAGACAAGGTGAAAATTATTTTTTTGTCTTGTGTTGCATCCATGTAAATCACACTTTGGCTGAAACTAACATTCATTATCAACCATAAAACTGTTTTGTAATCAGCAGCATGATCTGCGACTGGTTGTCTGAAATACCCTGTGGCGGAGATCGTCCACTGGAGTTAAAAGGTGACATGGCAGATTTTACAGGTGACACTACTCCTGATGAGGTGGAGTATATTGATTTCAGAAGTGGAATAGAATGTAAGCTATGTGGATGCATAGAACACGTCTTGTGCCTAGGTCACAAGACCTGACATAATCCCTTAAACATTGACCACATATTTCCTGTGCCCACTGCTCCCTTTACTCTTTATACTCCAGCTACACACACTAACCAGCACTCCTTTTCATTACCCTTTGTTGCCCCTGTCTGAAACATTTTGGCTGAATTCCCCACCAGAGTTTTGACTACTACTTATCACATGCTGAAATGAAGAATATCTTTTCTGCCACTCCCAAAATAGTATTCAACTGCCCACCTAACATATGACATACCATGGTCCATCATTATGCTGCTCTTACTTCCAACATATTGACACATACATTGTACAAAATGTGAAAAATGTGTTTGCATTACCTTTCCCATGCATCCACCCATCACATTATAAGAAAGCTTGTGTGTGACAAAGAGGTTTTCCCTTTTCTTTTTTTAAAATTTTGGTACATGTTGCAAATTACCTTAGTTATCTTGATCATATTAAGTAGTTGGTGCATTCTACGTGCCATACAAATGAGCAAACTGAAAAACTGAACTATTGTAAAACTCTCTGTTTTTAGGCAAGGTTGTTGAAGATTGTGCTTCTTCATTTTCAACAAATAAGAAATCAATGGCAGTATTTAAATGTGATGTATTTCTTGACAACCTTTTACTTCCACATATTCCCATGAGTAAAGAAATTTTAACTGGAAAATTTTTGAGTCCAATGAAGATACAGATTCTGCTGACCTCTCAGAATTATGCTTCAGGGACGAAACCTTTTCACAGGAAAAGCTGGACAAAGTGCATTGATTTAAAAAGAGTCTCATTGATTTAAAAAGAGTGTGTCAGAAAAAAGTGCACTCTTGGCATAAAAAGTGTAATCATTACCAGCTAGAGTTCTTTTCGGTTTTACATTCCAGTCCAATAATTGGTGTATCCTATCCTTTTCTGCTGGAGTGATAGCAACTAATGTGCAGTGTTTGATGTGGATGTGAGCACTTCACACCTGTTCACTGTGTGATGACCATTATCAAGATATTAAGCCAGGTGTGAGTTTGACAACCTGGTGGTAGAGAATACTGCTGAACAAAATATGGTAGATTTTAAATGGAGCTTCACTTTCTATGCTAGCTAGATACTCTCCCTCTGTTCAGGTGGTATCTGTCCCTCCAACATCCTTCAGTCTACCATCCTCCTGACCTCAGTTCCTGCTTTCCTTATCCTACATTTACTCACATTACATGTGTGTTACTGTACAATTAAGACCATTTGGTCTATAGTGCACATACAATGTGGATGTGTGTTTATATTCTGTGTAGGATAAAGCAATTTTGTAAGCAGAGATTCTATCTCTACCTTATTCTGTTTCTTGTCTGTGTGCTTATCTACTACTGAACACTTCCCACACATGTTGAGTGGTTATCTTACTCATTCCAATGCTTAACATAGTTTAATCTGTAACATAAATATGACACAGGAAGTTTCTATATGTATGTAACAGAAAGAAAATGTGAAATGGTACACAAATTGTTCTCACTGTAGCCATGCATCATCAGGATATAGCCAACAAATCTTTACAATACTTAAATTTTTAAGTGGGTGAACATTTTGCCTTTCTGGGCTTTGATCATCGATATTTGAATAATTGAGATGTATCCATCTGATTAACATCTTGTATTGGGGTTCACCATCATGTAAAATTTTTTAAAGGATATCATCATCACTTTTGACTGTAAAAATATTTTTTACATAAATAATTTTACAGTTAGAAGCAACCATGGTGTTGTAAGGATCCTATATCCTCCCACATTTGAGTATTTGTTATATTTTTGAAATTTTGTAAGGTTATTGCTTAGTGTTATTGGAGAGTGAGTGTTGTGTTGGTGCAGCTACCATTGGATTAGGCATGTCCTGTATTATAAGTGTAAATTTTCTCCATCTTTCCTGCTCTCACTATTTGTTACATTTACTTGTGATGGTAAAATATTCTTACTACATGACTCATATTCTATGACCAGTGAATAATGTGACAGTTGCCAAGACTGCAGAAGAAGAACAGACGCTTCAATGCCTGAATGGAAAGTTCATAATTTTGAGAAAAAAATGGGTCAGGAGGGAGATTTGAACACAGATCTTCCACTTCGCCCCCAATATTGTGACCACACAGCGATGATGCCATGATTATTGCAATTTGCTCGATGTTGCCCATCTTGAGCTTGGACCATTCACTGTTTGTATTTTGCTTGTTTCTTCACAGTTTAGTATGCCTTCTTCCTATTTTCAACCTTAATCTGTGTTCAGTTTTTGGCAGGTGTATTTTACCACTAAGTCTGAGTGGGGTATGATGGCAAGTTTCCCTTGTTAGGTGTTCCTAAAGCAGAGCCAAAAAAGCCATGTGTGACTAAGAGTTCATGAGCTTATTATGGATGGAAGAAGAAAATCTAAAAATCTTAAAAATGAGATAGGATGGAAGCAGTATTGGTTGTTAAGGAATGGAATTAATAGGAACAATGTGATGGCTGGCATATGAGAAGAGCACAGAAAAGGTGTATAAAATAAAGAGGAATTATTCTGAGGAGGTGTGATGGAAGAGAAAATGTGGAAGAAATTAATGACACAGTCGAGTATAGTAGAGCTGTAAATGACACGAGCTCAAACAATGCAGCAGAGGTCAGAATTACTGAATTCTGTGTGCAGCTTAAGTAGTACGTTATTAGAGTAGGGGCCAGAACTATGAAGAAGGGGATTTACCATCAAATTTCTAGAAAGCACTGGTATAATTTTGTTAAAATTTGCAACCATTTTTTCTCAGTTTGTTAGTGTAGTGCTGTTTATGCTGCAATTAGGTTAACTATTACATGTCTTTTCCAATTGAATTTTTGCTCTGTTTTAAACAAACCTCTTTTAACCAATTACTTTATGCCTCTTTGGTTGTCTATAAATAAATGAAAGAAATAATTGCTCGCTTAACTAAAAACATTTTGTTTTGATGTACATAAAGTTGTGAATATTAAAATGGCCTAAAAGTGCTACTTAGAAAACCGCACACCTCAAAACATTTTTTTAAGTTGAACAAACAATTATTTCTTTAAAGACCTCTGAAGATGGTTAAAATAATTTGTTAAAACAGGTTTGGTTAAAATAGTAATAAAAATTCAGTTGCAATGGACACGTAATAACTACTATTATGTAGTAGATGAACAGCATTATCTTCACATTACCCACAAAGACACAAGCGGACCAATGGGAAAACTACAAGACAGTTACTTGTGGTGGAATAAGATAACAGAAATGTACACCCCCCCCCCCCCCCAAAAAAAAAATCCAATTATTCTGATAAATTCTAGAAGGAACAAGGTCATTTCTTAATATTATGGGGATTTTTAATTTACTGCCTGTCTTGGGCAATGTGAAGACCTTTGCACCAGAATAAAAAACGCAGTTCTGAAAACGTCTAGACAGGGACACATAGTCTACATGGAAATGAATTTTGCTTGTAGTATTCTGATTGTGAATTGCATGCTTCGTCTATATTTACTCTTGCTGTGAATCACAAATACCATTTGGGAGTGTAACAATCCCAAGGCCCCAAAAGAGGCTTTTGCAAGTCAGAGATTACACACACACACACACACACACACACACCTCCCAGTCACTTCACACTCCCCCCCCCCCCCCCCCCCCCCCCCCAAGTGAGTAAAGAACATGAAAGTTCTGAAGGCTAGAAATAAATGTTTCCTACTTAAATGTTTTTATTGCAAGTATGAGGATCACTTTTAAAGTAAGAACCAATCTGTAATGGAGTAAGATAAACTTTATTTGTGGAAATAAATTGTATGACAATCTACAATAGGCACATTTTTTTCACTTTTCAACATAGTCACCATGAACATTTAAACATTTGTCAAATCATGGCACCAGCTTTTGGATCCGGCATCAAAGCACTGCGGTGCCTGTCCATTAAACCAGTTAAAACAGTTTATTTCAACATGTTGTCATTTTCCTAGTGCTTTCCACCAAAAATTTTTGGAGAGAGATGAAAGTCTGATGGTGTGAAGTCAGGGCTGTATGGTGGATGATCCAGTATTTCCCAATGAAACTTGTCCAGTTGCGTCTTTGTTCTTGTAGCAACGTGAGGCAGAATGACGCCACTAGAGAGCAGTCCCTGCTGGTGATTTTGAATAGCACACCAAAGCTTTAATAATGTTTTGGCAAGAAGTCTTAACAGAAGAATGCCTTTCTGGTCCCAAAAAACGTGGCCATGATTTTCTGTGTTAAAGTTTCTTGTTTGAATTTTCTTGGCTCTGTCGGGAAGCTTGAACAATGGATGTTTATTCTTGAAGTCTAATGTGTAACCCACATTTCATCACTGGTCACCATCCATGTGACAGCACTCCAAAATGTACAAAGAATGTGCCATTCGCTTTATTTTGTGTTGTTCTGTCAACAGTTTTGGCACCTGTCTTGCACACTTTTTTTTAGTGACATTTGTCGGTAACAATGTAAAACATACTGATCTTGAAACTTGTGGAAATGACTGACGAATCCCATCAGTAGTGAAGCACTCTTTTTGGCGAATTGCCTCATCAACTTTTTGTGTCAAGTCATTATTCATCATAGTAGGCTGTCCAGATCATTCTTCTTTATGAACATTTGTCATTCCTTCACTAAACAGCCTACACCATTTATGCACATTTCCATCATTCATTACACCTGCACCATAAACTTCAACAAGCTGCCAGTGAATTTCAGCAGGGTGAAATTGTTTTGCATTTAAGAGCCAAATAACCGAGCATGCTTCGCAACAGGCAGGATTACTGATTGACATGGTGATAAATGAAGCAGTATAACCAACACCAGCAGAGAAGTGAAACATAATGGCAGCGTAGTGAGAGACTGACTAAGAGTGGCCGAGCATGAGTCACATGACAGGAGGCGCGGCCACGATGAGCTTTCAGTTCGTACTTTACAAATGACCCTCATATATAACATTTTTTGTCCTGGAGGTAAGTAAAATTTTGCCTCCTGGAGGTCAGTAATGCCAGGCCATGTAGCATGCCCATAAATTAAAAGTTTTTTCAATGGAATATCTGTTTTAATAAATATTAATAAATATAAGAAGAGAAACAGCTACTTACTAGACATCAAAACAATTTAAAAAAATGTAGAAACATCAATTTTAAGACACTATTTATCTAATAAATGAGGAGAAATGTGGCAAAGAAAGGTCATGTGAGACAAAGATATCACAGTAAAGGAAAATTTGCTCCAAATCTTGGTTCAGGGAAGGCACAGTAGACTGACAACTGAGGAGCATGATAATACAGAACATACACAGAAAGGGGAATAAGAAGGTTATGGACAAGAATACAAAATTCAAAGGTAATAATGTCACTCTTAATGTAAGAGCAGGTGAAAGTAAAAGTAAATGTCAGAGAGCCACTCCTCAACTGCAAAACTTGAAAGACACCTCACCCTCCCCTGCCAAAATAATGTTTATGGAAATTTCTTTTCCATTTGTATCTGAGTTTAGTTCTTATGTTTGTACCATAATTTACCATCAGCTCCCTAATGACATGGTATACAGTTTTAGCTAAACTTTTAAGAATGACTGCTTACAAATTCCTTGCTTAATTTTGTGTCTTTTCTGATTCTGGATTTGGAGCAATCTATCCATTTCTTCTGCTTCAGTAGATCTTAGTTTTTATTTCCATTCCAGCCTTTCCTCTGATGAAGGAACATTAAATAAATAATGATCAGTATTACAAATTCAATCATATTTTTAAGTACAAGTGCTCATGACTGTTTTTTTTCACACTATGCCACAAAAATTGTTTGTACTTTTTAAAAAGTTCATTTTGAATGCAGTTTTATTAGTTTTCAGTGCAGCAGAATAAATATACCCATAGCCAAGTAAAACACTGCTAAGAGTCACAAACAATGTGAGTGTCACCTTGAACATTAGAGTGTGTTACCACATTTGTGATGCATGTGTGTGATGAAGACATTGCTGTTTAACAATCCTGTCCATATTTGGTAAAAATAAAGTGCAACAAGATAGGCACATTACATTATGTCTATTACAAATACATGTTTATATGTAGCTGGTCTGGGACTAAAGTGGCCTACTTAGCAGTTTTGCAAAATCTAAGTTACATTAATTTTCTAAGTTACATTAATTTTCTAAGTTAACGATCAATCATTTAGTCTCAAGTGGTGCTGTGATATTTCTCTCTGGAAGAGCCTTTAATCTGAAAATAACTGTTAGGAATTGATGTCATTTGAGTTTTAGTGTAGCCTAATGCCATTTTTAGCTTGTAATTCATTTTAATTCTAGACCAGCTATTTCTTATTCTAAACCATAACATTCTTATCATGAAGAAAAATGTTTATTTTGTGGAACTCATACAATCATCATTAAATTATATAATCTACCTGCATGAGCAAATTGTGGTGAATGAAAATACATACCAGGGAAGGTCATCTTCATAACTCGTGTCTGTGGATAACCTAGTTTCGTGTTCCCTGCCACAGTGTATGGTCGACTAGGTGGAACAGGGGGAGGCCTCTCCTGTTCAAACAAATACAGAAATGTTAAATACTTACAATCTCTGCAAAAATCATTTTATCTTAGTTTGCAAATCACTCGTCATATACACATGTTTGTAACAGGTATCTATATTTTAGCAAAGAGTTTTCAAATATTACGTGTTAGCAACTTCACATTGACAAAACACTTTTGCTGTGCGCCTAGTATGTATGAGGTCTACTCAGAAAGTAGGGAATGTTTTGACATTAACAAAAACTAAGTACAAAAAATACATTTTATTCTATACATCTGAAAGAGAGACTGACATACGACTTTTCCACATAGTGACCAAACACATTGAGGCACTTATCATAGCAGTGGAAAAGCTTTGAAAGACCTTTTGTCATAAAATTTTGCCGCCTGAGACTTCAGCCAGTGAGTCATGCCCCCCTGGAGCTCCGTGTTGTCACCAAAACACTGCGATGCAAGACAGTTCTTCATCTTGGGAAACAAGTGGAAATCACTTGGTGCAAGATCGGGGCTGTAGGGCAGATGAGGGAAAATTTCTCATTTGAATGAATTAAGGAGTTCTTTAGTGCGGTTTGCCGTGTGAGGTCAGGCATTTTCATGCAAAAACAAAATTTTGGACGTCAACTTTCCTCGGCATTTGTTTTGAACTGTTCTTCTAAGGCTGTGCAAAGTTTGACAGTACCGGGCAGAATTTATGGTTGCTCCATGTTGAAGAAAATCAATAAGAAGCACACCTTGCCTATCCCAAAACACTGCCGCCATAAACTTCCTTGCTGACAAGGTTTGAAAACATTTTCTTGGTTTTTGGGGGGACCTTGTGTGCCTCCACTCCATGGACTGTAATTTTGTCTTGCAATTGACGCGGTTCACCCAAGTCTCATCACCGGTTATGATTCGGTCCAGTAATGAATCACTGTGTTTGTGATAGGTCTCCAGAAATGTCAACGTTGCCCCCATGCGCTGTTCTTTATGGTGCTCTGTAAGCATTTTGGGCACCCATTGTGCACAAAATTTGTGGTAGCCTAGTATTTGAGTGACAATTTTTAACAACAAAGTCCATGAAACTTGTGGAAAAGAAAGCGAAAGCTCCATTATTGTGAAACAATGGTTTTCATGAATCGTTTCATCAACTTTAGCGACAAGATTGTTGGTCACAGTGCTCCGGCGTCCACTCTTCTCTTCCTCATGAACATCAGTTTGGCCATTTTTAAACTGATGCACCATTTCTGGATGGAACCTTCACTCATGATGTTGTTTCCGGCACAGTTCACGATAAATTTCTATAGATTTTAGGTTTTTTCCCTACAAACACCATATCACAAAATGCACCTCACAACTGGCGGGATTTTCGATTGCAGCGCACATATCAAATTCGAATATTGAACAAACCAGATGCACAGACATTCCCACTGTCGCAGATGGATGCCGACTGAGCTGCCGAGCACGCACATACCAAAACATGTGCAATCAGCACGCACCTAGCGGCGTCAGGTGGAAACATTCCCTACTTTCTGAATAGCCCTCGTAACTTTGAAATTAAGGAAGTAATTAAAGTGACTAGAATATTATAATTGATGACCAGTATTAAGCTGAAACTGCAAATCATTGTTATACAGCATTGCATGAGCTATTATACAACAGCTGTGTTTTAAATAGTTGGAAGCAGTGTTTTTGTTATAGAACATATATGCACAATCCCCCCCTCCCCACCTGCCATGCTTTCCCTCTTCTCAAATTGTATTAGTCCTTAATGAAGATTTTCTTTGGTTTGGTTAAACAATTTTCATACGATTACTGATTTCCTTCCAAATCCATACATACAAAGTTGGCATACATACATTTGTTATTCCTCAAGACAAAAGTTCCTAACTGCTATAATGAAATACAACTGTATAGATAATAAATCTATTCACTAAGTGTCAGCAGGAGAACACACATACAAAAAAAGATTTTATGTATGCAGGCTTTCGGATCCAGAGGCTCCTTCTTCTGGCCGAAGGGGAAGGAAGACGGGTTAAAGAAAAGGAGTGGAGAGGTTTAGGAAAAGGATTAGAGTTTGAAAAGTCACCCAGAAACCCAGGTCCGGGGAGACTTACTGGATGGGATCAGAAGGAAAGACTGATTGTTGGTGACTGCACTGGATGAGATTTGAAAATCTGAGAGCTTTAATTTGGAAGACAAGTAATATGCAAGATATAGATTACTGCCGAAACGTTGTGCGTAAGTTAATAAGAGTGAAAAAGCTAAGAGCATTGTATGTAACAGAGATGGGAGGGGGACGGCGAAAAATAGACAGGTCAGAAAATGAATGATGCAGAAAACTAAAACAGAGTGCAGCAAGGAGTGGTTACTGTGAAGAAATGCTCAGGTGGAAGAAATTAACTTTAATTAAGGCCTGGTGGGTGGCAAGAAGCAAGGATGTGTTGTAGTGCTAGTTCTTACCTGCAGAGTTCTAAGAAACTGGTGTCTGGGGAATAACCCAGGTGATGCATGTGGTGAAACAGGTGCCAAGGTCAAGACTGTCATGTTGTAGAGTATGTTTCTAACAGGATATTGTGTGCTGCCTATGCCCATTCATCCTAACTGATAACTTGGTGGTTGTCACACCAATGTAGAAGGCCGAACACTATACAACAGTTGGTATGTGATGCGTCATTTCACTGGTAGCTCTCCCTTTGATGGTATACATTTTGCCAGTTCAGGGCTGGTATAGGTGGTGGTAGGAGGGTACATAGGGCAAGTCTTGCAGTGTGGATGGTCACAGGGGTAGGAACCACAGGGTAGGGAGATGGGAGCAGAAGGAGCATAAGGATATTTGCAGAGACTGAGAGGGCAACAAAAAGCCATTCTAGGTGTGGTGGGTAAATTCTCAGACAGAATGTACATCATTCCAAGGCATGATTTTAGGAAGACATGGCCTTGTTGAAGTAGCTGATTAAAGCATTCAAGACCGGGATAATACTGAGTGACAAGTGATGTACTCCAGAGTTATTTTTTGAAAGGATCAGCAGTACCAGGACTGGAATGTGATGGCCCGGGAAATCTGCTTTTGAATTAGACTGGTGGGGTAATTATGTCCAGTGAAGGCTAATTTGAGAGTAGTGGTGTATTGCTAAGAGTCGGCGTCTGAACAAATATATTTTCCTCATATGCCAAGGGTGTATGGGATGGGACATTTCACATGGTAAGGATGGCAGTTGTCAAAATGTAAGTACTGTTGTTCATTAGTAGGTTCATTAGTAGGTTTAATGTGGACAGAAGTGTATAGCTGGCCTTCAGTGAGGATGGGGTCAATATCAAGGAAAGCACCATGGGATTTGGAATAGGACCATGTGAAATTTAATTGGGAGAAGGTATTTAAAGATTACAGGAATTTTAACAGATCAGCCTCACCATTAGTCTATATGGCTAAGATGTCATCAATGTATCTAAACCAAACCATGGGCTGAAGGCTTATGGATCCCAGGAAAGCCCCCCCAAGCAACCCACGTAAAGGTCGACATAGGAAGGAGCCATCCTGGTTCCCACGGCCATACCCCTGAACTGTTTGCATGTCTGCCTCTCAAAGTTTAAGTACTTGTATAAAACTGATTAAGATGAGCAGGAAGGATGTCATAGGTTTGGAATAAGGTGGGCACTGACTTAGAAAATGTTCAGCAGCAGACAGACCGTATATGTGGTGGATGTTGCTATAGAGAGAGGTGGCATTAGTGATGACAAGCAAGGTGTGTGGTGGGAGCGGACGGGCATGAGTTTCAGACGATCTAGGAAGTGGTTGGTATCTTTAATATAGGAGGGAAGTCTTAGTGGTTGCAGGCCGTCGATCAACTGAGGCAGATGTACGCACAGTGGGTGCTTTGAAGCTAGCAACAACAGAACGGTCAGGATGACTGGTTGTGTGAATTTTAGGAAGAAGGTAAAAGGTGGTGGGGTGCATGGTTTGGGTGGGGTTAGAAGTTCTATGGATTGAGGTGTTAGCCCTCATGAAAGGCCTGAGGTTTTAAGGAGGCATAGCAGGTAAGTTTGAAACATATGGATGGGATCTTGATGGCATATGCTGCATGTTGAGGTTTCAGACAGCTGGTATAGATCTTCACTAACATACTCCTGGTGATCAAGTACCACAGTGGTAGATCGTTTGTCTGCTGGGAAGCTAATGATGGAGCGGGAATGTAGAGCATGGAGTTCTGCAGAGGACAAGTTAGGGTCATGCTGAAGGTACTCGAGGAAGGGTTTTGATGCAATGCTGGAAGTGAAGAATTCTTGGAAGGCTGGTGAGGGATGATTTTGAGGTAGTGGTGGCAGATAAAATTGAGATCGTGGCCAGAGCTGTTCAAGACAGGGGTCAATGTCAGGTTTGCTGTTGGAAAGGTTTTGGGATTGGCTTGCAAAGTGATATTTCCAGTTGATATTATGTGTGAAGGAAAGTAGGTCTTACAACTAAAGCAGCATGGTTAAATGCAGATTTAGGGCTGAAAATGAGACCCTCAGATAATACCGATGATTCATGGGAGGAGAGTGCTTTAGACAAGAGGTTGAGAACACTCTACTGTTATGATTGGTTCTTGTGATTACAAGTTATTATTGGTCTGAGGAGCAGTTATTAAGGTTGGGGGATGTTCAGGAGATTAGCCAAGCTCAGTTTGCAGGAGAGGAGTGGTAGTTGATGGTGTAGCTGTTTAGGGAGCTGGAGAGGGACAGGAAGCTAAATGCCACTGTTGAGGCAGTTTAGGAGAAGGTGGGATAGCTGAGGCAAAA
The DNA here is from genome assembly GCF_023897955.1 of Schistocerca gregaria. Taxonomy (NCBI): domain Eukaryota; kingdom Metazoa; phylum Arthropoda; class Insecta; order Orthoptera; family Acrididae; genus Schistocerca; species Schistocerca gregaria. The sequence goes on from NC_064922.1 coordinate 897,371,176, forward strand.
TCTGGCATGTTATAGCAGTTTGTGTTGTAACGGCGAGCGGAACGGTCGCGGGGTTGAAGTGACAGAAAGGGCAGCAGGACCCGCGGAGCGGCCCGTGAAGAACAACACAACGGGAGAGGACGGACCCGACCAACAAAGGACAGTGCGAACAGCAACAAGATTGAAACAACGGAGTCACAAGAAAATCTAACAACCGCGTCTACTCGTACACAGAACAAGAAAGTAAATAATCTGTCTAAGGCGAGGCAATGTGTCCAGAGACATACGCAAGATTAGACTGGCTGGCTGAGCGAGAGGCAGGCACTTAAATACTATATTGGGGGGCGCTTAAATACTCTATCGGGGGTGCCGCTATTGGCCGCTGGAACCACTGTGGCGCCCTCAGACTAAATGCGGGCCAGGAGGCGTGCACTGCCAGAGCTTATGGTGCGATGGTGCAGAGACCTCTAGCGGTCTTTCACGTCCATGACATCTGGCGGGGATTCAAATTCCGCATCTTGCGATACCAGAGTTTGAAGTTGTCTTGGTGGATGCTACCATCAAGGAAACATGAGGGGCAGATAACTGCAGGATATTGTCAAAGGGAAGAAGTCTAGTTGAGTGGAAATTGCAAATGAGGCATATAGGTCGCAGATTAGCTGGGGAAATGTAAGAGATTGCTGTAATTGCAACTATTAAAGAGTCTGGTGTAGAGTAAGATTACATCCAGAAACAGGGACTTTCAGTGTTAGGCCTTTGGGGGTAGCTCCAATGGACAAGCAGGTTTCAAGATACAGAATGTGGGACCTTAGTTTCAATAGTGCGAAAGATTGTTTTTGAAAAGAATGAATGTAATATGTGATGGGATTTATTCATGGCAAGATAGGATGGTTTGGAATGTTAGAAATGGCGGGAGTAGTAAAAGAACAAACAGAGGGTGGAAAACGATATCAAAATGGAAAAAATTTGGAAAAATCAGAAAAATTTGTACGAAAATTGTGAGAAGCAACAAGGACTAACGAGAAGTAATGAGAGGGCGAGAATTTCTCGCCGGAAAAGTGGCCTTTATGATACAAAAAAATGATTGGGGGAGGGGAGAATAATCCACAGGGAAACTCACAGAAAACAGAAAAATTTTTAAAACAGGACAAACAGAAAGTCTTAGGAGAAAATGTAAACTACTTTGCTTGGCAAATAAAGTGATGTAGGTCAGAGCAGTAAAAGTCAATCCGAGGGGCAAAAAACCAATGCACAAAAATATGAAAGAATTACATATAAACAAAGTAATTGGAGGGTGGGAAAGAAAATAGCTGTCAATTTTGCAAATAAATCAGTGAAAGATGATCAACAGTGCAGTGAACAACAAACAAATTTTCATAGGCAAACTTGTAAATAATTGTGGAATTGTTACATTCAAAATTGTACAGAATTGTTATATGCAAATTTGTAAATAACAATGGACTCATCTATGTGCACAGAAATCAATACTAGGAAAGATGTAGGGGCAAAGTGTTGATTAATCTGAGTGGTAAGATAAATGAATGAATGGACTAGCAGTTAAGGTAGAAAACAGACGACAGTTTGAACAAGACCGATGACAACAAAGACTGACAAGAGGGTTACATAAGAAGAAATAGTGGCCACGTCGGCTAATATAACAACGAAAATAAAAGTGCAAATGCGGAGTTTTGATCCCAATGTTCCTTTACTAAAGAAGATACGGAAATACTGCCCTAGTTTGATTCCAACACTACTTCAAAGACGAATGAATGATATTGATATTAGTGTCAGTGGAGAAACAGCTAAAATTATTGACGTGAAATATGGCTCTAAAGACTGATATAATTTCTCTCAGAACCTATATGGAATTTGCACTGAAGTGAGTTCCTAGTTCAACTTATATACAGTTAATTACAAGATCAAAAGCTGTTAGTAGGAGTTGTTTCTGAAATTTAAATAAGTACGAAACTACCTAACCCCACCCACAAATTTCAGTTCCTGTGTGGTCCACAAGTATGTGGACATTAACCTTGGTGCCACTGACAGATCTTTCGTATCTTTTGATTATAGTAATAATGTAGGAAAAGACAAATTGTACTTACCATAAAGAAGACACATTAAATTGCAGACAGGCACGATTAAAAGACACTCCTTTGTCAGACCGTGATAAGATTTCTGAGTAGTACAAATATTAGAAACTCACTTCAAATTTTCAAAAATGTAAAACTGTGCACTTCACTAAATGAAAAAAAAGTCATATACTATGACTACAATAGAACTGAGGCACAAATGGGATGAGTAAACTTGTACTAATACCTGGGTACAACAATCTGTAGGAATATGAAATAATATTCTCACAAGGGCACATTGTAGGTAAGCCAGGTGGCACACTTCATTGCATTAGTAGGATACTGGGAAAATGCTGTCAGTCTAAAGCTTTCAAATCACTTGTGCATCACACTGTTTTTTCAAAGAAGGGCAGCACACATGGGTACAGGCCTGTCTGACTGATTGGCACATGCTTGAAGGCATATGCCAATTAACCCACAAAAGTATACTTGCAAAGCTTTGAGACTCTGGAGGACTCAACAATTAGTTGAAAGTCTCCTGCAGAAATGTTGAACCATGCTGCCTCTATAGTTGTTCGTAACTGCGGAGTGCAGTATTTTGTGCACATAGTGACCTCTCAGTTGTGTCCCATAAATGTTCGATGGGATTCATGTCAGGCAATCTGGGTGGCCAAATCATACACTCGAATTGTTCAGAACGTTCTTCAAAACAGTTGCAAACAATGGAGGCCTAGTGAAATGGAACATTGACATCCATAAAAATTCCATCGTTGTTTGGGAACATGAAGTCTATGGTTGGCCGCAAGTGGTCTCCAAATAGCCGAATATATCAATTTCCAGTCAATGATCAGTTCAGTTTGGACCAGAGGACCTAGTCCATTCCACATAGACACAGCCCGCAGCATTGTGCAGCCACTAGGTGCCAACTTGGAGAGTGGCTTGTCGACGTTGTGGGTCCTTGTGTTCATGGGGTCTGCGCCAAACTTGAGCACTACCCTCAGCTCTTAGCAACTGAAATCAGGACTCATCTGACCAGCCCACAGTTTTCCAATTGTCTAGGAACTAACTGATGTGGTCATATCCAGGAGAGGTGCTACAGGCGATGTTGTGCTGTTAACAAATCCACTGATGTTGATCACCTGCTACCATAGCCCATTAATACCAGATTTCTACTCACCATATAGTGGAGATGCTGAGCCGCGATAGGCACAATAAAAAGATTCACACAATCATAGCTTTGGGCCATTAAAGCCTTTATCAGCAGTAGACACACACACACACACACACACACACACACACACACACACACACACAAGTGCAGCTTGCATACACATCTGCAGTCTCAAGGAGCTGGAACTACACTGCGAGCAGCATCACCAGTGCATGAGGTAAGGGACTGGGAGGAGGGGTCGTGTAAGGATGGACGAGTATATTGTGTAGGTTTCGATTACCTCTCGTCGTGCCCTGAAATGAGAAATGTCCTATCCACTATCCTCCCCACTCCTCCTACCGTGGTATTATGCCGTCCACCAAACCTACACATTATACTCGTCCATCCTTACACAACCCCTGCTCCCAATCCCTTACCTTGTGGCTCATACCCCTGTAATAGACCTAGATTCAAGACCTGTCCCATATATCCTCCTACCACCACCTACTCCAGTCCAGTCACTAACATTACCTATCACATCAAAGGCAGGGCTACCTGTGATCTACAAGCTAAGCTGCAACCACTGTGCTGGATTCTATGAAGGCATGACAAACATCAAGCTGTCTGTCCGCATGAATGGCCACTGACAAACTGTTGCCAAAAAACAAGTGGACCAACGTGGCTAAACATGATACCCCTCATCTCAATGACCGCTTCACAGCCTGTGCCATATGGATCCTTCTCACCATCACCAGCTTTTCTGAATTGCGCAGGTGGGAACTTTCCTTGCAATATATCCTACGTTTCCGTAACCCTCCTGGTCTCAACCTTTGTTAGTCACTGTCACCACCCATCCAGCCCCCTCCCTGTTCCCATTCCAGCACTACACAGCCGTTAGTTCACTGCCACACCCAGTGCTTTAATTTCTTTTACTTTTATTTTTATTTTTATTTCTTTCCTTTCCACTACTTACCTCCTCCCCCTCCGCACCTTTTCTCCTACCCTCTGTCTAAACTGCAACACTTCACTGTCCGCCACTCCCACCATACAACCCCTCCACCTCCCCGCCCCACCATCCTCCTTACCCCCACCTAGACGCCACTCCCATCATGCACTGATGATGCTGCTCGCAGTGTAGTTTCAGCTCTCTGAGACTGCAGATGTGTGTGCAAGTTGCACTTGCGTGAGTGTGTATGTGTGTCTACTGAACTGGTGAAATGTGTCTCACTGGCTCAATTTCAGTTTCATCGTAAGACAACACATTAAGCTTGTTGGTTAGGGAGGATTGGAGTAATATCCCACGTTCTTTCTGTGCACCCCCCTCCCCTTCCCATACGTGACCCATTTGACCTACCACTGATATGCTGCCTACAGTCAAGTGGACGAAGAGTGATAGATGCTGTATCTCCTGTTGAGGAAACCTTATCAGTGAGAGAATAGAGGAAACCGTATCAGCGAGAGATGATACTTCAAGTCCTTTTGGAGTCTCTGGTGCAGGACTCTCAGGTATTCACCCAACTCACCTATTCAAAGCAGCTTCCAGACCTATTTCTGGCTGCTTACAAGCAGCATTCACATTGGGACTGCATTCTGACTGATGAAATGTTGTAAGTTCTTTTTTAGATCTTAAGCAAAAACAATGTTATTGTTCTTATTTAAGGCTCTGTTATGCTAGAGAACTGTAAGTTCCTTTTCAGATCTTAAGCAAAAACAACCAGAGAGTGATTTGGGAATGAGAGAAGGAAACAAGATAATATTTAGGTATTCCTTATGACAAATTAGTGTATGAAATTTTGGCATGGTTATGCTCAGTAATAGGAACCTTTAACAATGAAAAGTTGTTATAATGTAACCTAACGTTGAAGGTTACAGGATAGAATAGGAGGGAGAGCTGTGGAAAACCAGTCTCTGGACTGGAGACCACAACAACAACAACACAGTGTTGAAGGAGGAAACTAAATGGAGCATCATATGACAGTTATAATATGTGTGAAACACAATATTACACCACAGCCATTAACTTAATAACATCTAAATGTATGTCTAAATTGTAAAGATTCTGTCACTAAGTTTGAAGCAACAGGTTAATGAGTGGAAAAAAGTGGAAATATTGCACTAATCACATAAGTACCTATGCTGCAATTAGGGAAACAATTTTTGGAAAATGACATTGCAGCCAAGATTGCACAATATATGAGATGTGCTTGAAAAGTAAGGTGACTTCCTATTTTTATGAAAAAATATTTATTTATTCATCAATATGCATGTTGTCCTCTTCAAAGTAATCCACCTCAGATACAGTACATTTTTGCCAACGCTTCTTCCAATCTTTGAATCACTTTTCATAAGCAGTTTTGGTACAGCCTTGAGTACTTCCAGTGGTGCAATTTTTATTTCCTCAATTGTTGAAGATCTTTCTCCTGTCATAGATCTCTTCACATCTGGAACATGAAAAAGTTACTGGGGGAAAAAATCCGGTGAATATGGTGGCTGAGGCATGACTGTTACGCTATTTTGGCCTATAAATCTCTTACAGGCATCGATGAATGAGCAGGCGCAGTGTCATGATGCAAAAGTCATGAATGTTTTTCCACAGTTCCAGGTGTTTTTTGTGTCTTGCTTCTCACAAAAGGCGCGCAACGACAAGGTAATAATCCTTATTACCCATATGATCTTGAGGCAAAAGTTCATGTTGCCCTACACCACAATAATTGAAAAAAACAATGAGCAAAACTTTGACATTTGATCCAACTTGGCATGCTTTTTTGGGTCTTGTCTCTTCAGGATGCTTCCATTGGGACGATTGGGCATCGGTTTCAACATCATAACCTAAACCAATGTTTTGTCACCATTTATGATCCTTCCAAGCAAATCAGGATCATCACTGACGTTATGCAAGAGCTCCTTAGTGATGCTCATGGTTCTTCTGATCAAAATTGAGAAGTTTTGGAACAAACTTCGCTGACATATGTCTCATGCCCAAAACATCTGAAAAAATTGCATGACACGAACTGACCGATATGCCAACATCCTCAGCAACTACTCTTACAGTAATTTGACAATTTTCCAAAACAATTTTCTTCACCGCTTTGACATTATCATCTGTTATTGATGTGCTGGGGTATCCAGAGTGAGGTTCGTCATTGGTATCTTCTCGACCATCTTGGAAGAGCTTGTACCACTTGTAAATTTTTTTTTTTTTTACTTAGAGCAGACTCACCATATGCCACTGTCAACATTTAAAGTGTTGTAGAGCACTGGAGTCCATTTTTCACACAAAATTTGATGCAAATTCTGTGCTCCATTTCTTATAATAGTCAAAAATCGCTGACCACACATGTCAAACCTTTCTATATCTCAAAAATAAATGCATGTTCACGACATCTGTACCAATGCAAAAGAGAGAGAGAGAGAGAGAGAGAGAGAGAGAGAGAAATTGTCAAAAATATTCCTTTCATCCTGTGAATAGGTACTGAAATTAGGGGAAAAGACTGGACAAGGGACTGCTACCAAAAGTCCAAGGGGCAGGAAAGTGGAATGAATTTTCACTCTGCAGCAAGTGTGTGTTGATTGAAATTTCCTGGCAGATTAAAACTGTCTGCCGATCAGGATTTGAATCTGGGACCTTTGCCTGCTGTGGGCAAGTGCTCTACCAGATGAGTTATCCAAGCATGACTGATGACATGCTTACACAGCTTTACTTACCCCACTACCTCATCTCCTACTTTCCAGAATTCAAAGAAGCTGTCATGCATACCTTGTAGATCTAGCACTCCTCAAGGAAAAGATATTCTGGAGACATGGCTTAGCCACAGCCTAGTGGTCATCCCCAGAATGAATTTTAACTCTGTTGGGGACTGCACACTGATTTGAAACTTCCTGGCAAATTAAAGCTGTGTGCTGGGCTGAACTCGAAACTGGAACCTAAGCCTTTCGAAGGCAAGTACTCTACCAACTGAGCTATCCAGGTGTGACTCACAACCAACCATCATGTCATTACTTCCACTTGTACCTTATCTCCTACCTTCCTAACTTAACAGAAGTTCTTCTGCATACCTTGCTAGTCTCCCACAGTATGCACGAGAAGTTCCATGAAATTTGGAAGATAGGAGATCAGGTACTGGTGGAGGTAAGCTGTGAGAGTGGGTCGTGCGTTGTGCTGGAATAGCTGAGTCAGTAGAGCACTTGCCTGTAAAAAGTAAAGGTCCCAGTTTTGAGTCTGGTCCAGCACACAGTTTTACGTTTCAAGCACAAACGTAGTTTACAAATAGTATGAATTTTATGGCTTTCATACGCATTCACAAATATGTAACATATGATATATACAAACCATGATACAAACAGATAAATATTAGGATACAGAATTTAGAGTTGGACCTATCTCATGCAAAAGCAAAAATCAGAAATTCACCAATGTACGTAAACAAAAAGATTTTTTACTTAGCTGAAGCATCAACAAAGGACGTTTTTCAGTTAGTGTACCTTTCTCGCTAAATACAAAACTAGTTGTAAAAGTAAGTATTCTGCTGCATGTTATTTACATAAACACTGTCAATCTTACTACTGCACTCACTTCAATTACTTTAGAAGCCACATTAACAAATAGATGACACCTATTGCAATACTCTATAGAGAATTTTCTTTCGATTCGTTTTCTTCATGCTCCACATTCTTGAGGGCCAATTCACTAGTTTACATTAAACCTAAGCAAATTAATTCTTGTGTAAGACATTTATTATGTATAACATTTTTTTCTAAGGTGTTTTACTCTCCTTACTAAGGGCTGAACAAGGTGGTGCACTGGTTAAGGCACTGGACTAGTATTCAGGAGGAGCCATCCAGTTACAGATTTTTCAAACAAATCACTTAAAATCCTTTGGAAGGACATAGCTCATTTCCTTCTCCACCCTTGACCAACCCAAACTTATTCTGTGTCACTAATGATATCCTCAGCAATATATCATTAAGTTTTACTTTTATTTTCTTACTAAGGATCTATGTAATAAACTTGTATATAATTTAATCTCTATGTGGCTGTTCAGAAAAGTCTCTTCATCTCCGAGTAACTACTGCAACCTACATCCTTTTGAGTCTGCTTACCATATTCATCTCTTGGTTTCCCTTAACGATTTTTAACCCCACACTTCCCTCCAACACTAAACTGGTGATCCCATGATATTTCAGAATGTGTCCTGTCAATTGATCCCTTCTTTTAGTCAAGTTGAGTCAGTATTGCCTTGCATGTTCCTATGTTTCTCTGCAATCCAAACTGATCTTCTGTTTGAGGTTGTTTTGCCTATCTCATACATCTTGCACACAATATGGAATAGTTCTGTGGCTGGCTCACTCAACGCTATCAGTAGTTCTGACAGAGGCAAACATAGAAAATACTGAAAACTGAGAAATAACAAAAACATTTTGATTGTTTGACAGCTGGAACTGAGTGAATAATTAAGGTTATACATCAGGCTACCAGCGGAAGTTAAAGAAAATGCATTTACCAGGTCAAGCCCAAAGAGTGTGCATGTCTGCTGTATCATTTTCTGATCACATTTTTCATTTGGATCAGGTGGTGGTGTGCCTGCTATTGGCTGTGGTCGTGGACGCACAGCTGACACCACTACTGATGGGTTTGGCACACCACCAGAGCCGACAGCCATTGCCCCCGACACAGGAATGGAGCGAACACCCCCTGATGCGTGCTGCAGCTGCAGCTCAAGGCTTCTACGTAAAGCAGGCCACCTCCGTCGTAGTCGCCATCCTCGCCATGTTGACTGTATTAGCACTGCAGCCCGGTGCCTTGTCTCAGAACGCAGTGATTCAAGCTGTTGCCGTGCACCTTCACTGAAATATCAAGATTTCACAGGGTTCTGTTTTAGGACCACTACAAAGAAGAGATTGTCTGTTAATAACAACAAAACACAAAGCACAGTTTCTGCACAGAACTCTTGCAATAGTGAAAGATTATATCACAGGAGTTTCAAGTAATCGGTAGAGTTGAGTGTTTATATTCTTAGGACTGAAGATGTACTTTAATTGGATATACCACATTCAGGATCGTGGACAGAAACTGAGTACAAATATCTTCATTATCCATTAAAAGGAAAAAGGCTTTACTTTGCTTACTTTCAGAACATGGTATCATATTTTGCATTATCTGTGTGCATCTGCAAAGAATATTATTAGGCTAGAAAATTATGGCTGGAACAACTGGTGTCAAATCATGTGCGTTTATACAGGCTGTTGTTCAGGCACTCAGAATTCTAAATTCCTCATGGAATTTGTGGTTACTAATGTAGACTCTTCAAAAGAAATTGCAGCAGTTACATAGGGAATGCGTGCCAGAAAAATAATTTACACTTTGATAACACTTTCTTAACTCATAGTGCACAGAAAGGAGTCCACTGTTGTGCAGGTTCTATTTTCAATGAGCTTCCTGCAAGACTGAAAAAAACATTGTGAGATAAGTCCCAAATTTTCAGCTATAAGTTGAATAGTTCTGTATAACATATCTTTTTTTGTTTTTAATTTTTATTCACAGTCTGTGATTTGTGCAGTGTTTTGATTCCCTGATACCACAGGACTGAAATAAGTATTTGTGGATTACTCCATAGTTCATGCAAAGAAGATAAATATTTAGTTTTGATATATTTCATTTGAGGGTAAAGTTATTGGTGGTGCATCTAACAAGGGGAACATCTCATTGCACCCCCTGACACCCCCTCCTCCTCAGATTTAGTGGTAATATGGCCCAGTGGATAGCCTGTCAAAAACTGAACACAGATCAGGCATGAAACAGAAAGAAAGAGGTGTACTGAACATGAAAATAAACGCAAAATAGAAACAGTGAACAGTCCAAGCTCAAGCAATTTGGAAAATCTACAGCGGCATCATTATATGGTGTCGATGTTGGACTGCAGAGCTGGAGAGACATGTTGCAATCTCCCTCATGCCTGATTTTGCAACCCCCACCCCTAGACCCTCCCCACAGCACACCCACAAATTATGAAGTCTGTCTGGTCATTGATGTATCTGTTCACTGTATGCAAATTTGTGTCTGTGTCGTGGTGTAATATCTGTATGCAATGACAAGGTGTAGGGAAGGGACCTATAATGAAAGATGATTCTGCAAAACTAGTCTATTGGAATGTGAAAGGAAGTGGCATTTGAATGGGAACTGCAAACTTTTGATGACAAGGTGACAAGTAAATTGAATCCTCCGCTGGAAAACATGTCTGATGTGTCATACACGATTTTCATGACAGTATGCACGTCATATGACAGGTATCTCTTATTGACACACCATACCTGTACGCCTCATGAGGGAGTGAGATATGCCTCATTGCCTGATTTAGATGTTCATGTGAATGTGAATGTGATCACTCCCAAAGAAATGATGAAACATAATAGTTTGCCACATAAGCTACAAAAAATGAACAAAAACAGTTTCACAATCACACAGTTTGAAAATGGGGAGTGAAATGGAGAGAAAAGAAATTGTGGGTCAACTTAATTAAAAGAAGGGAATGGTTGGTTAATAGGAAACACCCTGTGACATCAAGGAATTAATATGCTAATGAAAGGAAGTGTGTGTGTGTGTGTGTGTGTGTGTTAGGAGGTGGGGGGGATGACCTTCGGATTGAATGCCACTACTTTCAAAGTCGTTTCAAATGTGGCTTGTGAAAGCCTTGATTATGAGATTCTCTCTGGCAGATAATGTTTTCTTATAAACAAGGAGATAGATTTGAATCTTTGTAGAGTATAAGTCTTATCAACTGTATGTGCAAGCAAGGGGAGGGAGCTGCATGAAACCCAAAGTATAGAGTTTATGACCATGTTCTGGACTAAATTCCAAGTGTATCTCATGGATTAATAGGAAGTAACACTATTCATGTTGATTTTCTATTCAATGGAAATAGTAAGCTGAGCAATTCCCTTGGTTGTCATGAGAGGAATGTATGCCAGAAGGTAATGACAAATTAGGAACTGGGTACCAGGTCACAAGTATTGTGAAGCCAAGTGCTAACATTAGGCAGGTGACAGAGAACATGGACATTTTAGGCAAAGATTTTGACAAACAGGGCCAAGTTATTGTAATTGATGCAGCATAACGAGTGACCTGGATGAAATAGGAGTAGCAACTACACACCCAAATATGAGTTTTGTGGCGGTTCTGCAGCATCATGACCTGCACTGGGAGAACACTACTGTGAGCCATTAGAACACTGAGTTGATTGGGCTGCTGCTGATGGAAATGGAATCTCATTGAGTGCAGTGCCTGTAGCTGCTACACTTGGGGAGGGGGGCTGTGCTATGCATGGTCTGCACCTGAATACAAGAGGGAAGGATATGTTGGCTGAGCTTCTTGCAGAAAATGTATATGGGGCATGGGGGACACTGCACAAAGAAAGATGCATGTGGTTACTGGCTACCTTTTTCAGGTTAGAATCAGAATTTAGGCAACCTGTTCTCAAAGAAGTGAAGGTAACAGAAGAGTCCCATAAAATTCACAAGAAAGCACAGAAGCATGTGTTTAGTTTATTTCATCAAAATATTAGAGGACTAAATAATAATGCAGAGGAGTTTCTTGAGTGGAAAATTCAGGACGCTCTGAATAAATGGTCATCCTGTGCCCATGTGAGCTCCTCATATCCACAGGGTTAGATAAGTTACATACAAAAGATTACAATCTAGCATTTTACTCAGGCAGAACTCATAGGGGAAAAGGAGGAACTCTTACATACACACATCAAAAAAGATTTTGCATCACCCCAGTTTCCAGAACTCCTTAAGACAGATGTTAACTGTGGATATTGCATCACAGACACAGTCCCTTTGACAGTTCACTAAACCCTCCCAAAGATGTAAACAACCATGCATGAGCAGCACCTATTAGATGGAAGGGGTCTAACAGCCGATTAGTTCCAGTCATTCCACCAGATAGGAGGTACATGGCTTGTGTAGTCTGTAGTTCAACCATGCCTAGACGGTCAATATCACAGTTCGATCGCATCTGCATTGTTACTTTGCGCCAGGAAGGGCTCTCAACAAGGGAAGTGTTCAGGTGTCTCGAAGTGAACCAAAGCAATGTTGTTCGGTCATGGAGGACATGCAGAGAGACAGGAACTGTTGACAACCTGCCTCGTTCATGCCGCCCAAGAGCTACCTAAGGATTGTGGCTGGAGGAATCCTGACTGCAACACCACCATGCTGAATAATGCTTTTTGTGTAGCCACAGGACGTTGTGCTACAACTCAAACTGTGCACAATGGGCTGCATGATTCGCAACTTCACTCCCGACATCCGTGGCAAGTTTCATCTTTGCAACAATGACACCACGCAGCATGATAAAGATGGGACCAACAACATGCTGAATGGACCGCTCAGGATTGGCATCATGTTCTCTTCATCAATGAGTGTGGCATATGCCTTCAGCCAGACAATCATCGGAGACGTGTTTGGAAGCAACCCTGTCAGGCTGAATGCCTTAGACACACTGTCCAGTGAGTGCACCAAGGTGGAGGTTTCCTGCTGTTTTGGGGTGGCATTATGTGGGGCCAACATATGCCACTGGTGGTCATGGAAGGCACCGTAACAGCTGTGCGATGCCTGAATGCCATCCTTCGACAGATAGTGCAACCATATCAGCAGCATATTGATGAGGCATTCGTCTTGATGGACGACAATTCGTGTCCCCATTGTGCACATCTTGTGAATGACTTCCTTCAAGAAAACAATATTGCTCGACTAGAGTGGCCAGCATGTTCTCCAGAAATGAACCCTATCAAACATGCCTGGGATAGATTGAAAAGGGCTGTTTATGGACGACGTCACCCACCAACCACTCTGAGGATCTACACCGAATCCCTGTTGATGAGTGGGACAATCTGGACCAATAGTGCCTGATGAACTTGTGGATAGTATGCCACGACAAATACAGGCATGCATCAATGCAAGAGGACATGCTACTTGGTATTAAAGGTACCGGTGTGTGCAGCAATGTACCACCACCTCTGAAGGTCTTACTGTATGGTGGTACAACATGCAATGTGTGGTTTTCATGAGCGTACGGAAATGATGTTTATTTTGATCTCTATTCCAATTTTCTGTACAGGTTCCGGAACTCTCAGAACTGAGTCATACGAAACTTGTTTTGATGTGTATATCAAGACGGAACACAAGTTCAAAAGCACTGAGACAAGTTGATTTTGTAGTGATCAGCACACAGAAGTGTGTGCTTGAGAATTAATACTGAAAAAATTTCCCTTTTAATTGTAACTGTGTATAGATCCCCACTGGGAAATTTTGACCTGTTTATGAGGAATCTGGATTCCTTACTGCGCTACCTGTCGGACAGCAGCATGCAGTTAATAGTCTGTGGTGACTTCAATGTAGGTTTTCTAAAGGATTCTAATAGGAAAAAACGATTTGGAAACTTTATTTGTTATCCTACAGTTTGATCTTACAGGCAATTATTAACTTTCCAACGTGAGTGGTTAAAGACAGTAGGATCCTAATTGATAAGGTTTTCTTTGGTGAATCTCAAAGTGTGAAAAAAACTATTTACCCACTAAAAAATGCCCTCTCAGCTCATGATGCACAGTTATTAGGATAAGTATCATAGTGCTTTACAATCTGGATACTCCTCGGTGGAAATCACTTAGAATAATTAATGACTCCAGAGCAAATGTTTTTAAGAATAGTTTACAGGAGATGACCTGGGATGAAATTTATAATGAACCAAACATTAACATTAAATTTAACCTATTACATAATAAATTCATATCATAATTTGAACATATCTTTCTGCATAAGATAATCAGAAAGGTCACTACACAGCCATATAAAAAACCATACATCACTAGAAGGATTAAAGTATCTTGTGAAAGAAAAAGGGAAATGCATTTGTTGGGAAGAAAAAGTAGGGATCCTGCAACAGTTGTGCACCACAAAAACTACTCAGAATTATGAAGGAAGGTTATTAAAAAATCAAGGAACATGCACATAATGTCAGAAATCAGTGATTCCTTCAACAGACCTATGTCTATATGGAATGTAGTGAAATGACAGACAGGGCAACCAGCCACAGAACAGGATAATATCACTACTTAACTGAATAGAAGAACTGTAATTGGCGTGTCAGGGGTAGCACATTTATTTAATAATCATCACTTGAATATAGGAGAAAGAATAGGGATAAACGTTTCAAGCCAAAAATCACAGCAGTATGTTGAAAAAGAACTCTCATGAAATTCAATCATATGAATGTATCATCAACTTCTCCTTCTGAAATAAAATAAAAAAAAAAAAAAAAAAATACATCTTCTCAAATATAAAAGCTCACCTGGTTTTCATGGTGTTTCCAATAGAGTACTAAAGATTTGTTCAAAATAAGCCCAGTCTTATCCAAAATATGTAACACATCATTAACTCAAGGCAGTGTACCAGAGAGACTGAAATACGCCTTTGTGAAACCCCTTTTTAAGTAAGGTGAGGTGTCAGTAACTACCAACCTGTTTCACTACTGTTATTTTTCAAAATTTTGAGATGGTGATGTATTCTAGAACAGTATCTCACATTAGCAACTACATTATCCTCAGAAAATCACAGTTTCAGAATGGTTACTCTACTGAGAGTTCCATTTACACATACACTCACCAGGTTTTACAAGCATTGAATAAAATAGTGCTGGTTGGTATTTTCTGTGCCCTATTTAAGGCATTTAACTGTGTGAATCACCGTATTCTTGTAGATAAATTGAAGTTTTATGGGACTGATAGTATAGCCAACCAGTTGATAACATCATATCTAACCAAAAGAATGAAGAAAGCTGTACTCAGTCACTCAACCAACAATTAGTTCTATTTGCAGATGACACTAGTACTGTGATCAATCCAAGCATATACACAGAAAAAGAAGATATGGTAAACTAAGTTCTTAAAAGCATTATTGACTGGTTTTCTGGGAATGGTCTCACCCTAAATTTTAAAAAGACACAACTTACTCTGTTCTGCACATCTAGGGGTGCTACATCAGTAATTAATGTAACACATGGCAAGGAAATAATAAATACGATGGAAACTTCAAAATTATTAGGAGACAGTGTTTTTGAGAATTTAAATTGGAAAAGGCAAATTTTGGAACTACTATACAACTTAGTTCAGCCTCATTTGGACTGAGAATCATAGCAATTATTGGGGGAGGGGGGGGGGGGGGAGGAGAAATCAGCAACATGACATATTTTGCATATTTTCATTCAATAATGTATGGAATGAAGTTCTGGGATAACTCATTTTTAAGAAAGAATGTCTTCATTGCACAAAAACGTGCTTTAAGAATAATATGTGGTGCTCACCAATGATCATTTGTAGATATCTATTTAAGGAGTTGGGCATTCTGACTACTGCTTCAAAGTAAATTTCTTTCCTCATGAAGTTGTAAATAATCCACTACAGTTAAAAATGAACAATTATGTACATAATCACTATGTGAGAAGGAAAAATAACATTCGTTGTGCCAAATTGAGGTTGACTTCAGCACAAAAAGGACTGAACAATACTGCAACAAAAAGTTTTGACAACTTACCCAGTAACGTCTGACAGACAACAAAGTAAAATTTGAAAAATAACTGAGAAGATTCATTCTTGACAACTCCTTTTATCCCATATAACAATTTCTATTACTGTAATGGGTAAAAGTTGGTGGGTAGGTTTTACTAACTCACAACATCTGTAATCTTTTTTTTTTTTTGTTTCAAAAAGAAAAAAGATAAACACTTAGAATTGTTCAGAATGTAATCATATGAACAAAGTAATTTGCGATGTGTATGTAAAATGACTTGTTTTACATCATTACGATCTATCACGCAATATGATCCATGGATCATGAAATGAACTAACTTGACTATCTCCGTTTCAGTATCTACCACTTAAGAGTTTGTTGTGTGAAACCTATTTACCTTAAAAATATATGCCTTTTCCCAAGTGCCCAGCTTGTGCTGACAGCACATGGCTGAGTCTTTGGCTGTTCTTCCAGTGCCTGTTGGAAACTCTGTAGAATAAGCTGACAATCCTCTGTAGCTTTATCATCCACCCGCCTTAATTTTCGGAAAGGTGCTAACAGTCGATATCGTGCATTAAATGCTTTGAATCGCATGCGATGTGGATAACCTAAAATGAGAAAAGTAACTAATAAACATGATGCACTTTAATTTATTATTAAATTTATTTTAATAATGATGAAGCTTAAAGTAGTAGTGAGTTGTGGAGCTCCCAGTACCTCCTGCCATTAGGTTGACAGTTTCCAACACCTGGAGTGATCTGATTTGCCTCATTACAGTTCCTCTGTCAAAACGACCTGGTGTTTCACTGGAATTGCTTCGGAGACATCGTACAAAGTGTGGGCGAGCATGCACCAGAGTTCGCAACAGATTATCTAGTCTCGTGTGGAAGTCTTGGGTTAGTGTCGAAACTGGTTCATCACCGTTGAGCCTGAAAGTATAATGTGTTTATTTATGTATAGAGAAAATGTTAGATTTGGATCTTGCACATAATTTTAGTTGTTGTTTAGTTATTCATTTTTCAAGTTTCCTGGGAAATACCTATTAGAAACTCAAAGTGCATGAACTGTGAACTGTCATACTTGCTGAATAACTTTGCAACATGTCACTGCAGTGGTCAGTTAACTAACACACACACACACACACACACACACACACACACACACACACACACACGCACACACACACACACGCACACACACACACACACACACACTCACACTTATTGTACATGTTACTTTCTTCTTGATTAGATATATAACAATACTAACATTACATATCAATACAAAACATATGCTGCTCCATATGAAAATGCAGCAACGTATTTTTCTATCGAACAGCTGGAGATGTTATGAATCTTTTTACTGAGTGGAAACAGTAAAGAAAAAAAGAAAACTTTGCCCTTTGTTCTATATGAGGAAGGAGAGAAACTAAGACCACCAAAGAAAAAAGAAATTAAAAGAAACATTTACTGTTATTTCAGACTTCCTTTCCACAGCACTGATAAAAATGATTTGTAGGCAACTGATAGATCAAAAGACAAGAGATGAACTTTAGATGCCAGCCGCAGTGGCTAAGCGGTTCTAGGCGCTTCAGTCCGGAACCGCGTGACTGCTATGGTCGCAGGTTCGAATCCTGCCTCGGACATGGATGTGTGTGATGTCCTTAGGTTCAAGTAGTTCTAAGTTGTAGGGGACTGATGACCTCAGATGCTAAGTCCCACAGTTCTCAGAGCCATTTTTGAACTTTAGACAAGGAAAGTACTCCAAAAAAATGCAGTACAGAATTTAAACAAATGTAATAATAAGAAAGACTGAGAAACAAAATGCATAAGAAAATAACATGAATTGCAAGTGACAGGAACTGAAAATCACGCAATGCATAATGTACATTAGCAAATATTGACAGCAGAACAGAAATTAGATTACACTCATCAAAGTACATGAAAAATGGATGTTCCAGTGGATCAGACAACCTAAAATTAATTCAAGATGGCACTAACAAAATATTTAGAGAACTCTCTAGAATCATTTAAATAATTAACAGTAACATTAGTAAAAAATTTTAAAACTAAAATTTATACAATTTATAATTATTAGTAAGTGTTGTAACAGCCTCAATATTTTTGATCCTTCCATGGAGGCTGGGGTAGGGAAGTGAGGGCCCACGTGCCGTACCATCAGTGCTGTTGTTACAGTGTCGGCACTGATGTTGCTGTGTTTCCCAGGCAACCCGTGAACTTTCCCAAGTCAGATCAGGAAAGTTTTAGCTATAGCAAGGCTGCTCGCTCTCTCAGTTGCTGGCATCAGCATACAAGGGACTGATCTTGGAGAGACTGAAGTTCCCCACCCTATGTGGGGCTTCTGTGTCCCTTTTTTCAGTAAACCACTTTAGAGTCAGTTACACTTTCACCTTATTACACTTAAATTCACTGCTTATCATGTCACTCTCACTCCCAGCTTGGCCACCCTGTAAACTGGTGTGCAGAAGTACAATCCAGTTTGTAACCATTTAGCCTATTCATGGCTACTGAAAGGCTTCTACAATACTACATTTCTATGGAATGCGCTGTTTCCTTATGGTACAAGGACTTGCTGGACAGCCCTATTGTGCTATGCTTTCACTGTCCTCTGATATCATTATATCACAGGCACCAACGTGTGTGCTGTGAGAAATAAGCAATTCTTGTTTCTGCATGGGTAGGTGCTATCTGGTTGGGTAACACACTGCTGTCTATTTGGATTGTGTACATAGGTGCATCAGGTGTGTGCTCTTCACGAATGCAGGTATATGACTGCTTGTACAGCTGCCTGCCTGCCCATTCATCGGAGTGTGGGGTTGGCTCTTGCTCTGCCCTGCATTGCCCATACATCTCCAGCTGGCTGCTCTGCATTGTGACATTGTCCATGTTGCAGCATCAAGCAGCTGACTGTGACTGTTAAACTGTTGTTACTCTAGGCCCCTGTGAATATTTTTTTAAATTGTAGCTTTATTTATAGCTTGATAGAAGCACAAGAGAAGCCTACTTTCCAGTAAACAGCATTTGCTTGACAACTTTTTTGTTATTATTGATAATTGAAGTGTGGCAGTATGACATTTGTTTTATCAGTTTACTTTTTGCATAAACGTCAGGAAAATGTTAAGAATGCAGCTTGAGACAAAGAATTGTTATGACTAGAGCCCAGGGGAAGGCATACGTAGCAAAAGTACTTCGATTGTAGAGGGAATTATTAAAAGTAATTGTATTGTGGGTGAGGTCAATAGGGAGCAGTTAAAGAGCAGTTACAGCAACAAATTGCAACTCTGATATATTGGAGTCCAATAATTAAAGGAATACATAGGGGAGTTTAGGGGGAATATTAAGTGTGCTGAGGCGTGAATGAGAATTTGGATTGAGGAGGGAGGTACGCTAGTGGTAGTGCTTGCAGTTGTGCACAGCCACTGTGCCAAGCTGGCTAGTGGTTAGTACATCTAACTAGTGAGCAGGAGACTAGGTTCAAATCCTGGCCTTGGAACAAATTTTCATTCATTGTTTCAGTCTGCAAAAATTACAAATAATCCCCTCCCCTACAATAAGCCCCTGTAGATTCACCATGCATAACAATTGGAGTTAATCCGGCAATAGACATTTCCTAGAGCAATTTTATACCGTTTTTTATGGAATGTCAGATGAAAATATGAACACATTCCTACAGAACGTTAGAGATGCATGTTTGAGTGAGTTTCAATTAACTATTGCTCAAGTTAAATTCTGTGATGATGCCAGGGACTATATTGTGTCAATAGATTCACTTAGAAATGCTTCCTCTCTTGAAATTCATGCATGTGGTTTGGTTGAATGTTTGGCAGATAAAAAAGCATTGGCTTCTATCAGGATAAGTAATCAACTTTGAAGCAGAAATATGCCAAGGATTTTGAGTCATTTGTATATAGAATCTGAGCTGTTTCTTACGACACAAATGTTTTGATATAATTCCAAGACCATAATGTCTTACTTCAGGAGGACGAGGCTCACGCTACAGATGTCTTTGTCAAAGGGATTGATCCTAGAATAGGAGGGATACTCGAGTTGACTTCCCCTGGTACCTTGTATTGAGGGACGAGGCAAATCAGTTTGTATTAACTGTGAGCCGTGTGACTGATGTGCACAACCTGTATTCATAACAGGTGTGGTCATTGCCACCATCCAGAACACTGTGTGCACAAGTGCCGAGCACTGTGTTGCACGCATTGTAGAGAAGTAGACCATAGGTAACAGGAATACTATACACTGGGAAATATGTCGTTGATCAAAGAACTAGATAAGAAGAGAGTGAAGGTACTTTTTGACACCGGAATGCAGGTGAGTGTAATATTTGCCCCCATCCCCTTACGAAAGGTGGCACACTCACTGTTGTATGAGTGGTTTAGGGTGCGAGGTAAAATGCCCTGTAGGCTCACAAAAGATTAAGTTGAAAATTAATAAGGATGGATTGGTGCTTACAGTAAAAGTACTGTCATAGAAAAGTCCAGATTTTGATGTGCTCCTAGGGTGTGATTTCCTGTGGTGCACTTGTGTTGCAGTTGTCTTTCAGTCACATAATATCCGAATAGGTGACCAAGAATTTCTATTTAGCAGCAACAGTACTGTACAGGCATCTAAGAAGAACAGGAAAGTCTCTTTTCTTCCATTCTCATTCTCAGAAGACTGATGCACTCCCATGCTTAAGTCAACTCTTTGTGAAACTATATGCAGTAGAATGAGAATAATTTTCTCGGTGAATGTCAAATGTAAATTCCCCAAGAGCTCAGTTATTATCATGGATCCAATGCCCAGGTGCCGAGGAATGAGTTGAAAGTGCACATGAAAAACAGGGTATGTCAACCGGTCATACTGAATGAAGAAATCGGCATTGATAAATTCGGTGGGAAAGATACCATGACACCGAAGGGAAAAGTTTTAGCATGTATACAAGAGTTATCGGTAAATGAAATTGGGCAGTGGGAAGATCAGGGTAAAAGAAGTAATAGGAGGAAATTAGAATGAAAAGGAACAAATTATACAAATAATGTAGAGGTCACAACCTCCTTAAAAAAGAAGTTACAAGAGGAGTTTATTCATCTGCCTGAGAAGAGTAGACATTTGTTGTATTCAGTACTTAAGAATTTGGTACAGTTTTTGAAGAAAGGCAGGATTTTCATACTGAAGCTATGTTGTAGACGCTAGGCTGATTGGTCAAAAACCATAAAGGATACCATATCATTTGCAACCTGTTATTAAAACATAGCATTACAGAACAACTGTCAAGAAGCAGTCTTTGAGCTTCATTGACCGTCATTGTCCCTAAATGGCCACAATAAGGAGAAAAAGCGTATTGAATATGTGTCTGTAAGATAGTTTTGAACAAAGTAACCACTCCAGATACACGTCCCTTCCCAAGAATAGGTGAAATGTTGGACAATTTAGACACCTGCCAATATTTTGCAACACTAGACAACACCAAATACCCATCGTCCCAGCAACTTTTCACAGAAAACTACATATGCAGTACTGTCAGGACACTGTGAGTATCTGAGAATGCTTTTCAGATTACAAAATGTTCCTGCAACATTCCAGAAGTTTGCAGATTTGTTGCAGAAGGGTCTGAAACCTTTCAAATGCATAGTGTATTTAGACATCATTGTGTTTTCCAGTCCCTAGAGGAGCATGCAGAATGACTTAAGAACTGTACTTTCATGCATAAGAAAATGCAAATCTCAGCTTGAAATCAGGGAAATGCAAATTTACAGAACTGCTCGTTAATTATTTGGGCCACATAATTATGGCCAATAGAGTTCAACCCAATCCATGGTTAACCAGTGCATTACAAGACTTTCCTTCCCCTTGTAACATGAAAGAATAACAGTCCTTTTCTCTTTTGGCAAATTATCATTATCATTTTGTATCAGAATACAGCACTATTATCATACCCCTCAGCACCTTGCTGGACTTCTGAGTGTGAAACAGCAGTGTTCAGATTACAAGAAATTCTAATACAGTCACCCATTTTGACATACCCTGATGTTGAGAAATTATTTTTACTCTTCCGTGATGTCATTGAGTTTTGGTGTCTCTTCATGCAAGTTCATGGGCAATTTGAGTGTCTTATTGGGTATACATCTAGGCAGTTAAATCAAGGCTGAACTACAGCACAACAGAGTAGTAGCTGTTAGCTCCAGAATATGGAGTAAACTATTTCAAATGTTACTTATACAGGAGAAAACTTACTATTATTACACGCTACTTTCATGTGGTTATTAAGTTCCAAGGATCATAGTAGTACACCAATTAGGTGGGTCCTTAAGTGACTATAACTACCCAGTAAGCTGCAAGTCAGGAAAGCTCCATCAAAATGGCTGACTCCTCAAGACAGACATTTTGGTGTATACAGGCTGATGAAGTACTGGTTGCTGAACTAGAAAAAGAATAGCAAGAGGACAAAGAATACAAATAATTTACAGCATCTCCCAATTAGCCAATAATAGAACCTTTATTGTAAAACATCCCAAGGCAATCGCTTGGTTATGCGGAAATCCCTTGAAGAAAGAATTCTGCAGCAGTCACATGATAGTATACAAGCTTGACACAGTGGTAAGGCAGCCAATCAATGTACAAAAAGTCGTACAGTACTTGTGGTCTCCTCATAAGGATGATGTTGAAAGTTGTGTATGGTCTTGTTTGCCATCTGCACAAAGAGGGCAATATGCAAAACCAAAACCTCCTCTTCAGACCTTTCCAGAAACCACTAAACCTTTTAACTTGGTTGTCCTTGATATAGTTGGACCGTTCCCAGTTTCAGTTCAAAATATGTTTTACCAATTATTTATCACTTTTCCCTGTTTTAATTATGGTTCCTCTCTGGATATAACAGCAGAAATAGTCAGAAAAACTTTCGTAACACGTCTTTTTTTCCCTCCATTTGGAAGTCCTGGAGCCATCATAATAGATCAAGGGATAACTTCTTATTATTTCTTTTCATGCCAGTTTGCATATCATTAAATATCAAGAAGTGTCAAAATACCCTGTCTGTCTAAAAGGTAATGGCTGCGATGAGTGTGTTCATAAGTCTATTCTCAAAATGCTGCCATATTATGTGAACAAGAGCCACACAGCATGGGACATAGTGCTTCCTTACATTGTGTCCTCATAAAATGTGAAAGAGCATTAATTTATTGGTTGCACTCCATTTGGGGTGGTATACAGATGCAAAATGCATTTACCATTTTAATTAAATAAATTGGCCCCAGGTGTTGAAGCTGTACTGGTAAAACAGCTGTCCTGACACTTGAGAACTGTCTGAGAACAGGTACAATCAAGCTATGCTGCTGCTGTTGCTAGGCAAGTTAAACACAATGAAAATAATGTGAGAATTCAATATTGTAAGCCTGGGCAATACGTGTTGCCAGGGCAATAGGTGTTATTAGGAATCCATCTCTAAAAATGGGAAAGACTATAAAAAGTTCACTTCTTTTTGAGAAAGCCCCCATAATAAAATAATACGACTAACATCACCAACCAATACAGAATTACAACTGCCAGACATAGTAGTCATGCTGCACTTTAACTAGTTGAAACTTGGCTGAGACTATGTCGCAGCAATGTGCAGAAACCAGTCAACACGTACCCAAGACCTGTAAAAGCCAGCTGTGCATCCCGAAGTCTCACTCCCGATGGCAGCATGCAGTTAAGTACCAGTATAGCCCATGATCGGAACCTCTGTATCAGCATTGTTCTTAGGAGTGAGTAGCTATCTGTTGTCAGATCAGTTTAATTAAGACAGTTATTGCCTGCTGGCAGAATTACTACCATTTCAATGTTACTTAAATGATTGTATCCACAATTTATTCTTTTTGTTCCTTATTTTTGAATGCATTCAGTGAAAAGTTAGAAATGTGGTTGTTGGCGTTCCTCAGTGGTAAAGTACCATAAGTATGGTTTGTTTGTTTATAATGTGTTCTAATGTTTCATGTTTGATGAATATGTTCCTTTTATGACTGATGCCTTTAATTGATGAGATCAATAATGTTACTGTTACCACATAATGGTTGATATAATGAATGCCCCTCACCTCGTTGCGTGTATTAGTATAGAATTCAACAGCACAAACACTGAAGTGCCAAAGAAACAGGTATAAGCATGCATATTCAAATACAGAGATATGTAAACAGGCAGAATATGGCACTGCGTCAGCAATGCCTATATAAGAAAAGTGTTTGGCGCAGTTGTTAGATTAATTACTGCTGCTACAATGGCACGTTATCAAGATTTAAGTGAGTTTGAAAGTGGTGTTATAGTTGTCGTGCGAACGAAGAAACACAGCCTCTCCGAGGTAGTGATGAAGTGGGGATTTTCTTGCATGATCATTTCACAAGTGTAGCGTGAATATCAGGAAGCTAGTAAAACATCAAATCTCCTACATCGCTGCAGCCAGAAAAAGATTCTGTAAGAACGGGATCCACGATAACTGAAGAAAATTGTTCAGCATGACAGAAGTGTAACCCTTCCACAAATTTGCTGCAGATTTCAGTGCTGCGCCACCAACAAGTGTCAGGGTACGAATCATTCAACAAAACATCATCAATATGGGCTTGAGCTGAAGGCCCACTTGTGTACCCTTGATGACTGAACAACACAAAGCTGTACTCCCCACCTGGGGCCATAAACACTAACATTGAACTGTTGTTGACTAGAAACATGTTGCCTGGTTGGATGTGTCTTGTTTCAAATTTTATCGAGTGGATGGACGTGTACAGGTATGGAGACAAGCTTATGAATCCATGGACCCAGCATGTCAGCAGGAGACTGTTGAAGCTGGTGGAGGCATTGTAATTGTGTGGGGCATGTGCAGCTGGAGTGATATGGGACCCCTGATACTTCTTGATACAACTCTGATAGGTAATACATACATAGCATCCTCTCTGGTCACCTGCATCCATTCCTGTCCATTGTGCATTCCGATGAACTTAGGCAATTCCTGCAGAACAGTGCAACACCCCACACATCCAGAATTGCTACAGAATGGCTCCAGAAACACTCTTCTGAGTTTAAACACTTTTGCTGGCCACCAAACTCCAAAGTCCCCAAAAAGGAACTTTATTGAGCATACCTGGGATGCCTCGCAACATGCTGTTCACAAGTGATCTCCATCCCCTCGTACTCATACGGATTTTTGGACAGCCCTGCAGGATTTGTGGTATAAATTCCCTCCAGCACTACTTCAGACATTAGTCGAGTCTATGACACATGATTTGCAGCACTTCTGCATGCTCGCTGGGGCCTCACACGATATTAGGCAGGTGTACCAGTTTATTTGGCTGGTCAGTGTAGTATAGCTTTTGTGGCAACAATGACTTGTCGTCGATATGCTGACGGAAGGATGTGAAGCCATATAACACTAGCGTAGTGGCAGTCCTGAGAAATGAGGAGGGCCAGTCAGACTAAACATTCCTTTTACTTGTAAAAACACGTTTGGGTTGTAATCTGTTAACAGAAATAATCTACCAAGGATGATAATAGTACAGCCACTTTTTGTGGTCTTGAGATTTATAACTACTGAGTTGAAGTCTTGTGTATTACTGTAGTTTTAATGTATCCACTGCTTTCCACTTCCTCTGGGGGAGTACATAGGTTTGCATGGGATTTCAGTGTAATATCAACTCCATACAGGTATAATACGATGATCTAGATCCAGGTACTCCTTGAAGTTGAACCTTGACTCATCATTATCCATTACAAACAGATAATCCCTTTCCACTGCAGCGCACTCTCGCATTGACAACAAAAGGAAAAAAGCGTGAGTAGCCAGCAAGATTATTTTGCCTCATCCATCGTGATTTCAAATATGCATTGGATACATTCCAAATCCTGGCAGTATTCCTTTTACAGTATATCCATCCACCTTTGAAAATATGTTTACACTGAAATCAAAATCTGTAGCGTTAATATTTATACACGCCTGGAAATGGGAAAAAGAACACATTAACACCGGTGTGTCAGACCCACCATACTTGCTCCGGACACTGCGAGAGGGCTGTACAAGCAATGATCACACGCACGGCACAGCGGACACACCAGGAACCGCGGTGTTGGCCGTCGAATGGCGCTAGCTGCGCAGCATTTGTGCACCGCCGCCGTCAGTGTCAGCCAGTTTGCCGTGGCATACGGAGCTCCATCGCAGTCTTTAACACTGGTAGCATGCCGTGACAGCGTGGACGTGAACCATTTGTGCAGTTGACAGACTTTGAGCGAGGGCATATAGTGGGCATGCGGGAGGCCGGGTGGACGTACCGCCGAATTGCTCAACACGTGGGGCGTGAGGTCTCCACAGTACATCGATGTTCGCCAGTGGTCGGCGGAAGGTGCACGTGCCCGTCGACCTGGGACCGGACCACAGCGACGCACGGATGCATGCCAAGACCGTAGGATCCTACGCAGTGCCGTAGGGGACCGCACCGCCACTTCCCAGCAAATTAGGGACACTGTTGCTCCTGGGGTATCGGCGAGGACCATTCGCAACCGTCTCCATGAAGCTGGGCTACAGTCCTGCACACCGTTAGGCCGTCTTCCGCTGACGCACCAACATCGTGCAGCCCGCCTCCAGTGGTGTCGCGACAGGCGTGAATGGAGGGACGAATGGAGACGTGTCGTCTTCAGCGATGAGAGTCGCTTCTGCCTTGGTGCCAATGATGGTCGTATGCGTGTTTGGCGCCGTGCAGGTGAGCGCCACAATCAGGACTGCATATGACCGAGGCACACAGGGCCAACATCCGGCATCATGGTGTGGGGAGCGATCTCCTACACTGGCCGTACACCTCTGGTGATCGTCGAGGGGACACTGAATAGTGCACGGTACATCCAAACCGTCATCGAACTCATCGTTCTACCACTCCTAGACTGGCAAGGGAACTTGCTGTTCCAACAGGACAATGCACGTCCGCATGTATCCCTTGCCACCCAACGTGCTCTAGAAGGTGTAAGTCAACTACCCTGGCCAGCAAGATCTCCGGATCTGTCCCCCATTGAGCATGTTTCGGACTGGATGAAGCGTCGTCTCACGCGGTCTGCACGTCCAGCACGAATGCTGGTCCAACTGACGCGCCAGGTGGAATTGGCATGGCAAGCCGTTCCACAGGACTACATCCAGCATCTCTATGATCGTCTCCATGGGAGAATAGCAGCCTGCATTGCTGCGAAAGGTGGATATACACTGTACTAGTGCCGACATTGTGCATGCTCTGTTGCCTGTGTCTATGTGCCTGTGGTTCTGTCAGTGTGATCATGTGATGTATCTGACCCCAGGAATGTGTCAATAAAGTTTCCCCTTCCTGGGACAATGAATTCACGGTGTTCTTATTTCAATTTCCAGGAGTGTATTTTGTTGATAACATCTGATTTATTTGTTAATATCAGACCTACAACTGGGCTAGCTGAACCACTTTCATATAATGTTTGCATCCATCCAATAATAACCACTAACATTTATCTACAACTACTAATATTTGATCTACAGGATATTCCCGTGGTTTCCACTGAAGAGCAGAAAGCAGCTACTTCAGAAAGTAGAAAACTGCTAATATGTAATGGCTGTATCTTATTGGGATGTTCAATATTTGTTGTATGTATGCTGTGATCTTGCACAAACTTTCTAACTGAAAATGTCCACTCTGATGCTTGCAAGTGTCGTGTGTCACTGTTGCACTATTGTGCCTAGGCCCTGTTCACTTTTTCCATCATCCCACTGTTCTACCATTAGCAGTCATCAACACTTCCAAGTTTTCCATGTCATTTTAACATTCTTGAAGCAGCTTGGCAACATTATTATTGATGAAATTCTCTTCTTTCATGGTCACATAATTGCGACGGTGCATAAAATTTCCAGAGTAGCTAGTATCTAAAGAACTGAACTGATGGCCTCATAGTTATGAAACTGTTAATACAAATATTTTCATTGTTGTTGTTGTTGTTGTCTTCAGTCCTGAGACTGGTTTGATGCAGCTCTCCATGCTACTCTATCCTGTGCAAGCTTCTTCATCTCCCAGTACTTACTGCAACCTACATCCTTCTGAATCTGCTTAGTGTATTCATCTCTTGGTCTCCCTCTATGATTTTTACCCTCCACGCTGCCCTCCAATGCTAAATTTGTGATCCCTTGATGCCTCAGGGCATGTCCTACCAACCGGTCCCTTCTTCTTGTCAAGTTGTGCCACAAACTCCTCTTCTCCCCAATTCTATTCAATACCTCCTCATTAGTTATGTGATCTACCCATCTAATCTTCAGCATTCTTCTGTAGCACCACATTTCGAAAGCTTCTATTCTCTTCTTGTCCAAACTGTTTATCGTCCATGTTTCACTTCCATACATGGCTACATTTCATACAAATACTTTCAGAAACGACTTCCTGAAACTTAAATCTATACTCGATGTTCACAAATATCTTTTCTTCAGAATTGCTTTCCTTGCCATTGCCAGTCTACATTTTATATCCTCTCTACTTCGACCATCATCAGTTATTTTGCTCCCCAAATAGAAAAACTTCTTTACTATTTTAAGTGTCTCATTTCCCAATCTAATTCCCTCAGCATCACCCGACTTAACTCGACTACATTCCATTATCCTCGTTTTGCTTTTGTTGACCTTCATCTTATAGCCTCCTTTCAAGACACTGTCCATTCCGTTCAACTGCTCTTCCAAGTTCTTTGCTGTCTCTGACAGAATTACAATGTCATCGGCAAACCTCAAAGTTTTTATTTCTTCTTCATGGACTTTAATACCTACTCCGAATTTTTCTTTTGTTTCCTTTACTGCTTGCTCAATAGACAGATTGAATAACACCGGGGACAGGCTACAACCCTGTCTCACTCCCTTCCCAACTTCTGCTTCCCTTTCATGCCCCTCGACTCTTATAACTGCCATCTGGTTTCTGTACAAATTGTAAATAGCCTTTCGCTCCCTGTATTTTACCCCTTCCATCTTTAGGATTTGGAAGAGAGTATTCCAGTCAACATTGTCAAAAGGTTTCTCTAAGTCCACAAATGCTAGAAACGTAGGTTTGCCTTTCCTTACTCTTTCTTCTAAGATAAGTCGTAAGGTCAGTAACGCCTCACGTGTTCCAATATTTCTACGGAATCCAAACTGATCTTCCCCGAGGTCGACTTCTACCAGTTTTTCCATTTGTCTGTAAAGAATTCATGTTAGTGTTTTGCAGCTCTGACTTATTAAACTGATAGTTTGGTAATTTTATATCTGTCAACACCTGCTTTCTTTGGGATTAGAATTATTATATTCTTCTTGAAGTCTGAGGGTATTTCGTCTGTCTCATACATCTTGCTCACCAGATGGTAGAGTTTTGTCAGGACTGGCTCTCCCAAGGCTGTCAGTAGTTCTAATGGAATGTTGTCTACTCCCGGGGCCTTGTTTCGACTCAGGTCTTTCTGTGCTCTGTCAAACTCTTCACGCAGTATTGTATCTCCCATTTCATCTTCATCTACATCCTCTTCCATTTCCGTAATATTGTCCTCAAGTACATCGCCCTTGTATAGACCCTCTATATACTCCTTCCACCTTTCTGCTTTCCCTTCTTTTCATAAACTGACCATATTAAGGTTCTGATCATTTCTTCTTATTATTCGAAGAATTTCAGTTCATATTTTCTGGCACTGAAGGTGTACAGCTGTAGGTTGTCTCACATGTTAATATCCCAGTAATTGGCTTTTTGACATATTACCATAAGCAGTTAAGCATTGGGATGGATCATTTGATAGTGATTAACTTCAGCTTGTATTAAGGGACTGTTTTTTGCTTGGAATTATGACTACTAAAGACTGTTTCTGTTGACACTCCAGCTTCAAGTACTCTGCCCATTTGGGATGCCGTTTGATTAGTACTCTGCAATGATTCTAGATATCTCTCATCATTTAATGTTCAGTTTAGATCATCATAAGCTGTTGCTAGAACTGCCTAATTCTACTAGTGATGAAATGAGGCACCAACAACGTAATGGTCTGAAGCAGACAGTCAATGAATTAGAGATTTTAGCATGTGTGTCTGCTCCTGACGTCTGTTAATCTTATGGTGAACCAGTTTTATCTCTATTTGTAAGCCCACATTGTATACAGAGAGTTCATTTTAACTGAAGACAATGAAATATCTTAAAAACTATACACTGGATCAAAAAAAGTTATAATTCCAATTTGTTTAACTGAGAGGGCGACATCCAAGGATATCACACTCGACCCCCCACATCATCCCATGCGTAGGTGGCAGAGGACCACTTTGAAATCTTCAATGGGAACCCCTGTTCTTTATTGCAGATTACAATTCTACAGCAAAATCTATATACGTTTTGTCTGAAGAATTTTCTTTGTTTCACAGAGATGACATTGTAATCGGAGGAATAGAAATGCTTATGCAATCATAATCCAGTGGCACATGGGACCCCCACCTCCATGCTGCAAGGGTAGGGCAGGCCAGTATTTCATAACTTCTAATTGGAAAACCCCTTTAACAACATTGCATTACGTGTTTCGAACTAAAGCCAAATAAATACTTTCAGAATACTAGCTTTTCATCTTCCAAATGTTTGCAATTATTACAGAATTTATATTTGTTTATAAGTCAACAATAGAATTTAAGTTATGAAACAATCACTGATTTTGCCTTATAGGAACTAAGAATAGTCAAAAACTAAGCACTAAATCAGATCTGCTGTTATATTCTTTAAGACGAGGGCCAGCCTTTTTCTTTTATGAAAATGCAGATTATATTCAAGTATGCCAGTGGTAATCAGTTAAAATTGAAAAAATGAATTTTAAGGAGGCAGATGGCAAACCAAGAGGGGAAGTAAAAATATCCCAGCTTGCTTCATCACAAACTGTCATGCTGAAACGGCATACATTGTAGAAGGTCCATGTAACATCAAACGTCCAAGCAGCATCCTGCAGTAGTACTGGCAGTTCCTTTTCCAGAAGCGTGTGTCCAGTCAACATGATGTCACACCATATATTAACGGCCAAAGACGTTATGGTCAACTTGCCGTAACCAGGGGGGATTGTGTAGACTCTAGTAATGCATGTTATACCAGTTAACACTACCACAGTTTGTGAATGTAGGCTCAAGGGAAAATAGTACCGCAGCAAAGAACATGGGGGTCATTTGAGTTTTTGATGTGCCCATTCATAGGAGACTAGAACTGTAATCTGACATAAATGCTCCACAAGCCCCCCATATGGTGTATGGCAGAGGGTACTCTGCACCACTGCTAGGCATTTCCTTTCCTGTTCTATTTGAAAATAGAGTGAGGGAAAAAGACAGTCTATATATTTCCTTATGAATCTTAATTCCTTGTATCTTATCTCTGTGGTTGTTACGCAAAATGTGTATTGGTGGCAGCAGAATAATTCTCCAGTCAACTTCAAATGCCGGTTCTCTACATTTTCTGAGTAGGGTTCCTTGAAAAGAATGTTGCCTTCCATCTAGGGATTCCCTTTTGAGGCATTTCCATGATACTTGCACTTTACTCCGTAATACTTGTGCATTGAGGAGTATATTTTCATTGTTAATCAGCTTAGTGAAGACAATCGCCAAATAACCATTGTTGAAATTGCTACTGAGATAGGCATAAGTTACAGTAGTATTCAGCTGATCATTAATTGGGATTACCATTGAAGATTTCAAAGTGGCCTCCCGCCACCCACACGTGTGGAAATCGGCGCCATGAAGTTCTTGATGCAGTGACACATGGTATGGGTGATACTTATCACAATACTACCGGTGGACATACTGGAATCGCGGAGTAATTGCTGGGTGCTTATCGGTGGGTTGTGGTGCACTACTGCTACTACACCTATTTCATTAGCTTCTCCTGTAGCGTGTTTGCTTTGTTTCCTTTTGCCCATCTGTACACTGCCATCAGACTCAACGCTTTCACAATCTTGTAAAAGAATGATGATGATGATGATGATGATGATGATGATGATGATTGGTTTGTGGCGCGCTTAAGTACGTGGTCATCAGCACTCGTACAAAATTCCAATTATTTCACAGTCCATTCTAGCCACTGTCATGAATGATGAAGATGATGATGATGCAATGATGAGTACAACACAAACACCCAGTCCCCGGGCAGAGAAAATCCCAACCCGGCTAGGAATTGAACCCGGAACCCTGTGATCGAGAGGGAGCAATGCTAGCCACTAGACCACGAGCTGCGGACCTTGTAAGTCAACAGCAGCCTCAACATTTCTCCTACATTCTCTGTAAAACAGTATCATTTCAATTTTTTTCTTCTGTGGCAGCAACACTTGCACATTTGCACATCTGTTCTCCAAACGATAGGTAGGTGTGCAGGCAATAAACACTGTGCAAGTTTTGTAATATTTAGAGCTGCTATCTGTTCTATGTCTGCACGGTATCTGACATCCGCAGTGTACTGCCTGTTACAGTATGTCTTAGTTCACTACACAGCCATGGTGGCATGGTTGCAGTTTCGAATCCTACCTTCGCATGGATGTGTGTGATGTCCTTCGGTAGGTAGGTTTAAGTAGTTCTATGTTCTAGGGGACTGATGACCTCAGATGTTAAGTCCCATAGTGCTCAGAGCCATTTGAACTATTTTTTGAAAATGCTGGTAATGAGGACCATGAAATATTGGAATACATCATAATTGTGTGTGTGTGTGTGTGTGTGTGTGTGTGTGTGTGTGTGTGTTTGGGGGGGGGGGGGGGCATTGAATATCTGTTCTTTATGCTCTAATTCTAGTTTCACATTAATTACAAACATTACAATTGCCAAAAGGCGCTATATTATTTGTGTATATATAGAGAGTTTCTGGATTAACATTAATAATAATTATAATACTAAATATTAATTAATAGTTCATAGCTAAAAGTGAGTACATTAGTTTTTCATAGGAAATATGGAATTTTGAGACTTGGTGGAAAAAACATAATTTTCAGAAACATCTATTTTTCTTGAAACTTTGTGTCTGTGTTTTGGGCCCCTACAGTTCTCAGTAGCCTCAAATAATTAATTACTTCTTGGGAAATATTATTGTATAAAAGAAAGATCAAATTCCCTGGAAATGGCATTTATCTTTACTGCGAAGTTGCATGATCACAATAAAACACTGAGAGCAATATATCTCATTTACAATTGCAATTTTATTAATCATAGGAATGTTTGGATATTATATGTATACAAAAGGTTGTTATAGAATGAAACATATCCCATCTCATGCTGCTGCCTTGACTAATACCCATACTGAAGGAAATTCTAGCCCACTAACAACTGACAGACACTGGTGTATAACAGTGTATAATTAATATAATACTGATTTAGCTTACATATGTGAAAAGTGCTTATATATGTTGTACGAGTGTATTAGAGCATAAAATTTGGCACAACATTTCAATTTGTGCCACATCTGTTACTTCTTGCATTTGAAAGATATATTTTTATTGAATAATTTATTTTGGGACTTTATTAACTATTAAGTTTATCTCTGTTAAGGAATTTATGTTTTGGAATGTTGAATGGATGCAATGCTTTTATACATACACATGGGAATATTCCACTAGTTTCATATTCACATTTACACTGGCCTAGCTGAAGACTTATTTCTGAATCCAGTGTGATTTTCCACAATGCCTTGTTGCTGAAAGTCATTTCCTTGTATTTCTTATTTTGTGTCCAAACAAATGAAAATCACTGGGCAATAAGTGTGGACTTTAGGAGGATGATAGTGTGGTCCAGAACAATCCCAGATTTTTTTGTGTTCTGGCAGCTGTGTGGGGTCAAGCATTCTCTGAAGCATAATCACATCCTGGATTCAAATTGCGCACTTTTTCAGACAATATGCACATTTTTATTTGGTCCAAAAGTTGGCAGTAGCATGCAGGGTTCACGGTAAGATTTTCATGGAGAAAATCATTGAGAATAACGCCTTTAAAATTAAACAAGACTGTTGCAAGAACCTTCCTTGCAGACAGATGTTCTTGTCTTTGTGGTGCAAATTTGACCTTATTGTGCCATTCTGTGCTGCTGCTGCTTCTCCCCCCCCCCCCCCCCCCCCCCCCCCAATTCTGGCTGGCATGTAATGGTGCACCAACATTGTATTACAGGTCACAGTCTGAACCAAAAATGTTGTTCTTCAGTTTGGAAACACGTCAGTAGCCATCTGCACACCTCAGTATTATGAAATTCTTCTTTATGGTGAGAAGAGATGGGGCACCCAACTTGTGGGCTCTTTCTGAAATCTAGGGCTGTCATTAGTGATCAGCTGAATACTACTGTAACTTATGCCAATCTCAGTAGCAATTTCAACAATGGTTATTTGGTGATTGTCTTCACTAAGCTGATTAACAATGCGAATATACTCCTCAATGCACAAGTATTATGGAGTAAAATGCAAGTATTATGGAAGTGCCTCAAAAGGGAATCCCTAGACAGAAGGCAACATTCTTTTCAAGGAACTCTTACTCAGAAAATTTAGAGGACCGGCATTTGAAGTTGACTGGAGAATTATTCTGCTGCCACCAATATATATTTTGTGTAACAACCACAGAGATAAGATACAAGGAATTAAGATTCACAAGGAGATATATAAACAGTCTTTTCTCCTCACTCTATTTTCAAGTAGAACAGGAAAGGAAATGCCTAGCAGTGGTGCAGAGTACCCTCTGCCATACACCATATGGGAGCTTATGGAGCATTTATGTCAGATGTACAGTAGATGGGGCTTGCAAAGAAAATATGTATGTATGTGTATATGTATGTCTGTAGATGTACATGGACATGTAGCTGTAGATGTAGTAATGCTGGTCCTCAGGCTACGTTGGTGAGCTGCATTCTCAACTGTTTCTTGTCCTCATAAAAACTGTTGTGCCTTGCATACACTTGAGTCTTTCTCAGGGTGTTGTCCCTGAACTGTGCTCCAAGTCATTTCAACATTTCGGATGGTTTTATGCCCTCTGTTGTGAGGAACTTGATTACAATATGTTATTCAACAGAGTACCTCTTACTCTGACTAAAGACATCGTACAATACCGTATTTACTCGAATCTAACCCGCACTTTTTTTCCGGTTTTTGTAATCAAAAAAACCGCCTGCGGCTTAGAATCGAGTGCAAAGTAAGTGGCAGTTCGGAAAAATGTTGGTAGTGCTGCTACAACTAACTTCTGCCATCGAATATATGTAGCGCTACACAGGCATGCTTTGCAGGCACAAAGATAAATACTGGCGCCTAAACCTTTGTGTCAGTAAATAAATTAAAAGAAAAGGTAGAAGAATGTAAACATTATGCCATGTATTCTTTCCTGTCTGCTGCTATCTGAGACAACAGCAAATGTGGAAGAATATACACATCATGTCATCTTTATATTCATGTTATTCTTATGTTGAATAGTGATACAGTCAGAAATGAGGCACAACAACTGACTAGATTTTTAAATCTAAGATTAATCTAATTTCTGTGCAAAATGCAATGTACTAAAGAGGCATCTGCAATGATTTTCAAACGGAGAAAATTTTTTGCTAAACTCTCGTTCAGAACATCTTCTATCATACGCAGACTATTATTTGGTTCTTGTTGATCATTATCAAAGAAAGCTGCAGTGTAAGTAATAACAAATAGCAGTCTCTTGCCATTGTTTTGCTTATGAGACAATTCCTCCTCCTCCTTTTTTTCTTTTCTCTCTCTCTCTCTCTCTCTCTCTCTCTCTTTTATTTTTATTTTTATTTTTTTTTTTTTAATTGCAAGCTGCGGAGTGTACAAAAGCACCCATTATCAGGATGCAACAAACTGACACAGTACAGTAATGCATTTTTAGCTTAGAGCGACGTTAAAGAACAAAGATAACGGCACTTATCAGATCAAAGCAAAATAAGCATTCGATTCAAACCAGATGAAGCACGTGAAAAAGGAAGGGTACCCGTATAAATACGGACGGAGTGCCTGATACGTAACAATGGCTACTTGGTAAAGCTTAACTGTCAAGCTTACAACCCGCACTAAACTACTGTAGTTGTATCTTCATCCATTTGACCCCAATTGTGTCTAATGTTACAATGAACCAACTTTGTTTGGATTTGGAGGTGCGCCCTAAAACTTTTCTCTCCCCTTGAATTACGAGTCTCAAATTTCAGGTGTGGCTTAGATATGGGAAATTTTTCCTTGATTTCAAGTTTCATTTTCAGGTGCGGCTTAGATTCAAGTGCGGCTTAGATCCGAGTAAATACGGTAACCATCTAGCTATAGAGGACAATCACTGGAAACGCACGGAGACCACGCTGCTCTCCATTTAGAAAACGGCCTCACATAAAGTTTGAACTATAACATAATGTAGCCAACCCTGTAGGGTGATAATGTAGTAATGCCCCAGATACAAAGCTCATACGAGTTATATGAGTCTCAGCTCATCCTCTGATGAGCCACCGCTCGTAAGAAGGCCAGTCATAGAACTGCTATCGTTATTGTAAATTGCATATTGTGAATGAAATGCCATTAGACTATTGTTTTTTCTGTAATCCCCACTTCATTAGTTATAAGCCCCAATTACAGCAAAATTACCACTCATTTGGACCTTTGTGAAGGGTGAGGGTTGTATATTGTATAGTTATTGCTAAGTATTGTAACCGCCTCAATCTTTTTGATCGTTCCAGCAAGGATAGGCAGGAAAGAGAGGTCCACATACTGTACTGCCAGTGTTGGTGCTGTGGCATCAATGTTGATGGTGCAGACTGGGAGACTAGTGAGGTTCTCTCAATCATATTGAGTGAGTCGTAGCTACAGCAGGTCTAGGAGGCTGCTCACACTCTCAATTACTGGCCTTGGCAAGCAACAGACCGATGTCGGAGAGACTAAAGTTTTCCACCATATCTCCCCTGACGTAAAGCCTCTGTATCCCTTTTTCCAGTTAACCACTTTGGTGTAAATTATGCTTTCATCTGATTACTCTTAAATTCACTGCTTATCCTTTCACCCCCACTACTAGTTTGGTCATTTTATGCAAGTGAAAAAAGTAGAAGAAAATGTTAAGCCATTATTGTGGCACTTATGTTCAGAAGACAGTTGTACAAACTACATGGGTTAATTATTCAAAAAACAAAGTGGAAACCAGAAACTGAGTAATAAGATTAATATCAGGCGTAAGAAATTTCAACAAGAGGTTTAATAAAACTTCCTGGCAGTTTAAAACTGTGTGCCAGGAAGTTTCATATCAGCGCACACTCCGCTGCAGAGTGAAAATCTCATTCTGGAAGAGGTTTAATGTTTCAATTGCAGAAATCACTGAAACAGTGCACTCAGCTGAAAGCTGCCACATGTGCATCACATTT
This sequence comes from Schistocerca gregaria, assembly GCF_023897955.1. Taxonomy (NCBI): domain Eukaryota; kingdom Metazoa; phylum Arthropoda; class Insecta; order Orthoptera; family Acrididae; genus Schistocerca; species Schistocerca gregaria. Next base: position 897,408,283 of record NC_064922.1, read on the forward strand.
ATTTATTTGTTTATCTTTATTTATCCAAGGATCATCTCATAATGATACAGGATTTGTCAGTGTAACACACTGCAAATCAATAGGTCAAATACACAACACACAGCATACTTAACATGCTTTATGAGGTTTATGAAGATCTACATCGATACTCTTCAAACCACTCTGAGGTACTGGCAGAAGGTACATTCCATTGTACCAGTTTCTTCCTGTTCCAGTCACATATGAAATGTGGGAAGAATGATTGAATACCTCTGAGTGTGCACTAATTATTCTAATCTTACTCTCACAATCCTTTTGTGAGCAACACACAGGGACTGTAGTATATTCCTAGAGTCACCATTTAAAGCTGGCTCTTGAAACTCTGTCAATAGACTTTGTTGGGATAGTTTATGTCCATTTTCAGAGTCTTCCTTCAGTATCTGAGACACTCTTCCACAGATTAAACAAACTTGTGACCATTCGTGCTGTCACACATTTAAGCAGTATTCTAAGATGGGTTGCACAAATGATTTGTAAGCAATCTCCTTTGTAGACTGAATGCACTTTTCCGGTATCATACCAATGAACAGAAGTCTACCACCTGCTTTGTCCATAACTGAACGTATGTGATCATTCCATTTCATATCTCTACAGAGTGTTACACCCAGGTATTTGTATGAGTTGGTCGATTCCAATTGTGAATCATTTATATTATAGTCATAGGTCACTACATTTTTTCATTTTGTGAAGTACACATTTTAACATTTTTGAATCTTTAAAGCAAGTTGCCAATCCTGGGACCAATTTGAAATCTAATCAAAATCTGACTGAATCTTTATGCAGCTTCTTTCAGATAGTATTTCATTACAGATAACTGCATCATCTGCAAAAAGTCTGATTTTATATTAATATTGTCTGTGAGGTCATTAAAATACAACATGAACAGCAAGGGCCCCAACACACTTTCCAGGAGTACACCCGAAGTTATTTCTATGTCTGATGATGACTCTCTATCCAAGATAACATGCTGCATCCTCCCTACCAAAAAGTCCTCCATCTGGTCACAAATTTTGCTTCATACCCCATATGATCAAACTTTTGACAATAAGGGTAGATGTGGTTCTGAATCAAAAGCTTTCCAGAAATCAAGGAATACTTCCAAAGCTTTCAGTATGTCATATGAGAAAAGTAAAAGTTGGGTTTCACATTATTGATGTTTTCGGAATCGTTGCTGGTTGACATTGAGGAAGCCATCCTGTTCAAGTTACCTCATTACTTTTGACAGTATAGGACCAGTTCTCTATGAGTATAGGAGAGGCGGTGTATGAGGATAGGGCAGGTGGTAGGCTGTGGCCTTAATTGAGAGACCATCCTGGTGTTTGCCTTAGTGATCTAGGAAAACCCAAATCAGGACGGCCAGACAGAGCAACTCCATCCTCCCAAATGTGAAGTGTTTCTTAACAGCTGTACTTTCCCATTTGGTAACACTCTATTGTATAATGTTCCTTTATTTACACACAATTTGTTTCAGGTAATTTGTAACAAAATGTAGTTTTGTTCTTCATTGTGGCACACGTAAGGACATCTACTTATCAGAATGCTATCTTACTGCACTGGTCGAAACTGTCAGTCTCTCCATCTTGCTTGCCATACCAAGTAGTCATCTGATATTGAACATGACATTGTTTTCAATGGAAGCATATTTATTCTCTCTTATTTTTCCTGCTGTAAGTGAAACATCTCATTACAGTTTTTAAATGATTATTCAGATAGCGCCTTGCACAGTTAGTTTATTGATAGCATGGCTCCTTTTTATAATTTCACAGAGTTCCAGTGGAATTCAACCATTGACACTTTTCCCCCTGTTTGTACTTCATAAATAGAATGTGAATTTTGGCACACACAGGTAGTATAGGGAAAAAATGTAATAAAATATTTAAGGATTTTTGCACATGCCCTGCCACACTTCTCCATTTTTCCTATATATTTGCTGTAATCCAGTTCATGTTTTACTGAATTAGTAATTGGTTTGGTGGTCTGTTTTGACAGTTGGTTCCATGTCATTGGTGTAATGTGGAATGAAATTCCACTTCTCTCCAATGTAGTGAGTAATCACAAGAAACCATTAAAACAAATATAAAAGGCTTAATAGCACATGTAGAGATGTAAGAATTCTGTTAATCAAAGATTTAATCTAGAAGATGGTAGCCAAATTTCGGGAGAAAAAAATAAAAATAAAATAAATATTTTGTGATAAAACTTCTTTGGCATTGTTGTGCAACATTCCCCTCTTTCCTTTATTATACACCTTAACATAGTGTCTCCTATTTCCAATTTAATATGTGCTTGATTTTCATGTTTTAACAAGTTTTAGTAGGGGTACAAGGTAGTTGATTTATTTCAGAAATTAGTTACAAATTGTACTGTAAATAACTGATGATTGCAACACTTAGAGTTTATAAACGCTTCCATTTACTTGATGTAGCTCAAGTACACTGTCAGAATTGTGACACATTTTTCTTAATCTTTAATTTATACTAATAGAGTCTTGTGCTGATCTGCTAATTCCTTGTAGTATGACATATTAAGACCACTGTTTGCTGTTGATATTAGACAAAAAATTGCAGGCAACTGGTATATTTTGTGATCTGTCAAAGGCATTTGACTGTGTAAATCACAGTGTCCTTTTACATAAATTAGAATATTATAGTGTAACAGGAAATGCTGCAAAATGGTTCAAACCTTATATCTCTGGCAGGAAACAAAGGGTGTTATTAGGAAAGAGGCATGTATCAAGCTATCAGGCATCATCCAACTGGGAACTAATTACATGTGGGATCCCACAAGGTTCAATTTTGGGGCCCTTACTTTTTCTTATGTATATCAATGACCTTTCATCAGTAACATTACCAGATGCCAAGTTCGTTTTATTTGCCGATGATACAAACATTGCAATAAATAGCAAATCAAGTGTAGTCTTAGAAAGATCAGCTAATAAAATATTTGTGGACATTAATCACTGGTTCCTAACCAATTCTTTGTCACTAAACTTTGCAGTTCAGAACTTGTAAGGAGTGTCTCATGAGTATATGCCTAACATACAATGACAAGCAGATAGAAGAAGTGGACAGTGTTAAATTTTTGGGATTACAGCTTGGTAATAAATTCAACTGGGTGGAGCACACAAATATGTCTGCTTGTGTCTGTGTATGTGCGGATGGATGTGTGTGTGTGTGTGTGTGTGTGTGTGTGCGAGTGTACACCTGTCCTTTTTTTCCCCTAAGTGAAGTCTTTCCGCTCCTGGGATTGGAATGACTCCTTACCCTCTGCCTTAAAACCCACATCCTTTCATTTTTCCCTCTCCTTCCCTCTTTCCTGACGAAGCAACTGCCAGTTGCGAAAGCTCGTAATTCTGTGTGTGTGTTTGTGTGTTTTGTTCATGTGCCTGTCTGCCGGCGCTTTCCTGCTTGGTAAGTCTTGGAATCTTTGTTTTTAATATATATATATATATATATATAACTTCTGCACAGTTTCAGTGTGGTAATGTGTTCATTGTAAATAAGTATTATAGTAGTTGTATTACACATTTATTACGTTATAAATAAATAAAAAACCTTTTTTATTTTAAATTCAGTTAATTAGTATTTGTAAAATGACTCTTTCATATAGTGTTCATTAAAAAATGACGATCATTCCACTTGGGACCTGTGGAATGGCACATTAGCTTATTTGTTTTAGTTGTAAATATTTGTCATGTATTGTTTTTCTGACATGTTCTACATCCTGAAGGACCTCCTCACTGCAGATCAGTTGGAATGAAAGTAAATCTAATCTAAATCTAATCTACAAAGTACAATACCAACTTAACATACTATATGCAGAACCGTGGTATGTTCTGGCCTGCATGAATTATATTTCAAATATTTTTTGAATTCATATGCTACAACATTCCTTAAGGATGAAGCTAACCAATGGATTTTGTGTTATGTACGTTATAAATAAATTAAGTAAAAAATTGAAGTTTTTACATTACTCACAAATCTGTGTGAGATGTGGGAGATATCCTGAAGCTGACACCTCGAGGGACTGTCTCAATAGAATATAATGCCTTTAATTCGCTCCCGAAGAGATGTGTAGCAAACCCAAAGTTGCAACTATGTTTGTGGAAAACAGCAACCAAATCATCCGGTACTACATCTTTATTTGTATCTGTATAATAAATCGTAAAATTGCATTAGTGAGGATAATAATATGCCAAATTTATATTAATGTTTGTTATGTTAAATAAAAGCTTATACAAATTTGGTCAGTACCTAAGAAGTCTGAAGCGTCATACACGACACGGCCAGCAAAATGCTGTATTCCAAAATTCCTCAGCTCCATTGGTTTTGGTTCAAACAGTCGTGGATTCTGTTTGTGCTGCACCTTTACTTTTGCTATGTAAGATTCTACCGTACCACGAATAGAGCATTCAACATCCAACATACTTAACAGTCCTGTACGCTGTAAACAAAAAAAAATGGTTTTGTTAGGGAAGCTAATACAAACCAGTGGCAAATCACATTGTCACAAATCATTTGAGACCCACTAACAAGAGATGATGCTTATTCAGTGCATGCACAAACAAAGTAATATTCTTCTGACAGATTGTCCATCTCTGTGTGTGTAACATACACCTTCCTTTATCGATATATTTTGTGCATATGCCTGTAACTTATTTGCCATAACTCGCAAGATTCTGTTCCTGTCATTTTGTAAATGCTACTACAATTTATGACTTGGGCTGTTGTATACTTCTGCATCAGTACTATTAAAAATGTCTTTAGCTTGCAATTGACAGCCCTGCAAGTTACATCAGCTGGTGCTACAGTCTTGATCCTATCTTTGCAGTATTTGCTCCCAACTTAATGGCTACTCAGCATCTGAATGCAAGAAACTGCCACACAACTCTCCACTACAATTTAATTTACTGCAAAAGTCACAACCATTTAGTTATACTATCGGCTTCTAAAGCATCTCTCTGGTTATTTCGACAAGACCATCACATCAAAAGATAAAGTCATATGAATCTTCTGTAATCTCATACCTTGCTAATTTACAAACGAAATATGTATGGAATTATGTATTTTCATGAAAAGTGTAAGTAGTGACCGAAAGTGTATGTTTTTCTTACATATTTCACAGAAGTAGATGAAAATTTAAACAGATTAAGTATATAGCACATAAATTTTGAAACTGTCCATCTGCATTGCAAGTATTATCCAGAACTGTGGGAAAAGGCACATGAAAAATAGTGAACCACAGTGTTGTGAATTAGTGATAAGGGATAGCAACTTTCTTTTTTTGAGTTTGGGAGTGTCCAAGTAACATATTGAGGACACTGAAACCCTGAAAAAAAGTCTTTTAAACTTGTGTACCACACATAAAATGCCTGAACCTTTTAATTAATATATATACCTACAAGATCATCTTCCTTTTATACAACAAACTGAAACCATTTGAGAAAAAATGTTCATGTAATTCAAGAAATTAAGATAAAAATAAGCTTTTTATTCATCAATTGAAATTAAACCTTCAGTTTCCCCAGTACATGGGAATGAGTATTTAAGGCAAATTAAAAACTTCAACATTCTGAAAGTTAATGTTGTCCATAGGGGGATGGGAGAAAAATAGAAAGAAAATTATATGTTATACCTTGCTTTGGAAATATTACTTAGTACTTATTGGAATAGTCCATTACATACAAACCTATAAGGTGAGCAGGACATTTTCTATGATAAACCTCATAATTTAAACATTGCTATTCAACCTTGATAAAATAATGCATGCCTTTTAAAATACGTTCCTATCCCATAGGTTGTAATTTTGTGTCAGTGAATAGTGTACTGATTTTTTTATCTGTCTCCTGTATTTCCGAGATGTCCTGCTAGATTTGTTGCTGGTAGGTTCGATCAATATGCAAGTGTTACAGAAATGCTTCATGAACTCAAATGGGAATCCCTGGAGGGAACAGAGAACAGGCATTTTCAGTTGACTGCAGATCAGCTCTATTGCCAGCAACATACATTTAGGTTAGTTATCATGAAGACAAGGTAAGAGATATTAGGGCTCTTACAAATGCATATAGGTGGTTTGGTTTTGTAGTAACACACACAACTGAGAAAATCGGTATAATACAATCACTTTAATGTCAAAATCACAACATGTTCAATACATTGTCCTTGTACGTTGTCAAATTGGTATCAATTAAAAAATCCATGAGCAGGATGAAGTTAACTAGCACATAAAACATTACAGAATGAGACTGAGGGTGGTTCACTTCACAATTAAATAGAGAAATATTAGACATTTCCACATACTGGCACTGGACAACTGCTGCATGCATCACTCTTGAAAGTGTTTGTCTGAATGTGCCACCTCTTGGCGGCTAAGCTTAGACACTTTGCACTAATGTGCGCCTCGTGTCCTGCTGAACTTAGACAGACAACGAGGTGTCGTGTGATTGAGGTGATAACATTACCACACTTTTCCCCTCCTTCCATTTTTGAGTCGAATATGAAAGGAAATGATTATTAGTGCTTCATGGTACTCTCTGCCATACACCATACGGTGACTTGTGGAGTATGTAGGCAGGTAAATATGTACCCTAATCACATGATTTATAAGTGAATGGACTAAGACAAATAATTCATTTTGTATTCAATTTCCCTTCTGTACCCTTTTTTTTCTGATCAGTTTACTTATTGGTGAATAAATATTACATTGTATGATTAATAATACAGAGAAAAAGAAGACAGAAAAACAAAACAAAAAATTGAATGTGACTCCAAACAGATATAGCTACAGTTCTTTCATTGGTAAATGGATGAAAAGGTGTAGTGCAAGCACCATAGAAATGTTGCAAAGCCTTCCAGTAGTGTCACATTTGGTTTTGTCATCACAACCCTTTTTACACTGAAGAGCCAAATAAATTGATACACCTGCCTAATATTGGTAGGGCCCCCACGAGCAGGCAGAAGTGCTGCAACACAACATGGCATGCACTCCACCAATGTCTGAAGTAGTGCTGGAGGGAACTGAGGGCTGTCCATAAATCCGTAAGAGTATGAGGGGATGGCGACCTCTTCTGAACAGCACGTTGCATGGCATCCCAGATATGCTGAATAATGTTCATGTCTGGGGAGTTTGGTGTCCAGCAGAAGTATTTAAACTCAGAAGAATGTTGCCGGAGCCAATCTGCAGCAATTCTTGACGTGTGGGGTGTCGCATTGTCCTGTTGGAATTGCCCAAGTCTGTCGGAATCCACAATGGATATGAATGGATGCAGGTGAACAGACAGAATGCTTACATACGATCACCTGTCAGTTATCTAGACACATCAGGGTCCCATTTCCCTCCAACTGCACATGCCCCACACCTTTACAGAGCCTGCTGAGATGCTGGATCAATGAATTCATGAGCTTGTCTCAATACCCGTAAACATCCATCTGCTCTATACATTTTGAAACGAGGCTCGTCCGACCAGACAACATGTTTCCAGTCACCAACAGTTCAATGTCATTGTCGATGGTCCCAGGCAAGGTGTAAAGCTTTGTGTTGTGCAGTCACCAAGGGTACACAAGTGGACCTTCGGCTCCGAAAACCCATATTGATGATGTTTCGTTGAATGGTTCGCATGCTGAAACTTGTCGATGGCCCAGCATTGAAATCTGCAGCAATTTGCAGAAGGGTTGCACTTCTGTGAAGTTGAACAATTCTCTTCAGTTGTTGTTGGTCCCGTTCTTGTAGGATCTTTATCCAGATGGTGATGATTTGAGGAGAGGATGCTCAACATCATGGTCAACAGCACCCTGATGAAAAATCAGCATGCTAATCTTATGGGTGGGGATGAAGGCTCTCCTCGACATGAAGAGCAGTTTATTATGTATTAAAGTCTGCCTCCCTTCCCCACCAATTTCGGGAAGACGCCTGACAGTTCACAAAATTTCACCACTCTTGTAACACTGGAATCAGTATCGATGAGAATGGTGGGCAGATTTCCATCAAGGCTGAGGGGTGCCACAATATCAGTTTATAGGAAACATGTTGCCAAAATATGCTGAATTGAAAGTAGCATGACACAAGCCTCTCAGAGTAATGGATCCTCCTGCCGGAGGGGGAAGCCATGTGTTAAAGGGATATGTCTGATGTGCAGACTGGTAAGCAGAACCTCCTTCCTGAGGTGAGGCTCTCATGAAGCTCACGATACGTGTATGGTAGATATGAGCAACCACAGTTTGTTTTCTGTCATGTGCAACCATTCAGTCTCCCAATGGCGCATGATGCGTCTGTCAGAAAAAGAGACTATGGCATGCAACGGAATGGGACACTGATGGACAGCACCTTCCTGACGTGCTTCCTTGGCGGCTTGTCAGCTATGTCATTCCCATATATCCCAATGTGGCCAGGTACTCAGCAAAAGATCATCTCCGTGCCATGGTTTTGGAGCTGCTGTAAGGAGTCATGGGTGAGCTGAATCAGCTGGTCCACTGGATGCATTTGGAGAAGTGCTTGCAGTGCACTAAGTGAGTCGGAACAGACAAGAAACCTTGTACCGTGATGCCTGTGAACCCTATCCAGTGCCATCAGGATGCCATATAATTCTGCTTCATAATTTGTAAATTGTCCCAGAAGATATACTTGAAAAATCCTATGAGGGAAAACAGCAGAACAACCGACGACATTCTCTTGCTGGGAGCCATGTGTATAAACAATGATAAAACTGTGGTAAGTATGTAAAATGGATGAAAACAAAGTTGTAAAAACATAATCTGGAGTACAAGTTTTCTTGTATGGTATCAAGCTTAAAATCATTTTGGGCCTCTAAAGATGCCATGGTGGCAATGCTTTCCATTCCTGGCTATGCATTTTAATGCCTGATATCCAGATACTTGAGACAGTATGTAGCACGTATCCCAAATGGCTTGGTCACATGGGACTGATACGCCAACAGCCATTCAAAGGTCAAAGGTGGGTTGGGCCACTGAATTAAATACCAATGACTGAGATGATACTCAGATTTTCAGTGTCTGTCGAGCCAAGAGGATACTCCACCGAATCCAGAGTGGCGGTTAACCAGCCACAGACTCAGAACTGGTCTGGTCTGAAAGGCACCAGTCGATATCTGAAAGCCCTCAAGGTGGACAGCAGCTAACATCTTGATGTAGGAAGTACGGGCTGATCTAGAAACCATGCTGCCATAATCTAAATGTGATCAAACAAATGCCCCATAAAACTGCAGGAGACGAGACCCATCAGCTCACCATATTTTTTCACTAGGAATCTTTTTCCGGCCACAACAGTGTTGGAGATTTGATATTTTACCAGATTCCTGATATTCACAGTACATTTGTAAAATGGTCATAAGGGGAAATCCCAACTTCATCACTACCTCGGAGTTGCTGTGTCCCATCGCTTGTATGCTGACTAAAAACACCACATTCAAACTCACTTAAACCTTGATAACCTGCCATTGTAGCAGCAGTAACCAATCTAACAACTGTGCTAGACACTTGTTACCTTAATTAAGCGTTGCTGACTGCAGTGCCATGTTCTGCCTGTTTACATATCTCTGTATATGAATATGAATGCGTATACCAGTTTCTTTGGCATTTCAGTGTACAACTAACAGGTTAATGGTTGCAAGTGATGCCCATTACCAGACATGACAAAATAACAGAGAATGATAAACTTAAATCCACTCTCACAAGATCATAAGCAGTAAGAACAAATAACCTGAACACAATTGTTCCCAAGAATCATAATATGTCAATATTTTTAACAAGTAAACACACATGGGAAAATTAAAAAAAGGGAAAAGCATTAATAAAATAAAACTTAAAAATTTAAATGGGTAAATTATATGTTCACCTTAATAAAGGTACATTGCTGTGCCGAGCAGAGTTTGCTAGCATTGTCCTTTAGCTTCTGATTCTTTGTCATTGTATCAGGACTGAGAATGTTTGCCCAAAGTTAAAAAGGCAACTGATATTGAAAAAATAAATATAACATTTCGTTCAGTCATTGTCTTCTCCCTGTGGAGGTAAGATTTTTCCATGTCTAAAAACCATAATCGACAGTATTTTTTTTTAAATAAGAAAAAGAAAGCATCAGAAAAGAAGAGACTATTTCCCATTGAGAAGAGAATAATTGTAAAAATGGTTTCTCACAGACGAATTTAGAAACATCTGAATCACTTGCTTTCCGAATTCTAGAAGTTCCTTCATCAGCAGATAGGGAAACAGAGAAACATGGAACAAGTACCTATAACCTCACTAATTGAAATTCTCATTCTTCATCCAGTTTCTAGGCCACTCTTATTAACTGCATCGAAGCTGTAACTGTCTCAAACCATTCAACATTTCCTTTTTACGATTTGTTGGATTTCACTTTCTCCTGTCATTCAGGAGGTACGTAGCTACTCTCTGCTGAATATGTCCTGTCCCAGTGTGCCTTTTATTATAAGCTGAAGAAATTATTTCCAGTCACTCTGGTCAGCTCATCTTGATTAATTAACCTTTTCCTTTTATGGACCTCTCTTGCAATTCGGTAAGGGGTGCAGCTGTAAGAATCAGCATGGCACAGATTTTGAAAATCTATATTGTTCACTTATAAGGAACCTTGAAGGCCAATTCACACTGGCTGTCACATCAAAACATTCCACAATGCATTTCAAAGGCTGACATTCAAACAGGCCATCAATGGACCATCGCATTCAATCATGTGAAGTTTTCCCAGGAAGAAAGTTTGGACAGTGCCGTCGCCTCCTAACACGGATGTTAACCATTTTTTGGCATGCTACTAATGTTGTGGTAATGGATTTGCGCTTTTGTGTTTTCTTAATCTTTATTTTATTATTGTGCTTTGTTTTCATGACAAATTTCTAATGTTTGTGGGTGTCTTGGGTATTTTTCCATTGAGTGGTTTTACGCAACAGAAGTCAGATATCTGAAAGTGAAAAATTATTTGGTTTTACAATAACAGAACAAAGCTGACTCTCATGCTATATATAAACAAAAACAATTTGATGAAACAATTTAATTAAACAATATTTTTAGTGAAAAAGTCAGCTGTAATGGAAGAGAAAAATACAGTTGTTTAAGATGTTCTTTGTTACATGAGGAAAAAAAAATTGTAATGGATAAGGTAAACAGGCTCTATGTATTTACTATAAATATTGTTTGATTTGTTTGTGTGTGCATATTTTTGGTAGCAAATAAATGTTGATGTTGTTTCACTTCTCAGCACTTTACCACACAAAAGTGATCAAGAACATATGATATGAAGATTGCTTTAGCCATTAATGAAATTTATAATAGTTGGTTCCTCAATTCCGATTCTATATTCCTACTTTCTGTATCATGGATAGTAACTCATAACTTCACTTTCGTGGTTCAGTACTGGGCTAAATGAATAGAAGTGATATGACGGACAGTGTGAATACCCCCTGATGTGACAGTGCCGTGCCTTGATGTGACGGCCTGTGTGGACTGGCCTTTAGTGTAGGACTAACAATTTTGGATTTGATTTGAATTCATTGCAACAGTTTTGCATGGCTCCAGAGTGAGCCTGAACTCCATTACCAGTAACATTTGAAGTCTTCCTTCAACATGATTCTCATATACTGCGACTAATATTTTTATTTTGACAGTTGCCACTTCATCCTTACACATTAGGAGTTCTTTTCTTTACAGTCTTGGGTGCCATAGGAAACAGGTTTGCTTGGGTATACACTCATTCAGTAAATAGAACAGGCGCTTTCGTGTATGCTTCTTGCTTCTGCATTGTGGAACTGCTCGATAAGAATGCAGCCGAACAAATATTGCAAACCATTGTGGCTTTATCAAAGAAAACTGGCATAAAAATGTATTTCTCTAGTTACACATTATGTCTATGAATCATAATTTGTTATCAGCTGAAATACTATAGACATGAGGTTTCAGTTGGTGGCCCATTATTTCTAAATCACTTCCTGCTGCCTGTTCCTATTTTTAATTAAAATAGATAATTTTGTGGTATTTTCAGCTCTACAATTATGAAAAGGATAGACTGCCACTCACCATAAATATAACACAGTGAGTTGGAGTCAGGCACAACAGAAAGACTGTTACACATTAAGCTTTCAGCCAAAGCCATCAGAAAAGAAAACTACAAACATTCACAGAAGCAAGCACACTTCACACATACAACTGCTATCTATCGCTGCTCATGCCAGAATGAAACTGAAGCATGTCAAACGGGAGCAACAATCCTTAGTGGCAGGGGAAGTGTGCTAGGGGATGGCATTGTAGGGATGGAGGAGAAAGAAACAGTGCTGCCTGGCAGAGTGTGCAGGGACTAGAGGTGACAGACAAGGCTATCTCGTCCAGCATTGGAAGGCTGGGGGAAGGGAAAAAAAAGGGAGTGGAAAGGGGAGTAGCAGAGTAGGGAAAAGATGAGCAGGTACATTGCGAGAAATTAGCATACAATGAGAGTAAGGGGACAAGAGTTAGGAGAAACTGGTGGAGGGAGGGTATGAGAACACTAGGTTGGGGCCACAATGTTTTTGGGAGCAGAGAATGTGTTGTAAGGATAATTCCCATCTGCAGTTCGAGAAAGATGGTGGTGGATAAGAGGATTCAGGTGGCTCAGGTTGTGAATCAGCCAGTGAAATCAATCATGTTATGCTCAGCTGCATGTTGTGCAACAGGGTGGTCCACTTTGCCTTTGGGCAAAGTTTGGTGGTGGCCATTCATCCTGGTGGATAGCTGTTACATGACATGGCTGCATTAGTAGGTGGCCTGGCGTCTGATGGGTAGGACAAGCCTGTGACAAGATTGGAATGGGAAGTGCTGGGTGGATGGATTGGGCAGGTCTTGCCCCTGGATCTTCCTCAGGAATATGATCCCTGTGGCAAGGCATTTGGGTTGAGAGTGGCTTACATGGACTAGAATATCGTGGAAGTTTGGTGGACAATAGAACAGCGCATTAAGAGGGTTGGGGAGGGTCTGTGGTAAGGTGTCACTCATGTCAGTGTGTGATGATAAGATAATCAATGCCCTGATAAAGGATGTGGTCCAGTTGTTCCAGTCTGCAATTTTTGCTTTTATTTCACAGTTTCCCATATTTCCTAGAATCATTAATATGTTTCCAAGATTGTGATATAATTCTGAACATGTTAGTGAGTGTAGTATGATTTCTAGTTCTTGCTTGTGTTGCATTTATATAAAAATTCTGTTGCAGATTTCTTAATTAACAAAGTATATATGTGAATTACATTTAATATTGATTTACCAGTGACGAGATGAGGTCAATGCATGGGACATTGTCCACGTAATCAACCTCTACTTCACAGTGGATGCCTTCATCTCTGCAAGATTCAATACTTGACTTAAATATGTGTGTGTTGTAGAAATGCTGCATTGTCTCGGCACACAAGTTTATGCACAGATGTTCAAGTTGACTGGGCTAAAAAGAAAAGAAGATAAAAATATAATCGTGCATAAAAGACTTGAAAAGGCGAAAGTTGAGTACTTGGTAAATTGTTTACCTTCGGATCTTCAAAACCAAACATGTCAAGAATGCCAATAAATCCGTCTGTAGCATGTCGAACAGCATTATTTAGGACAGCCATAGACTTACTGGATTTGGAACCAGCTGTCCCTACAGTCGAAGCATGTTGGCTGGCAATCTGAAACAATATCATGTTATCAAATTTTGATTTTATAAAAATTAACAAAGAAGTTTGATTATCTATATTTGCTGTTTTATAGGTTGGCAGGAAATCCAGGACAGGATATAATGTGGGTATGCTGATTGATTGTTATTAACTGCTTAGAGAAGGGTGCTTTGCAGAAACACGTTGTCGTCTTCAGTTTGATGAGTGATTTGATGCCTCTCTCCTTGTTAGTCCATCCTGTGCAAAAATTCTTTATCTTTTCATATCTACATCCATTTGAACCTACTCACTGTAACCAAGCCTTGGCCTCAACCTATAATTTTTATCCTAAACACTTCTCTCCATTAGAAAACTGATGATTCCTTGATACCTCAAAAAGTATCGTTGATCTCATATTCTAGTCAAGTTGTGCCACAAATTTCTTTTCTTCACAATTTTATTCATTTCATCCTCTTTAGTTACCTGATATACCCATCTAGTCTTCAGATTTCTACTATAGCATGTATTTCAAAAGTTTCTATTCTCTTCTTGCCTGAACTATTTATTATCCACAGTTCATTTCCATATGTGTGGCTAAACACCAGATTAGTACCTTCAGAGAAGACTTAATAACATTTACATTTATATTCGATATTAACAAATGAACAAATGTATCTTTTTCAGAAATGGCTGCCCTTTTTTTTTATTTTTTGTCTCAATTTTTATATCCTCTGTACTTTGGTCAGTGTCAGTTACTTTGCAACTCAAATACCAAAACTCATCTACTACTTTTGGCACTACTTTTGGTGTCTCATCTTGCAATCTAATTCCTTCATTACTGCCTGATTTGATTTGGATCTCTTTGATTACCCTTGTTTTACTTTGCTTGATGTTCGTTTTGTCATAGGTGATAGAATTAAAATGTCATCAGCAAATTTTATAGTTTCTATTTCTTTTTCTAGAACATTAATTCTTTTTTCCAAATTACTCCTTTGTTCCATCACAGCTTGCTGAATGTGCTAATAGAATAAAATTGGGTATAGGCTACAATCCTCTCTTCCTCTCTTCTCAACCACAGCTTGTGTTTCATGTCCATAGTTTGGTAATATTCACACCTGGCCTGTCTATCTATCATATTTTTCTGTAGGGCTGACAGTATTTCGCCCGTCTCATATGTCTTGCATAACAGGTGAACACCAGGTGTGTAAACCAATCTTTCGTTGTTAGTTTCTTGTCTTATTTGGAATGTTTATTTTGTACTAAATAGACATGATAAATAAAATTAAAAAAACTGACAAACAAAGATCATTTTAAACACTATGGTGTATTACTATGTAAAGTGCTACTATGTTGTTTACTTCTGATGCGTACCAGTGTATGGAACCATGTGCACATTCTTACAACTTTATCACTTTCTGTAGTTACAGATGAGTAGTACCAGTGTACCTGAATGTTTTTCAACTGCAAAACGTCAACCTCCAGTGGCATCTGAAACCATTTGGGAGGGGGAGAACATGAAGGGGAGAACATGAAAGAAAGGAAGAAATGAGAAGGGTTTTGTGTGTGAGAAATTAGTCCATCCATATGATGAGTCATTATAAAAGAGAGGGTTATACTTTCTATTATTGAATTTAATTAATTTTATTTTCATTGTTTTGTACCTGTCAGCATTTCCTTTTCAAACAAGATTACTGTGTAAATATTGGTGATAATTACCTCTGCTTGGTTATGTACAGATTCATTTGAATCTGAGCTGAGAGTTCCTAATGTTGAACCTAGTCGTTTGACACTGTTAGCCCTGCGAACTATTGTTGCCACAGTTCGACAGTAGAGTGCTTTGGCAAGAGAATCTCTTGTCATGTTGGACTGCAACAAAGTAAGTTCGAATCAGTGATGGTCCTGCATGAGCTGTACAAAATAATGAATAACACAGTAATCAATGTAAACACGCACTATATAGTCTCACAAGAAAATTCGTAGAAAAATAAGCATTACGTCTATGCAACAAGGCTATTTTTACAGCAGGAACAATGATCTAGAGCCAGATAAAGTCTAAAATATAATGTATGAAATGAAGATAGAACTGGAGAGTCCACAGTTCCAAACTTTATTACTACTTTTAAACACACACGTCTGCCACTCTAATGCCATCTATATGTGCTGTGTACCAGTCTACCTAATTCATATTGTCGTTGCGCCATCAAACATTTTCCATTGGTTGAAACTGTAAGGTTCAATCTTTGATTTCTCTTGGATTCTGGGATTATGTTCTGTCATTTAATGCAACATTTGTCATTTGCAGTGTTATGTGCAAATATAAAATGTAAATTTACACTATGATTTGGATTCCACATCAAAGTGTAGGTTGTTCTGTGAATGGCTGGTAAACCAGGTCTCAAGCCACACTGAATGGAATTAGAAGGAACAGTAATAAATGGCGCAATGTAAAGTATCCTGTGCCACAATGGTTTGTGGAGAGTAGATACAAAAGTGAACAATGTAGGTAGATAGTGTGTGAGTTAATTTCATGTTCCTTGGATCATTTGCATGATCAGTTGTATTGATGTGGAATGAGTCACTTTATAGTCACATCTCAAATTGATTTATAATGGCTACATGCTGAACGTTTGTAGGGTTTTCTTAAAATTTGAACGTACAGATGTAAGTTGGTAATTCCTACCCACCACCTTTTATGCATTACAATAATAGAAATTCTGCTAAAGAACAGGAGGAGTTGTCAAGGAGGATCTTCTTCAGTTTGTTTTCAAACTTTACTTTGCTATCTTTGCCCCCCATACATTTTCTGCAAGAAGCTCAGTCAACATATATTTCCCTCTCCTATTCAGTTGTAGACTATGTCTAGCATATCCCCCCTCCCCCTCCCCCCAAATGTAGCAACAGGCACTGCACTCATATGAGATTTCATTTCAATCAGCAGCAGTCCAATCGACTTGGTGTTCTAATGGCTCACAGAAGTGTTCTCCCAGGACAGGTCATGGCACTGCAGAACCTCCACAAAACTCATATTTGGGTGTGTAGTTACTACTTCTGTTTCATCCATGTCACTCCCATGCTGTAATTATTGTCCTTAGTGAGGCAGTTCCCTGCTCCACAAACTACAATTACCTGGTTCTCTTTGTCAAAATCTTTGAACAATTTCCCTATGTCCTCTGCCATCTGCCTAGGGCTAGCACTTAGTACCTGTAACTTGGTACCCTTTCTGCAATTTATCATGTACGATCTGGCTAACACCCCTCCCAAGGTCACCACCAATCAGAAAGGTTCTTTAGGTATCGACCTACAGCTAGTTTCTTTGCTATAAACCTACTGCTCCCACTGTGACCCGTAGTTGGATGAGGCTCTTAGCCTCCTACTTCAGGTAACAAGTCAAATTTATTCGATGTTGTAAGTTCAAATGTTGGTGAAGAAGTTGAGGAGCTGCTTGCCTTTTGCCCATAGCTTGTTACCTTTACCTAATACCTCCATCAACCTACCTCTTCAAATTTCATGTGTTCTAATTCAGTCTGAAGGGCACAAATCTTTCTCTCTTGTTCATCAATTCTCTTCTTTCATGTAGAGCCTACAGTTCCATGAGAGAGTCTCGCCGAGTTTCCCATTCAGTTCCCCACTACAGTCACCCAAGTGAAATTCTAACCAACAGTCTACATGTACCACACTCTTTCTGACTATCCTACGGCAACATCCACTCTTACCACGCATTGCAACACAGATTACATGCATATCACCACCAACAGGACTATACGGGGCAAAAACACTATAAGAGTGTCTTACTGTGTAATATAGCAGAGATGCCAAGTCACTGATAGGCACAACAAAAAGACTGTAACAAAATGAGCTTGTGGCCAACAAGGCCTTTGTCAAAAATAAACACCACACACACACAAACACACACACACACACACACACACACACACACACACACAATGAATAAAGAACGCTGAGGCCCGGAAGGTTACAGGAACATACGATGTATTGTAGGGAGCCCTGCAGCACAATTCAGAAAAGTTGGTGTTGGTGGGATGTATTCAGATTGCACAGGCTGTGAACAGTCACTGAAATGAATAACATTGTGTTGGGTGGCATGCTCAACAGCAGGGTGGGCCAGTTGCTTCTTGGTCCGAGTTGTCGGTGGAAATTCATGCAGACAGACAGCTTGTTGGTTATCATCAGATGTAGAATACAGCACAGTGCTTGCAGTCTAGCTTGCAGATCAAATGACTGGTTTCAGCTACTTCTTGTCATCCTCTGAAATGAGGAATGTGCTATCCACTATCTTTCCAACCCTCTCATAGTGGATTTCTGCTACCCACTGAACCTACACAATCCCTGCTCCCAGTCCCTTGCCTCATGGCTCATATCCCTGTAAAGATCTTGATGCAATACTCATCCCACATATCCTCTCACCACTATCTGCGGGCCGGTCACAAACATCACCTATCCATCAAAGGCATGGCAATATGTGAATGGGCATAACAACCAACAAGCTGTCTGTCTCCATGAATGGCCACTAACAAACTGTGGCCAAGAAACAATTGGACAACCTAGTCGCTGAATACACTGCCCAACATGACATTCTCCATTTCTGTGACTGCTTCACAGCCTGTGCCACCGGGATCCTTCCCACCAACACCAGCTTTTCTGAACCGCACAGGTGGAAACTCTCACTGCAATTTATCCTAGGTTGCTGTAACCTTCCTGGCCTCAACCTTTGTTATTGTCCATGTGACCCCTTTCCTGATCCTATTCTGGCACTACACGATCTGTTATTGCACCAACACACCCAGTCTTTTTACTTCTCTACTTTTTTACTACCCCCTGTCTCCCCTGGCCTCCATCTAACCTCCTGACTGCACCTAGCTGCCCTTCCCCCTCTCCACCTTGTCCCTGCACACTCCCAAGAGTGGCACTTTACAGTTGTCTCTCTCATAATGGGCTGCTGCTCGTAGTCTGGCTCTAGGTGCCAGAGACTGTGATCTCTCTCTCTCTCTCTCTCTGTGTGTGTGTGTGTGTGTGTGTGTGTGTGTGTGTGTGTGTGTGTGTGTGTGTGAGAGAGAGATCTATTTTTGAGAAAGGCCTTGTTGGCCGAAAGCTCATTCTATGACAGTCTTATTTTTGTGCCCATCTGTGGTCCATCATCTCCACTATATGGTAAGTAGCAACTATCCTTTTCATAATATTGTTACAGTCCATCCTGGATTTCAGTTTTGCCTAACAGCTTTTCTTTCATCCTTAAGCAAATGCTATTTTCCTTTGTTGTTTTTTCTGTGATCTCACTGTGACTTCAAGCCAATTTCAGTTGTTTTCGCCTTTCATTATTGATGTAGTCTCTCAGATTTCATTGTGTTTCCCCTATTTCATCTGTTTCACTCTTTTTGTGATTTATTCCCATGTGTTTGGGTGTATTTTTCTGAATTTTGTCAGATGTAATTCTACACCATTTTTTGTATTTTTTCACGTTTTTCCCACCATCATGTGTGCTTGCTCCTTCGATTTGCGCCAATACTGAAAAGTTTCCTTATCCCCAGCCAGAACCCAGTACCACACTGTTCCTGAATTGTTGTTTGGCTGATGGAATCCCCCCAAATGGCCTTACCATCAAATTACCCATCTCCAGGTGCCACCCTTCCTTTCAAAATGACCTTCAACTGTTCAGATTCCACCAATACTTAGCCCTCACCAACATAGTCCTGCAAAACCATATCAATCAACCCTAAACCTCCTTGCAATACCTACTCTCCATCTGTAAAATTATCCTGCTATGCAATCCAAAATTCCTGGAGTCCATTCACATACTGAAACTCTTGCCCTCCAAGGACTAGAACAACATGCACAATGCCACCTCATAAATCTCTCCACCCTGCTCACTTTCTACTCCCACCTTGGACTACCACTGTTCACCACCTCAACAACAACCTCCAAACCTCCCCCACGTCCCCTCATAGCTGACAAACCATCTTGCAGACCTACTACATTTATCCCACCCTCCAAAACTCCCCACCACCAACAAACAGAATCCAGAACCTATAAAAAAAAACCAAAACACAGTCATGAACCTTTCCTCCAAAAGCCTTATCCAGCCCTGCATAAATATCAGTTCTTTCCGAAGGCCTCAGCTTTTGTCCCACTCCCAAATTCAATCTAGCAGCAGTTGTTAAAGACCTCTCCTCCTGGTCCCTATAGTGGAAACACTTTTTTTGCCACCAACACTACCAATCAGACTCAACCAAAGACCAATGTTGAATGCTACCTGACTTAGTTCACTCCTCCATTCAACCATGATCCAACCCCACTGCCCCCAAATCACCACCTGTTAACTTTCCAGAACTTCTTAACCTCGAACCATGCCTCATCGTTGTTCCCTAAATCCCTCAACATGCAAATCAACTGAAATCCACCATCTAAAAGCTGATCTCAACCTTATAATCCTACCTACTGACTAAGGCTCCACCAGTGTTGATCTGAATTGCAAGAATTACCTGGCAGAAGGACTCCACCAGCTGTCAGATTCATCCACCCACAAACCTCGCCACAGTGACCCGATTCCAAATATCCAGTAGGCTCTCTAGTCTCTACTCAAATACTTAGGCCCATCCCAGAACCTCTCCCTGAAGTGCATCTCTCTCCTCACCCCTACTACTCCCCACACTTATACCTTCTATAAGCTTCATAAAGTCCATAAACCCAACCACCATGATGCCCCACTGTTGCTGGTTGCTGTGCCCCCACTGAGAGAATCTCTGCTCTCGTAGACCAACACATTCAGCCTGTTACCCACAACCTACTCTCATACAGAAAAGATACCAACCATTTCCTCCACTGACTCTCCACAGTTCCTGTTCCTTTACCACATGGTGCCCTGCTCGTCACTATTGATGCCACTTCCCTTTACACTAACAGCCCTAATGCCCATGGGATTCCTGATGTTGACCACTACCTTTTCCAATTCCTGACAGATTGCAAACTAATAACTTCCCTCCTAATTGCCATGGCCAACCTTATCCTCATCCACAGTTACTCCTCCTTCGAAGACATTGCCTGCAAACAATCCGGAGTATGGCTATGGGCACCTGCATAGCACCATCCACTGGCCATTCATTGGCCATCTAGAGTAATCCTTCCTAAACATACAGAATCCCAAACCTCTCACCTAGACCAGACTGATTGATGACATCTTGATAATCTGGATTGCTTGTGAAGACACCCTATCCATATTCCTTCAGAATCTCAACACCTTCTCTAGAATTTCCTTCACCTGGTCCTCCTCAACCCAACAAGCCACCTTCCTTAATGTTGACCTCCACCTCAGTCCATAAAAACCTATGAACCACCAGCAATATCTTGACTTTGACTGCCATCCATACAGCTGAGCCACCCATGGCCATCACATCTACAGTTATGAGTGGTCCCTCTCGAAATGTATCGAGGACCTCACTGAGGACTTCATGGACCATAATTACCCTCCTAACCTTGCACAAAAACAGATCTCTCTTGTCTTATCTTTCCAGTCACCCACCACCTCCCAAAAATATCCGGCCACGTTACCCTTGTGACTCAGTACCACCGAGGACTGGAGCAACAGAATTTGAATGTCCGCCAGGGTTTCAGCTACTTCTCGTTGTGCCCTGTAATGAGAAGTGTCCTACCCATTATCCTTCCCTCCCCTCCCACAGTGATATTCTGCTCCCATCAAACCTACACAATACCCTTATCCGTGCCTACACAACCCCTGCTCCCGACCACTTGCCTCATGGCACATATCCCAGTCATAGACCTAGATCAAGACCTGTCCCCTACATCCTCCCATGACTACCACCTACTACAGTCCGGACACAAATATCACCTATCCGATCAAGGGGCTACTTGTGAAACCAGCCATGTGATCTACAAGTTAAGCTGCAACCACTGTGCTGCATTCTGTGTGGGCATAACAACCAAAAGCTGTCTGCCCACATGTGTGGCCACTGACAAATTGTGGGCAAGAAACAACTGGACAACCCAGTTGCTGTGCACACTGCCCAACACGACATTCTACATTTCAGTGACTGCTTCATAGCCTGTGCAATCTGGATCCTTCCCACAAAAACCATATTTTCTGAATTTCAGTGTTAGAAACTCTCCATGCACTATATCCTACATTCCCCAAACCTTCCTGGCCTCAGCCTTCATTAGTTACTGTCCATCTGGCCCCTTCCCTGTTCCCACACCAGCAGTACACCACCCTTTGTTCCACCAATGCACCCAGTCTTTTTACTTCTCTCCTTTTCGCTATCTCCCCTCTCTCTCCCCCACCCTCTGTCTAACCTCCTAACTGCATCATAGCTGCCCTATCCTATCTCCACCTCGTTTCTGCACACTTCCACTAGCAGCACTTTACTGTCCCCCACCTCTTGCTATCCTTCCCCTTCCCTGGCCCAGCCTCCTCGTTACCCCCACCAAGTTGCCCCTCCATCATGCACTGCTGCTCGTAGTCTGGTTTCAGCTGCCAGAGACAGTAACCATGTGTGTGTGTGTGTGTGTGTGTGTGTGTGTGTGTATGTTTATTTTTGACAAAGGCCTTATCTGAAAGCTCATCATGTGACAGTCTTTTTGTTGTGCCTAAATGTCACTCAGCATCTCCGCTATATGGTGAGTAGCAACTATCCTTTTCATAATATTCTTTTGTTCCATCCTGTACTTCCCATTGTTTGCTTTTACTGTTTTACTCCACATATAAAATTATCTATAAGTTTATGAATATTTTATAAAAATAGTTAAATATAAAAGTTGAAGAGAGAAGTGTCACAAAAAGCAGAGAGATTTTGAAAATCTTATGTTTAGAGTTAATTCACAGCTCAGCAATGTATGTGAAATATATTCACTGCATGAGAGTTCATTTTAATTACTTGCACAAGGCTCTGAATCAGTATTGGTAGCCTGAATATGGAACTGACTTTTTCCTCCAGTATGGTAGGTAATCTCTCTAACAGCTCCATAGTCAACAAAAAATTTGTATGCCAGTGAGATTATTCTCTTGGATGCCATGAAACACCTGACTTAGTTGTAAGTTAAAGAAAACCATCAATGGGTGATGTGTATGAAGGAACTAAGTCGAAAGCTTAAAAAATCAAGAAGTCTCTTGTTATGCATTCCTTTCATTGCTTGTAGTTTCATCTAAGGTACTGTGCCCCTTCTCTGAAAACATCTAAGGCTTGTTCTCATGGCCCTTCATTCCTAGTGTTACTTATGGTTTTTCTTGGTAACCAGGCCCCCATTTGTCTCGTTGCCTCTAATTTTGGGGTGCCAGTCCTTATGTTCCTGGTGAAATTTCTGTGACTGATTTAGACAGTTTCTAAAGTAACTTATTTGTTGTAATATTTCATAGTTAACTGAAATTATTGTGAAGTATAAGTGGATCTTTGTGATACAATAGGGACAAATCAACTGCAACACTGTTCTTAAATTACTGAGTGTGTGTAAGGGATGTTTTATACATGTTCATTGTGATTTATCCTCTCTGGAATGTACTGTTCACGAATGAGGAAGTCCTTGTATGAATGTGTGTGTGTTATCTATTGTCATTCAGCTGTTGATACTAAATCTACAATGGGAGTATATGTGAAACATTGGTATACATGAGTAAATGCATTTTTCTGCTCTTGATTTGTAGTAAAACTGTAATTTTCTTTACTACTATATACTACATGCAATCTATGTCACAGACCATAGTTCCAAGTGATTAAGTAAGCACATGTTAGTCCCAGACTAGATTTAGCCTTCGTTATGGGAAACAGCAACTTAGACAATTAATCTAAAGCTGCAAATTTGGAATGCTGGTGTTGCTGAATAATTTAATGTGTACAAATAAAGGCATTGTGCTTTCAGACTTACGTTTATATTATCTCTGCACTCACAAACAGTCCTGGCAGAGTACTGACTAGCTTGTGCTTCTGAGGACAGCCATACATGCAGCAGTGCATGAACTGCCAATATGTAATGTTGACTATTCAACTGTGCCACTTGAAGCTTTCATGGAATGTCTCATAGCCAATAATGCCATATATCTTCACTTTCACTTTAGTAACATAGACAGATGATTTATTTTACACCTATATTTTTACGAAAAATCGTTACTACTCACCACGTAGAGGAGGTGTCCGGTCACTGACAGGTACAGTGAAAAGACTACTTAACATTTAAGCTTTTTGACAA
The DNA here is from genome assembly GCF_023897955.1 of Schistocerca gregaria. Taxonomy (NCBI): domain Eukaryota; kingdom Metazoa; phylum Arthropoda; class Insecta; order Orthoptera; family Acrididae; genus Schistocerca; species Schistocerca gregaria. The sequence continues at coordinate 897,432,146 of NC_064922.1, forward strand.
AAAAAGTCCTTCTTTGGAAAAACACACACACACACACACACACACACACACACACACACACACACACACACACACACAGAGCTGCTGTATCCAGCAACTGTGGACTGCAACTGTGTGTGACATGAGCAGCAATATGGGATGGGTGGTGGGGGTAAAGAGGGGCTGGAGGAAGGGACTGACTTGAAAAGAGAGAGGAAAGAAGTAGAGAAGGGAAAAGACTGGAGATGCGTTGTTGGAATAGAAAGCATGTGTAGTGCTGGACTGAGAGCAAGGATGGGAAAGGGTAGGTATATGACAAGAGACTAGCAGTGGGGGCCAGGGGTTTACGGGAATAAAGGATATGCTATAAGGAGAGATCCCATCTGCACAACTTAAAACAAGCTGGTGTTGGTAGGAAGCATCCAGATGGCACAAGCTGTGAATCATTCATTGAAGTGAAACTCACTGTGTTAGGCAGCACATTCAGCAACTGGGTGGTCCAGGTGTCCCTTGACCATAGTTTGGTAGTGGCCTTTCACACGGACAGCCAGCTTGTTAGCTGCATGCACACACAGAGAAGCACTACAGTGGTTGTAGCTTATTTCTAGATCACATGGCTGCTTTCGCAGATGATCCTACCTTTGATGGGATAGGAGATGCCTGTGACAGAACTGGAGTAGATGATGGATGGTATTGAGTCATGAGGGGAGTTATCTTTTGTGGCCGGACTGTGGGTATGTGGGAGGCAATATGTGACTGAAGAAGAGACAAAGCATGGGAGATCTCTTTCTCAACAAGGTTTGGAGATTAATTTTACTCATTGAAGGACTCAGTTAGATCCTTGGCATATTTTGAAAGGGACTGCTGATCACTACAGAAGTGAAGACCATGGATTGCTAGGTTGTGTGGAAGAGACATCTGGTATGGAATGAGAGGCTGTCAATGTGGAGATATTGTTCGTGGGTGGTAAGTTTGATGGGGCGGAGGTACTGATGTGGCTATCCTTGAGGTGAAGGTCAACATCGAGGAAGGTAGCTTGTTGGGTTGAGGAAGATCAGATGAAATGACTGGGGGAGAATGTGTTGAGGTTCTGGAGGAATGTAGATAGAATCTCCTCACCTTCAATCCAGATCACAAAGACGTCATCAGTGAATCTCAACCAGGTGAAGGGTTTGAGATTCTGGGTGGTTAAGAAGGATTCTTGTAGATGGTCCATTAACTGGCTCACATACAATGGATAGGATGGTGCTATGTGGATTCCCATTGCTGTACCACGGATCCATTTTTAGGGGATTCATTCAATGGAAAAAAAGGAAAAGTTATTGTGGGTGAGGATATAGTTGTTCATGGTTACCAGGAGGAAGGTTGTATATTCAGTGCCTGCTTAACATTGGGAAAGGTAGTGTTGAATAGCAGCAAGGCCATGGGCATTGGTGATGATAGTGTAGAGGTAGGTAACATCGACGATGACAAGCATGGCACTGGATGCTAAAAGAATAGAAATTGTGGAGAGCCATTGGAGGAAATGGTTGGTGCCTTTTATACAGGAGGGTAAATTATGGGTTATAGGCTGAAGGTGTTGGCCCATAAGTGCAGAGATTCTCTCTTTTGACCTGGGTGTTTGGGTTTATAGAATTTAAGAAGAATGTAGAAGGTAAAGAGGCCAGTAGTGGTGGGGATGAGGAGAGAGAGAGAGAGAGAGTGAGAGAGAGTGAGAGAGAGAGAGAGAGAGAGAGAGAGAGAGAGAGAGAGAGCCTCTGGGCATTTCTGGGATGGTCCCCCAAGGAAGGACTGGAGATCCTGCTGGATATGTGTAATGGGTTCACTGAAGCAGGGTTTGTAGGTGGATGCATCCAACAGCTGACAGAGTCCATCTATCAGGTAATCACTACATTCCATAACCACAGTGGTGGAGCCTTTGTCATCAAGTAGGGCTGTAAGGAGAGGCTCAGTTCTTAGTTGGTGGATTGCATTTATTTCTGTGGATGTAAGGTTAGTTTCCATGTTGATGGATTTGTATAATGATGGTGAGAAAATTCTGGAAAGTTAAGAGAGGGTGATTTGGAGGAAGGGGCTGGTGAATTATGATTGACTGTAGGTGGGAACTGAGTCAGGCAGGATTCAATATTGGTTTCGGATTGAGTCTGATTGATAGGGTAGATGGTGAAAAAATGTTTCCATTGTAAGGACTGGGAGAGGATGAGAAGGTCTGTAAGCAAATTTCTCCTTCGTAGTGGAGATACTGAGACTCAGCATCTCTACTATATGGTGAATAGCAGCTTTCCTTTTCAGGATATTGTTATATTCCATCCTGGATTTTCCATTGTTTGATTTCTCCTTTGCAGGCATCACTTACAATAAAATCTGTGCTACAGAAGTGGGCACCTGCATGGCACCATCCTATGCCAACTTATTCATGGGACATCTAGAGGAATAATTTGTAACCACTCAGAATTTCAAACCCCTCACCTGGTTCAGATTCACTGATGACATCTGCTTGATCTGGGACAAAGGTGAGCCATCGACAGTGAGGACAGCACACCGATTGAGGGTGAGGACACCCTATCCACATTCCTTCAGAACCTCGGCACTTGCTCTGCCATTCACTTCCCCTGGTCCTCCTCAACCCAACAAGTCCTATTCCTCAATGTTAACATCCACCCGAAGGATGGCTGCATCAGTACTTCCATGAACATCTAACCTACAAACCATCATCAATACCTCCACTTCAACAGATGCCACCCATTCTAGATCAAGAGGTCCCTTCCATGAAGCATAGCCACCTGTGATTGTCACATCTGTAGTGATGAGCAGTCCCTCTCCAAATAAACCAAGGGTCTTCACAGACCGTAGTTATTCTACCAACCTTGTTCAGAAACAGATCTCCTGTGCCTTGTCTCTCCAGTTATCTACCACCTCCCACATACCAACAGCCCAGCTACACCCCCGAAGAGTACTTCTCTTATGACTGGCTATCATCCAAGTCTGAAGCAACCGAATTACATTTTGGCCAGTATTCTGCCTACCTCTTGTCGTGCTCTGAAATGAGGACTATCTTATCCACTACCCTTCCCACCCCTCATCAGTGGTATTCCACTGCCCATCAAACCTATGCAATATCTTTGTGCATCCTTTCCCCACCCCTGTGCCTATCCCTACTCCATCTCTGCTCCCAATCCCTTGCCTCTTGGCTCATATCTGCACAATAAATCTAGACGCAAGATCTGTTTCATACACCCTCCTCCTAGCACCTACTCTGATAATTTCACAGGCATCTCCTAAACCACCAAAGATAGGGCCATCAGTGAAGTCAGGGATGTGATGTATAACTAAGCTGCAACCACTTTGGTGCTTTCTACGAGGGGTACACAAAAAAATCAGAATTATTTTTAAATAGATATATATTTTCAAATCTTTACAAAATAATCTCATCCTCTTCAAAATACTCTCCATTACAACTAATGCACTTGTCCCACTGGTGCTTCCACTGTTCGAAACCTTTTTTCGCAGTCATCTTTAGAAATGGCTGGCAGCTCCTCCCTCATTTTTTTCTTGACTGCTTGAGTGTTGTCAAATCAGTGTCCTTTCATGCCCCTTTTCATGCTTGGAAATAAAAAATAGTTGCACAGAGCCAGGTCAGGCAATCAAAGTACATGGGTTCACAGAACCAAACCATTTTCAGTAAAAAACTGTCTAACAGAGATGGCTGTGTGTGCAGGTGTGTTGTCAAGGTAGAAGAACTGGTCTCCTGTCAGCCACAAATCAGATTTGTTTTGACAGACTAGTCTCTGACAGTTGATCAGTTGTCTGTCAATGATCCGTGAGCACAAGCACTTGAATTGTTTCCATATTTCTGTCGATTCGAGCAGTTGATGGACATCGAGAACGAGGTTTGTCCTCAATTGACATATCGCCATTTTTAAATCATGCAGACAACTCGTACACTTGAGTTTTCCCATAAAGTCATCTTGGTAAGCTGTTTTCAACATTAAAACAGTTCCAGCAGCATTTTTACAGAGTATAAAACAAAATTTCACAGCTACAGATTGTTCACTTAAACTTGCCATCATAAAAAATGAAACAAGAACAAAACAGCACTAGCAAAAACAATCAATGCAGATGAAAAGAACAAGCAAGATTGAAAAAAACAGTAGGCACTGAACTGGCAGTGAGTTGTGCTACATACGCCTAGCGACAGAAATGCATACTACACAAGCCCTGCCCATGGCCCCTCGTTTGTGATCTACAGCTAAGCTACAGCCTCTGTGGTGCTTTCTATGTGTGCATGCAGCTAACAAGCAGGCTGTCCGTATGAATGGCCACTGCCAAACTGTGGTCAAGAGACAGCTGGATCACTTAGATGCTGAACATGCTGCCCAACACAATGATCTTCACTTCAATGACTGCTTCACAGCTTGCACTGTCAGGATTCTTCCTACCAACACTAGCTTTTCTGAATTGCACTGGTGGGAACTGTCCCCGTAACATATCTTCATTCCTGTAACCCCCTGGCCTCAAATTTCACTAGCCCCTGTCCTTCACCTACCTTTCCCCTTCAATGCTCTCACTCCGCACTACACATGCCTTCTATTCTATCAGTGCGTCTACAGTCTTTTACCCCCCACCACCCACCCCAGAATGGTACTCAGGTCAGATGCAGTCACAATCCATAGCTGGGCCACAGTAAGGAGACAGTAGGTGTGTGTGTGTGTGTGTGTGTGTGTGTGTGTGTGTGTGTGTGTGTGTGTGTGTGTGTTTGATATATATATTTAGTATTTACATCTCTCTTGATACCACACTTTTTTACTGAAGTGATACATTCATAATTGAAAGTGGTTAATACAAAATGAAGTTTGGACGAAGGAGAAGATGTGGGTGCTTCCATATGTGAAATGATACAAAGAATGAGGTGACATTTTCAAATTGATGCAGAAGTTGGCCTTGGTTCCATGAGGATGCAGTTGCACCCAGCGACTCTATTTATTTCATGCAGTAACGGGTGCAGCAATTAGTTACAAATAATATTTATTCTTTATCCAGATTTCGGTCACTCTGTGGCCTTCTTCAGTGCAGTAAATATAAGGAAAAACATTAAAACCACTTACATATGCACACAGTCCCACCTAGACTTAGTGTCGGAGGTCAACCTTTGACATGACGTTCAGTTGGGACTATGTGCATATAAAAGTGGTTTTAATGTTGTAAGTTATATTTACTGCACTGAAGATGCCCACACAGTGACTGAAACCTGGGTATGCAGTAAACATTATTTGTGACTGACTGCTTTACTACTTGATGGCAGAGTAATATACAGAATCTCACAAGTTTATTTTTTGTATTTGTTGCTTGTCTTTTGCCTCAGAGCTCTTAATATCATCTACTGTTTCCCTCCTTTTCACCTACTTGCATTTATCTCTGTTGTCCCAAAGGAAGAAATTGGTGGTTGTAAAGTGTCAGATTTGATAATTTTTTAATGTGTCTTTCTGTTACTTATACAGCTAACAAATAGTGTGGATGTTAATTACTGTGTTTAACTAATTTTTGCAAATATTCCTAGTCACTTTTTGGGGGGATTAAGATTGGGTCCAGTTGAGAAGCATTTGTGAAACCAGAAATGTATATACGCAACTATGTGAATTCATCTGTCATCTTGGAAGATGGAAGTGTCCACACTATACTCATCATGAAATTGTAAAAGAATGAGCAACAATTGGTCACTGAGAATGTTGAAGTAATCATCCTGGTTAATGTCTATGATTTTCTGAATGAGTGGGCTCAAGTCATGCTATGAAAAACACCTCTGAAACACCTATGTCCTGAACTGCTCTGTCCACACATGCTAAGTTAAATGCCTCATTGGGATGTTGGTGCACTTGACATCTTGCAGCACTTAACAAGAGGTAAAATCTTAACTCACTGGATCACAATGGATGCTGTTGATTACCCACTGTCCAGTTTCTGTGTTGTTCAGCTCACTGAAGTTATGCAGGTTTATACAATGAAGAGCCAAAGAAACTGGTATACCTGTCTAACATCATGTAGGGCCCCTGCAAGCATGCAAAAGTGCCGCAACATGACATGGCATGGATTCGACTAATGTCTGAAGCAGTGCTGGAGGGAACTGACACCATCAATCATGCAGGGCTGTCCATAAATCTATAAGAGTACGTGCGGGTGGAGATCTCTTTCGAAAAGCACATTGCAAGGCATTCCAGATACAGCCAGCAGATGCGTTTAAACTCAGAAGACTGTTACTGGGGCCACTGTGTAGCAATTCTGGACATGTGGGGTTTTGCATTGTCCTGCTAGAATTGCCCAAGTCCGTCAAAATGCACAATGGACATGTATGGATGCAGATGATCAGACAGGATGCTTATGTACATTTCATCTGTCAGGGTTATGTCTAGACATATCAGGGGTCTCATATCACTCCAACTCCACATACCAACACCATTACAGAATGTCCACCATCTTGAACAGTCTCCTGCTGACATGCAGGTTGCATGGATTCATGAGCTTGTCTCCATGCCCATACATGTCCATCTGCTCAATATAATTTGAAATGAGACTCGTCTGACCAGGCAATATGTTTCCAGTCATTGACAATCCAATTTAGGCACTGACGGGCCCAGGCAAAGCGTAAATCTTTGTGTTGTGAGTCGTCAAGGGTACACGAGTGGGCCTTCGGCTCCGAGAGCCCATATTGATGATGTTTTGTTGAATGGTTCACATGCTGACACTTGTTGATGGCCCAGCATTGTAATCTGCAGAAATTTGTGGAAGGGTTGCACTTTTGTCATGTTGAATGATTCTCTTCAGTCATCATTGGAACATTTCTTGCAGGATCTTTTTCCGGCAGCAGCGATGTTGAAGATTTGATGTTTTACCAGATTTCTGATATTCACGGTACACTTGTGAAATTGTTGACGGGAAAATCTCAACTTCACCAATACCTCAGAGATGCTGTGTCCTATTGCACATGTGTTGACTATAAAACTGCATTCAAACTGACTTAAACCTTGACAACCTTCCACTGTATCAGCAGTAAACAGTGTAACAACTGCGCCAGACACTTCTTGTCTTATAGAGGCATTGCTTACTGCAGCACTGTATTCCACCTGTTTGTATATCTCTGTATTTGAACATGCATGCCTATACCAATTTATTTTGCACTTCAGTGTATGATGCTGTAAGTAACGGCCTTTTATCTACATCTACATCTATATGGATACTCTGCAAATCACATTTAAGTGTGTGGCAGAGGGTTCATCGAACCACTTTCATAATTCTCTATTATGCCAATCTTGTATAGTGTGCGGAAAGAATGAATGCCTATATCTTTCCGTACGAGCTCCGATTTACCTTATTTGATCATGGTGATTGTTCCTCCCTATGTAGGTCAGTGTCAACAAAATATTTTAGCATTCGTAGGAGAAAGTTGGTGATTGGAATTTTGTGAGAAGAGTCCATTGCAATGAAAAAGCCTTTCTTTTAATGATTTCCAGCCAAAATCCTGTATCATTTCTGTGACACTCTCTCCCATATTTCGCGATAATACAAAACATGCTGCCTATTTTTTTTTTTTACTTTTCTGGTGTACTCCGTCAGTCCTATCTGGTAAGGATCCCACACCACGCAGCAGTATTCTAAAAGATGACAGACAAGCGTAGTGTAGGCAGTCTCCTTAGTAGGTCTGTTACATTTTCTAAGTGTCCTGCCAATAAAATGCAGTCTTTGGTTAGCCTTCCCCACAACATTTTCTGTGTGTTCCTTCCAATTTAAGTTGTTCATAGTTGTAATACCCAGGTTTTTAGTTGAATTGTTGTCTCCAAATGTCCATTGAGAACAGGTCCCTTTGCAGTGTTCACTCAAGAACTGGTTGAGGTGAACATGCATTAACTGGAAGGTGTAATTTCTGTTGGGTTTGAAACTGAGTGTCCTTGACAAGGCATGACACTCGTCTCCAGTTGTTGGTTAGGATATTTTTATGACCACTGTTCTTACTTTGTGTTATATGGGTGCAAGTGGCACAATATTCCTGGTACATAAGTTGAACAGTCTGTGATGATTCACCAACAAACTGGGAAAATTCACTCATGGTGCGGTCATTGCCACATCTTACTGCACTGATTCTGTTCAACCAAATGTCGTATGTACATTAATTCAACTGCCATGACTTATGTCAGTGGCAGAAGGTCACATTAATAGAAATCAAATGTTACTTTTACAGCTCACTTGCCACACAGGTAATATCCCTACAAAAACCAAGGTGCAAGACCTGTCCTGTCTTATGCACCTGTAAAAGCAGGAATGTCATACAGCAACCATGCTGCAACTTATCTTCAGCCTTTTTTATGGGGGCATACCTGACAGCCAACCAGCTGTCTAATCAAATGAATCATCACTGATAATCTGTGGCCATCAGGAAAGTTTACCACCCAATGGCAGATTATGTTGCATTACTTAACGTGGCCGACTTTAATTGTTCATAAATTTTGTAATTCAGATCCCACCTCTTAATACCAGCTTCTCTTAACTACACCGATGGGAAATGTCCTTACAACATAGTCTTTGTTCCTGCAATGCTCCTGCCCTCATCTTCCGCTAGGTGCTGCCTCCCATTCCCCTCCACCTCCACCCTGTTCTCAGCCCCCCACCCCCCACTTTGCTCCATTACTTTACACTCATTCACTCCCTCCCTCCCTCCCACCTCTGTTGTGTCTGACACTCTGCAATCCATTCTTCCAGTTCCCTTGCCACCACCTGAGCATGCTGAGATGTCCCACACCCTTACACCCTTCCCGACCAACTATCAGCCTCCCTCCTCCATCCTTCTTAACCCCCACCCCCACCACTGCTTGTGTTTCCCACCCACTCCACCAGACACAGGCCCTAATCACAACTGAGCTGCAGTATCAGGACAATGTAGTCAATTTTGATAGGGTAGCCACAAGTGCTTTTTTCTCTTTTGTTTGTCCTCAAAACTGAGAGTATCTGAAAACTCAGTATAAATTTAAATCTCACTTATGTGCCCACAATCAATAAAAACTGCAACAATACAATGATTGGATACCTTTACTTCTTCCATTATTTTTATTCTACCCAGGACTGTACAGTATCACATTTCCCTTTACACCGAACATATCACTGGTAGATACCCACCTCAAAGCATATTTGTAAAATATTTTATATTGTAATGATAAGATTGTAAACTATGAAGAAGAACTACTCACCATATTTGCATCACAGACGGATTTCACAAGTTGTCCTCGAGCATTGTGTGTTCTGTATGTTAATCCTCTGAAAAGGGCAACTGATGAAACACCAAGCAGACTGGCTACAGATTTCAGCTCTACATCACCTTTCACATCCACCTCAAGTCCTTGGCCATCCACAAACTGCACATTACCAAGCAAGAGCACTGCTGCAAGGACACGGACAACATCCAGAAAGGGGATTCCCAGGACACCTGACAATAAATAATACGTGCAGTCTCCATATACATGTGGACACAAGTATAAATGATAAACACTGTATAAAAGTTATTAACATGATTGGTTACTAGTTATATTGTAACTGCATGCAATCTATTGAATTTGCAATAATCAAAGACTTAAACAATAGCTCAGTGTTGATGTTATTACATTGTGATGCATATAAGTATGCTGAAATTTGTCTGTAGGAGAGCAACAAATCAAGAAAGTCTGTAGTACAGGATAGCTAATAAGCATAATTCTTGGAATCTCAATTATTATGCCAGGAGATATGGTGTCTGCTCTTTGTTGCCCTGCCTTTGGTAACTTTATTGACACTAGATATGCGACTTAACAGTGTATACTGATAGGAAATTTACTGATACCACAGTAAAAAGTATAATATCTGCAAAGGAATTCCAGTTACAACTGTGTATGATATAGCTTAACTGGTTTCAGTTGCAGATAAAAAAAATGACATGGCTGTTGCTGTTACTGACACTACTACTACTAGTAGTACAACCACCACCACCACCACCACCACCACCACCTATGTTTGGGCCCTACTAGTCCCCACTGTGTACAACAAGATGCATTTTCAGGTTTTTGTTTTATCTTTTCTTTGTGCCCATATTACTTTCATTCCCTCAGAATGGCCTTTTTTCTTTCACGTGTCAGACTACACTGTCTTAGTCTTCTTGGGTTTTTCTATCAGGCCAACTATTCAGTCGGGAAATTTCTGCCTACAAATTTTTCTGTTTGGTAATCAAGTTGTGTTATTTCTGCTTCCTTCAAGTCGTATTTTACCACAATGATCCATTTTATTGTTTCAGTTTCTGCTTTACTATGGGTCTCATAGAATTCCACAACCTGCCTAGCTAACCTGGGTGGCTACATTCTTTTATTGTGCCTGTACAATTACAGCCTGCACAGTTTCATACCTGAATAAATATTGGCCAGTTTCATACCTGAATAAATACTGGCATCACATTCGAATAAATACTGGTATATTTTTCAGTTTCCTTGTTTGCTCTTAGCCTATGCATTCCTTTTTCAGTATAATTTGCACCTAAAATTTACCTGATTATCTCACAATCTCTTTTTTTGGAGTTATTCAGTGTCCCTCTTTGTATTTAAAATGAATGTTTGGGCCCCATAAAGAGACTCTGGTTTGAGGACTGTGTTTTAATGCCTCAGTTTTGTGTATTTTGAGATATATGTTTTGTCATACAGTACTTGGTAAATCTAAAAGCTGTTTCAATTCTGTTAATGGTGAATTTCATAACCACAGTGGTGGACTCAGCCCATCGGAGGTCCAGGCTAGTGAAACCAAATGAGGCTCCAGTCTGGTTAGAAACTGATGCATTTTTAGTGTACATTTAGTAAAAAATGAATAATATAGATGTAATGGCCAAACAAAAGTATTTATAATGTATGTACCATTTGTTCTAGTAACTGTAATATAAATACTAAAAGATATATGTGCTAGTATTATGGCTATGAATATCACTTCTCAACACAAAATTAGAGACATTGTTTCTAGTGTACAATAAAACATTGTAGATGAATAAGTTTACTACTGTAGGACACTGCAATTTAATAAACAGAGGTTTACAATGTTCTGTTTTATCAGAATCCATTATTATTCTTATTACTTTCTTCTGTAAAAGTAAAGTGTCATTTACATGACTACTACCCCGCCACAAGATTCCATAAGAGATGATGCTTTGGAAAAAGGCAAAATATGCTGATCTCACATAATCATTGGGAACATGTCTTTATAAATTTCTAATTAGATAAATAACTCTTGAAAGTCTAGCCAGTAAATTTTTAATGTGTGGTTCCCATGTCAATTTATTGTCGATAGTAACACCTAAATATTTTACAGTTTTTAATTCTTGGCAGTTAGGAATCTCTTTGAGGCTAAAGTGTCTGGGTTTTGTTTTCATTTAGTAAGAAGCCATTAGCGTTGAACCATATATATACCTGTATATACCCCCTTTCTTTCTCCTCAGTCAATGATAATGCCCATATCATTGCATTTTTTGTGCCAAAAGTAACAGCAATGGCTGTAATTGTAGTTTGTTCTATCTCTAAAAACTCATTCAGGATTTTTGATTTAGCAAGTCTTTTATCCAGTATAAATTTTATAGTTGGACTAAATTTACTTCCTCCAATATCAGGTGCCAAAAGTTGATGTAAGATAGATAGAGACGAGCACCTATAGGTGAAAGGAGCAAGCTTGCTGCAGATCTAGTATCAAGGTTTGCTTTGAATGGATCTTGTATATCTGCCAAAGTTTTCACACCTGTTTCCACGTTTTATGACTTTAACCACACTGTAATGAGAAATTCAGCACATATCAGACAGTCATTTCAAACTTTTTCCTTTTTTTTCCCCTACAAGTAATTCAAATCTATCTGTATGAGAAGAATGAATGTAACTTCTCTACAATTTCAACTCTGGTGACTTAAAAGGGAACAAATGGGAAAGCATGAACTCACGAGGATTTAAAGAATGATTAGCACATGGACTGAACAGAGTTTTTGGACTAATTTCTTGAATCTTTTGTTGTAGTTCTGCATGTACACCTGGTAGTGATGTGGCATTGTCATAACCTTGAACACTCTACAGTGCAATATCCAGCCCATCTTTTCCAGCTGCTGTTGATATAATTTCGCATATCCTCTGGAGATTTTCCCAACATAAAAGAAAACTAAGAAATATTTTGAACTTTCGCGATGTTGTCTTCTCTATGACTGTATCTAATTCTTTGACTAATTTGGTCAGTTCTGCTTTCGTTGGGAGTGCTATCAAAAATTATTCCATAATATTTAGCTTTTTTTTATATCTGCAATAATTTATTCCTTAACATTTTCACTCAAAATAAAAATAAATTCATTTTGTATCCGTTCTGACATACAAGAAGTGGACTCTTCAGTTTTTAAACAATGCATCTTCAATACTGATTCATGTGCCATGTCGGCTGATAAATTTGAGAAGCCACCAATTTGTTGGGTTGAGTCATCCCTTGCTTACGACCAGTCCAGTAGGCAGCAACAGTGCACATGCACCATGTCGCGTAAACAGTTCTTTAAACAGGCAAACAGAATTAAGTCATGCCCTTGGTGCTATTCACAGCACAAACACCAAGATTTCCCATCCAGGCAAGCACAGTGTTACTCTTGTGACAAGATAGGTCACATACAGTCCTTATGTTTGCAATGAAACAATCATATTGTGCCCACTCATAACAATCTAGTCACAAGCCCTGTGTAATCAATGCAGTGTATTCAATGCCTGCCGCAGGCATTAGCAAAACTAGCAAGCGAACAGTTTCTTCAGTGCTATGCCAGTCTAACAAACATTTTGTTCATTTGCATCTTAGTGGAAAACATGTGAAATTTCAGTTGGACACAGGTACCTCTGTAACATTGCTGAAACGTAACACACACGAGCTGTCAGGTTCCCCACGCCTGTCTACAGCTAGCATATATCTGATGGCTTATAATGTGCAAGACATCATCATTCACAGAAAATGTACTTTGCCAGCCATGTATCGCTCGCATAAGTGAACTGCGACTTTCACTATGCTACAATCACGTGACTGTGAGAACATATTTGACCTTGATTTGTTTGATTTGTTTGGGTTTTAAATTGAGGACAATGTGTTAACAGTGACTGCATTCAGTGTCAAAGACATTGTAGCTGGTTTTCTGAAAGAATTCCCTGGACTCATTTTCTGAAGGTTTAGACAACGCTAACAATTTTGTTGCACATGTTACTATGAAAGACAATGCTCAGCTGAAATTTTGACGGGCCAGACCTGTTCCCATTGCATTATGGGACAAAGTAGCTACTGAACTTAAAGAATTGCAAGATAATGGAGCTATTGTGCCCATACAAGTTAGTCAATGTGTGAGTCCACTGTTTTGCTGCTGAAACCTTCAGGTCACATTCACCTCTGTGTTATGTCTACAGTCAACCACAAACTTTGATACTTAACCATTTCCACACCCAGAGGATCTCATGTACAGATTAGGAGCTAGTCGCTACTTTTCAAAAATTGATTTGTGCGACACATATCATCAGATACCACTAGATGAAGAATCTCAAACCATGTGTGTTGTTAACACTCATTTGGGCGTGTTTAAATATTTATGTTTGCCTTTTGGCAGTGCTTCTGCACTCACAGTTTTCCAATGGTATCTGCAACAGCTGGCTGCTCAAGTACCGAACTGTTCAAACTATTCAGACAATGTTGTCGTATCAGGTCATACACCTGAAGAACACATTGCAAATTTGTGTACTTTGTTTCGTGCGTTATCTGATACAGGACGAAAGTGTCGACTGCACAAGTGTGATTGTTTTTAACCCAGAGTTACAGTATTTTGGTAATGTCATAAACAGTCAAGGTGTACATCCTCTTCAGTCACATTTGCTAGCCATACATTACCTGCCAGTTCCACACAATGTCAGAGAACTGCAGTCAGTCTTAGGAAAATGAACTTTTATTTTCAGTTCATACTGAATGCTGCACAAATCTCAGCTCCATTGCATTGCTTGCATCGCAAGAATGTCCCCGTTGTCTGGACAGATGAGTGCCAAGAAGCTTTTCAAAAACTTAAAGATGCATTGCTCACTGATGCTTGGTTCACTTTAAAGTTGATGCTTCTTCTTACAGAATCGGTGCCATGCTTTTGCACAGAATTGGTGACACAGACAGGCCTATTGCTTTTGCATTAAAAGTGTTGTCCAAGCACAGTGTAACTATTCACAAATAGGGAAAGAGGCATTGGCTATTGTGTACAGTGTAACCAAATTCCACCACTATTTGTATGGCAGAAAATTCTACTTAGTAACAGATCACAAGCCATTGAAGTCCTTGTTTCATCCGATGAAGCCGGTCCCTGTACAAAATGCCCAAAAATTACAAAGATGGGCTTTGTTATTGTCTCAATATCAGTATGCGATTGTGTATCGTCCAACAGCTAAACATGGTAATGCGGATGCACTTTCACATCTTCTGATCGGTCTTGATACAGACTTTGACATTTCTGCTGCAACTTCTTGTCACACTAATGCTTGGGATTCTGAATTGCTTCAGTGTTTTCATCTCAACTATAGCATAACTTCACAGGCTAGGGAAGCTGGTCCAGATTTGAACATTTTTGTAAAACCATTCGTACATCTTGGTCTCACTCATTGCATAGCATAAAGAATTCTGTAGGGTGCCGATACTTGCATGTCGGCATAGCCTTGGTGTACAGCAAGGACTGATTCTTGTTCAAAATGACTGTGGACAGTCACATGTGTTGATCCCCAAATCTTTGAAAAAATAAGTGTTGCAGTTACTTCACCAAGGATTGTTAGTGTGAAACAGTGCATCGACACTGTTGGCCTATCGCAGTCACTATGGCAACATGTGCACACAGACTTTGCAGGACCTTTTTGGAACACTTGTTGGTTGATTTTGGTAGACTCTTATAGCAAGTTTCCTTTTGCTGTGTCTGTGAACTCAATGTCACATAGCACAGTTCAGGTATTGTCCTCTACTTTTTGCCACAAAGGCTTGCCTGAAGTCACAATAGTTCACATCAAATGAATCTAAAACAGTGTGTAACTGCAATGGCATACAGCATCTGAATAGTACACTTATTCCATCCACAGTCAAACAGTGAAACATAACGTTTTGTCAGAACCTTCAAGGAGCAGATGGCCAAAATTCGCATCGCACACACCAGGGATCAAGCTTTGCAACTGTTTCTCTCCTCCTATCATTCACATCCATGAGACGGACAATTCCCAGTGGAATTACTTCACGGCCACCACCCTCCTCAGCATCCGATGCTGAAGGAAGGCATCAAGTACCACTTTGTGCCACATGATATTGTGTTTTTCAGAGTTCTTAGCAGGGTTATTCCATGTCAATTCCACCAATTTGAGAAAATGTTCCAGCTGATAGTCTCAGATTTGGCTGAAATTTAGCACACCAATGCTGTCAAGTGTGGAACACTCATGTACAAAAATTTAAGTTCCCCTGCCAATTAGTTCCAGAATTAAGGCTTGTGAAAGAAGGTGGCGTGACCCGGAAAGTGCAACCCGCATCTGGCAATCTATCTTCAGACCCAACTTCAGGACTTAATAACTTTGGAAGTATTCCGCACAGTCCAGTGAAATTTTTACAACCCAGTAACATCCACTTAGAGAACACACTCCATGAATCAAAACACCAACAACATATTTCTGAGGGAATATAAAAAATTCCAAAATGTGATTAAAAAATGTAATATGTTAAAATATATTAAAAACAAAGATTCCAAGACTTACCAAGCGGGAAAGCGCTGGCAGACAGGTACATGAACAAAACACACAAACACACACACAGAATTACGAGCTTTCGCAACTGGCAGTTGCTTCGTCAGGAAAGAGGGAAGGAGAGGGAAAAATGAAAGGATGTGGGTTTTAAGGGAGAGGGTAAGGAGTCATTCCAATCCCAGGAGCGGAAAGACTTCCCTCAGGGGGAAAAAAGGACAGGTGTACACTCGCGCACACACACACACACACACATATCCATCCGCACATACACAGACACAAGCAGACATAGGTACATATTGTAGGTGCCCTCTATGCCAAATATAATTCACTCAAAAAGGGTATAAATTTTTTTGTGGTAAACTTAATGTGGCCTAAACACACACAGAACTCATCATGCCCATGTCAGTCACAAAACCTGAGTTACATGCACAGGAAAAAAAACAAAAATCTGAAAAATTATCTGAAAAACATGGATTTTCAAAATGTGGCAGCACAAAGGGACAAGCGGTATCAAGCCAAATTTCGAACACTGCATAAGTAGACAATAATATAATATGTGACAAAATTTCAACTTGTTATTGCAAGGCATTTGTGTACAATAAAAGTTGACAGAGATGTATTTGGTTACATTTCTTTTAACACCATTTATCAAGTAATTGTGATGATGCAGGCAGCTTGTTTCAGATAAAGCTGCAGCAATTGTTGGGAGCCATTACGCAACAGAAAGTTAAATAATGGTAGTTTTCAGGGACAGAATGAGTCATTGTTAGGCAGGAACAACAAAGGAAACAAGCAACAATTACAGGTTCCTCATTTTTTAAGATTCTAGTTCAGACTGGTCAGTACTGTTGTGGAAAGTCAGTATGGAGGCAGAAGTGTGTACTAGTGGTCCTTTTGCTCAAACAAGTTGCAGTATTGGTAGAGGACAAGCATTTGAATGTCATAAAACAACATATGGAACAAAATGCCGCATTCGCTTTGTACTGTATGATCTGGATGAATCTGATCAAGATTTGTTGCTATGGAGATCTGGGATACACCCTGTGGGCACAAGAAGTACAGTTCCAGTAAACTTCAGTGTTTGTTATCATCATATGAAAGTGTTTCTGGATAAGTATTCTTTCAGTTGTTTTTATCCATTTTGGATTGATAAGAAGACAGTGAAGTGTAGCCTCAGAGAAATTGATATAAAATCAGTATTGAAATTGAATGAGTGCATGGGACTTAAAATGAAACCAGGACAAAAGTTATGTTCCAGGTGTGTTACACTGCTAAAAAATGAAGAATATTCTGATAATTTACATGACAATGACGAAGAGTATCAGCCACCTACAGCCACAGCAGATGAGCAATTAAACGCTTCAGTGACTGCTCTTCGTTTGTCTCCCATGAAGACACACAAAGTTGGGAAAAGAAGCAGGCCCAGTTGTGGTAGAAGGTAACTACAAGAAGCTCAAATGGAATTAAAACACAAAATAGCTGACACATTAATGGCGGAAGAGGGAGAACTATCTGCTCCAAAGGCACAGAAATCATGCCAGAAATGCTCTGATTCGGACAAAATTGTGCATGATTTGAAAGAAAAATGTGCCATATCCACAAGTCAGAAAAAAGTAACTATTCTTACCCTTGAACCCTCCAGCTGGTCTATGGACTACACTGCAGAGGAATTCAGTGTTTCTACATATATGTAAAGCAAGCTAGGAAAATAAAAGCAACCCAAGGTGTGCTTCCACAACTTCAACAGGTTCAGGGTAAGCAATTGAGTTCAGAAATAAAGGTGCTAGTGTTGGAGTTTTATGAAAATAATAACTACAGTCAAATAATGCCTGGGAAAAAAGACTATGTAATGGTGAAAATGGGCAATGTATGTGTACAGATGCAAAAAAGACTGTTGCTATGTAACATATCAGAACTATATGTAGAATTCAAGGAAAAGTATCTCAATATCAAAGCAGGTTTATCATCTATTTTCAATCTTCGGCCAAAATGAGTTGTTTCTGTAAGTTCAACGGGCACACACAGTGTTTGTGTATAGACCCATCAAAATGCTAAGCTGATGTTTGCTGCTATAAAGGATTCTGGTCTGGATTACAAAGGTGTAATGAAGCTGCTAGTGTGTGACATCAGTTCCTACCAGTGCATGATACACAGGTGTGAAAAGTGTCCTGGTAAGGCAAATCTTGCAGAACACATGAATAAAAAGCTGGTGAACTCCCTATGGATGACAATGAACTTGTTTCTTATAAACAACGGACACACATGGATCACACAAGTCTTGAAACAAAGCAAAGTACAGTGGAACATTTTGTTGAAATGTGTTGTCAAAAAACGGACAAACTGACCACACACAGCTTCACAGCAACAGCACAGTCGGCTTATCTCCAGTTTTGTAAGGATAATTTGAAACAAGATGAAATTATAGTAATACTAGTCAAGCAACTCTCCTGCCATTTGCAATTTACTATAGAGGTGAATCAGATGATGTGTCTGTCATGAATCTGTGCGTTTTTAGTGACTGTTTAATTCATGATGCCATTGCAGTTCATGCCCACATTCACACTGTCATGGCATATGTGAAAAACAAGCTGCCTCACATACATTTTGCAAAATACTTCAGTGACGGGGCAGCTAGTCAGTACTAAAACAGTAAAAATCTCAAAAATGTATGCATACATTACTATGATTTTCAGATTCATGCAGAATAGAATTTTTTCGCCATAAGTCATGGTTAAAATGTATATGATGGTATTGGTGCTACTGTTAAGTGCATGGTATCACGAGTTAGTCTGCAGCACCCTACAGAAGGCCACATTCGAACACCTCTTCAATTATTTACCTGGGTACAGAAAAATATGTCTGGCATACAATCATTCTATGTTTCGAAAGATGAGGGAACATCAGTCAAAGAGTTGTTGAAAAGCAGACTAGAACACGTTAAAACTGTTGCAGGCACAAGGAGCCATCATCGCTTCTCTCCAGCGGACTCTGACAATGTGCAGATGAGCAGACTGTCCCTTTATAACTATAGGTTCATGCAAAACATGTGTCTTCACAGTGTGTCTGCCTCAGGATTCAGAAGCAAAAGCAGCAACATACAACCAGGTTGCTATGTTATTGCTGTTTATGATGGCAAATGGTACTTAGGATGTGTTGCAGAGTGCTGTGAAGTAGAAGGTGATGTATTTGTGAACTTCATGGCACCAGCAAGATCATTTCATTGGCCACGTTTGGCAGACAGGTGTTGGATTCCTTTTGAACATATTCTTATGACAGTTCCAGTTCCTACAACAGTGTCAGGAACGACAGTATAATTTGCCACTCAATGTACAGAGTACAGTAGCTAAAGTACGGGAGAACTTCTGTTCGAAGCACAATCGACTGGTTTTTAGCTAGCAGTTAATGTGCAGTAAACATTAATGATAGGTTGTGTTAATCTGCCTATATGTTGTTGCTTAGTGATTAAACAGTTGTGGGAGAGGATAAGAAGAGGCAGAACAGTTTGCCATACGTTTTTACAAAATTGTGTTGTGAAACAATGGTCACATCACCAAATACATCTGTCAGCTTCCATTGTACACAAATGTCTTGCAATAACATGCTGAAATATTGAGATATATATTATTATGGTCTACTTATTCACTGTTTGAAATTTGGGTTGGATACCACTTGTCCCTTTTGTGCTACCACACTTCGAAAATCCATGTTTTTCAGGCAATTTTTCAAATTTTTGTTTTTTTCTGCACATGTAACTCAGGTTTTGTGACTGATATGGGCATGATGAGTTCTGTGTGTGTTTAGGCAACATTAAGCGTACCACAAAAAATTTATACCCTTTCTGAGTAAATTATATTTGGCATACAGGGCTCCTACAGTATGTACCTTTTAATGTATTACATTTTTTTTAACCACATTTTGGATTTTTTTTTATTTTCCCTCAGAAATATATTGTTGGTGTTTTGATTCATGGAGTGTGTTTTCTAAATGGATGTTACTGGGTTGTAAAAATTTCACTGGACTGTGTGGAATAGTTCCAAAGTTATTAAGACCTGATGTTGGGTCTGAAGATAGATTGCCAGATGCGGGTTGCAATTTCCGGGTCATGCCACCTTATTTCACAAGTCATACTTCTGGAACTAATGGGCAGAGGAAACTAATACTTTGTACATGAGTGTTCCACACATGGTAGAATTAGTGTACTGAATTTCAGTCAAATCTGAGACTATGAGCTGGAGCCCCTGGTTGAACTGACATGGAATGACCCAGCAGCAACAGACAGTAGGGCGAGGCAAGATACTTTGTTGACTTGGCACATGCATACATCTTATTTCAGGCCCAGACAGATTATAGTGCTGACATCACAATCAAATTTGCCACTGTCATGTGCATGGTCATCCTTCTGTATCTTTTCCCCAAGATTCATGGATCCCAAGGATAGTCCGACCAAAGCAGTGTGTTCATGAATTTTGGCACAAAAACAATTTTGTAATGATGCCCTAACTCCTGTATTCACTTCGTAGAACCATTTTTGGTTCGCGAAAATAAAGAAAATTGTAAAGAGCAGCCTTTTACTAGCACAGATGAGATTAAAAATGTGTCTCTGAGAGGACTAAAAGGTGTTGCAAAGATAAGATTTCCAGGAGCGTTTTGTATTTGGGAAAAATGCTAGCATGGGTACATAATATATAACAGGGAATATTTTGAAGAGAAAAATTTTGTTGTAGACTAATAAATACAGCCAGCATTAGAACCAATATTCACCCCAATAATCCTTTTGGTTCCACTAACATTGTTCATGATACCATCAATGCCGGGACCCAGACAACATACGCTAAAAGTAATGTTGTTGTCCATCAAAGTACTGCCAATGCAAAAGAATTTTCTGTCTTGCTCTCTTAATTTCATAACTTAATATTAACATTTGCATTGCCAGACAGTTACATCAGTTCTTCCTACCAGAACCTCACTTTTACTTATAGATCTCTTCCACAGAAATCCATTTCATGCAGTGTTATGTACAAAATAACTTTCTGCCAAGAAAAATTGATTTTTTTTATTTTGTTGGAGTAAGTAATGTAATTTGTATAATGTTGGCACTATATTTTTGACTGATGTAAAAGTCCTCCATTATTTGTCGAATTATCAGTTTTTTATAGTTGTCTATAACAATGGGTTCCTCCCAAAATCGTTAGCCTCTCTCTTGGAAATCCAATTTGTGCTGTATTTTCACATTTGTTTCTGACGTGTCCTATCGTGGCAAGGCTGACTTTTGTAAAAAAAAATTAACCCCATTGTTTGGGACTGCCAACACTGACCACAGTTCTTTTTGTTTCAACTCTTTAATACAAGTTGTATTTACATTACAGCTGTTCCTTCAATGTTCTTTACTCTGAAAATATCTCTTCTTTGTATTGTGTGTATTTTCTTGTGATGTAGTATGCTTATCCATTACTTCTGAAAAACTAAGTACTTCACAGAATACACAAACTGAAGTGGCTGATGCTAGTAACTAAAATCGCATAAGCAGAATCAATGTGAATCATTGCATGCTGGCAGGAAACAGGCAACTGATTTTGGGTGTGCCTGTAGGGCAGTTGCATGGCGCTTCCTGGAAGGGCCTCTTTCCCTACCAACAGCACTGCTTGTTCAAGAGTTTGCTGACAAACTAACTGGGTGTAACATCTTGTAGAGATGTGAAATGGAATTTTCACATAAGCTCAGTTGTTGGAAAAGCAGGCGGTAGGCTCTGATTTATTGATAGAATACTGGGGGAATGCACTCCAGTCTACAAAGGAGATTGCTTACAAATCACTTGAGTGACCCATTCTAGATATTGCTCAAATGTGTGGGACCCATACCAAATAAGACTAGTAGGTGATATTGAATGTATACAGAGAAGGACAGTATGAATGGTCACAGGTTTGTTTGACCCATGGGAGTATGTCACAGATATGCTGAAGAAACTGAACTGGCAGAATCTTGAAGACTGACAAAACCTATCCCGAGAAAGAGTGCTAACAAAGTTTCAAGAACCGGCTTTGAATGGCTACTCTAGGAGAATATTACAACCCCCTGTGTATTGCCCACATAGGGACCATGAGACCAAGATTAGATTCATTACAGAAAGCACAGAGGCATTTAAACAACTGTTCTTACCGTGCTCTATATGTGAATAGAATGCAACGAAATCCTAATAACTGGAAACATGGGATGTACTCTCTGTCGCATGGTTTGCAGAGTATAGATATAGATGTAGATGCCTAATAATTAGTTTCAGAGCTAAAATTTGTTCTGGGCAAGATCTATTTGGTCTGAAACCTGCTTGATATTCAACAGTTTTGCATTCAAGTTGTTGTGCTCGTTCCAGAAATCATTGAGGTAAGAGTTTTGTATGAGAAAGGAAGAGGGAAAATCCATCTATAATTATTAACATCCATTCTGTCTCGCTTTTCACATAATGGATGTATCAGTGCAGTTTTCCAGTCATCTGGAATTTTCTCAGTTTGGCAAATGTTTTGCATGACCAATGCAATTTCTTCTAAAGTTTTTGGGGCAGTTGATTTCAGCAGCTCTGCAGCAATACCACCTTCACCAGATGCAGTTATTTTGTAACCTTTTAATATGTGTAGCAGTTTTCTCTTCATTTGGCATGTGCAAATCTGAATTGGTCTGTGGAGGAATTTATGGTATAAATCTTTCTGTGGGTCCATGGCAATGTAGAAGCTTTTTTG
Organism: Schistocerca gregaria; assembly: GCF_023897955.1. Taxonomy (NCBI): domain Eukaryota; kingdom Metazoa; phylum Arthropoda; class Insecta; order Orthoptera; family Acrididae; genus Schistocerca; species Schistocerca gregaria. The sequence continues at coordinate 897,454,647 of NC_064922.1, forward strand.
AAATATCTGCATCACCCTCCACCATTTTCTAGGCTGTTATTCGCAACTGTCTCCATTTTCCTTCCTGAAGCAAATATTTTGACACTGGTATGAACTTTATCTTCTATTACGTTGAGCTGATGTTTTTCATATTGTCTTTTTGTTCATCTAATTAATTTGGAAGCCTATTTTCTCGTTGTCAGGACCATATCCTGTGCATTTTTTGATTTGCTTCTTTCCATGTTTTGAATGCCCTGTTTTGTGTTTTTACTGCATATTAACAATCTTCATTCCACCAAGGTTGTTTTCCCACTTTTGTACAGGAATCTGAGATTTTGATGAACTTGTGCCAATTTTCCCCAATGTTGTTTAGTTCATTTGCTAGTAGCAGTAGCTGGATTTCCTTCCTGCTACCATTATCATCATCATCATCATTATTAACTGAATATAAAATACTTTACCTAGACAGGCTTTCCAAGCCTGAAACCTTGCTGCATCTTCCACCTCATCTTGTCGTGTGTCCCCACACTGTAGGTAATTGAGATTATGTGGAGAATATCCTTCTAGATTCAGCTTCACTGTAAAGCGAAAAAGAAAAAAAAAAGATTATTATTTAAAAACTCTCAAAGGAAAGAGTGCAAAATATTAATTCCACACTTCAGAATGGCGTTTGGTGTGGTGGATGATGGGAGTAGCAGATTTGACAAAAGTGCTGGACACTGTACAACTCACGGTCAACATTCACTTGTTGCAAGTTGCTACCATCCTTCACCTGAGAGAAAATGCAGTGAACATTGGCATTGTTGTCACCAGTCTGTGTTGTTTTGCTATGCAGAGTTTGGCTTCAAGTGTCATTAGTTCTGGATATCATGTCTGCTTCTGTGTACAAAAGCAGATGACATGCTAAATACACTTGCACCCACACACATTGCACGCTTGAACACTCTCTTCACCCATGACACACACACACACACACACACACACACACACACACACAAAAGGAAAATTCACTTATAGAAACCGAGAAACTTGTTAAAATACACCTCATGCACACATGGCCCCCAATTCCAGCATCTCAGTCTTTTACTGACGAAAGCTATGACCTAAATATTTATATGAGTGTCTTTTAGTTGTACCCTTGGCAATTTGATTTATCTTTAGCAATGTCTATTCCTACATTGTTGATATTCATACCTGGAGTTTCCATTGTTTGATAAACATGTTAGAAAGGTCTATGTGATTTGTGTGTGTGTGTGTGTGTGTGTGTGTGTGTGTGTGTGTGTGTGTGTGTGTAGAGGGGGGAAGGTGGAGAGGGTGACATGTGCACACTACTGTTGCATGGCTGCTGCACTGTGGATGAGGAAGGCAAACCACCAGCAATGGAAAGTGAAACTTTGACAATGCAGCCACTCATGCTATCAAAATGTCAGAAAAATCATCAGACGAATGTTGACCGAAGAACCTGAGACAGAAACCAACAGGAAATTTGTCAACAACTGGCAACAAAAGATTTAACAATTTTGTGTTCCACCATATTATGTTTTCCTATTAGATGCAGTTGTCTGCTAAAACTGTCCTGATGATTTCCCTCCTATAAGAATACTCCAGGTTTAACAGCACCCCCCCCCCCCCCCCCACCTCACACCCCTAAAAAACGATGAAAAATCAGATCTTTGGGTGAAGGCTACTTCACAGGAGCTATCAAATAAGACAGGCTGCTAATTAGGGTGGATATGTGGAATATTAGAATCCTAAGGTGGTGTGAGAAACAAGAATAGGTGGCAATGGAAAGGGTACAGCTATGTGTTCAAGGAAACAGGCAAAATGGTAGGGATCTGTTTATGAGAGAGAACAAAGGGATACTGGTCATTAGTGCAAAGAAGACCTATAGGATACTTGCAAAGTTCTTTCACAACCAGGTGAACTATGAACCACTTGAAGGTGAAATGGAATTAGAGATGGACACAGAAGAGACACAGTGATGACTTCCAAGCAGGGAAGATTGGTAGGATGAAGAGGTTACCAAACAGATGGAATAACATGGTCAAAGTGCCACAACAAAAGAACAGAGACAAGAAGAATGCAAGCTACTATACAAGAACCTCTTCAAGAGGTTGGCTCTCTGTGAAGACTGGTTAAGAATAGATCCAAAGTACAGTTGGAAACTATCAGTGGGTATAATGAAGCAAGAGGATACATAGAACAGATCTTTACTGTGAAATTACTGATGGAGTATATGGCCTTAAGGAACAAAATGATGGTAGCAGCCTTCATAGACTTCATAAAGTGATGCAACTCCATCAACAGACATACTCTTAGAAGGTTCCTGATGAACAGCAGATGAGAGGGAACTACACGACTACTGATAACAGAAGCAAAATAGCCAGAAGCACAGGACTGAGAATCATCAACAAGACAAAGACACTGAATCAACCAGGAAAACGCAGGAATACACTTTTCAAGAGATGGACAAATTTAAATATCTTGGAGGATAAAAGATGTGCCCCAAAGGCATAAAATATATTTTAAAAAAATTATTAACAATATGTGTGCAAAGGGTTAAATATTTTTCAAAGTACTCTCCGTAAGCTTCTATACATTTTTTCCACTGACTGTCCCATGCCTGGCATGCCCCCTCAAATGTCATCAAGGGAATCTCCTTTAAAGTCATTGTCACAGCCACTTGGATAGCTTCAATGCTTTCAAAACAGCATCCTCTGAGTACATTCTTGACTGTGGGGAACAAAAAGAATTTGGCCAGAGGTAGGTCATGTTTGTAGGGTGGCTGCAGCAGTGTCGACACTTTATGTTTCACCAGCAACTCATGGATGCAGAGAAACATGTGGCTCTGCACAATTTTGTGATGCAGCAGCAAGGTAGCATCAATGTCTTTTCATGTGGTAATTACACATTTATGAGGTCTTTCCTGAACATGCATGTAATACGCAGCATTAAAGGGATGTTCGTGAGGCGCAAACTCTTTGATTAGATTAGATTAGATAGATTAGATTAATACTTGTTCCATAGGTCATGAATACGACACTTCATAATGATGTGGAACGTGTCAGGTTAATGAAAGATGTCTGTACAAGATATTACATTACGCAAAATATTGCATGACACTAATGCTTAAGTTAGTTTTTTTCCTTCCCTTAATTTATATCTAAAAATTCAGCCAATGAGTAGAAGGAGTTGTCATCTAGAAATTCTTTTAATTTTAAATGTTGGTTGACTATCTGTCAGGCTTTTGATTCTGTTTGGTAGGTGACCAAAGACTTTTGTGGCAGTGTAATTTACCCCCTTCTGTGCCAAAGTCAGATTTAACCCTGCATAGTGAAGATCATCCTTTCTCCTGGTGTTATAGCTATGCACACTGTTATTACTTTTGAACTGGGCTGGATTATTAACAACAAATTTCATAAGTGAATATAGATACTGTGAGGATCCCTAGATCCTTAAATAGATGTCTGCAAGATGACCATGGGTGGGATCCAGCAATTATTCTGATTACACATTTTTGAGCAATGAATACTTTTCTACTCAATGATGAATTACCCCTGAATATGATACCATACGAAAGCAGTGAATGAAAGTAGGCATAGTAAGCTAATTTACTGAGATTCTTATCACCAAAATTTGCAATAACCCTAATAGCATACGTAGCCGAACTCAGACGTTTCAGCAGACCATCAATGTGTTGCTTCCAGTTTAACCTCTCATCAATGGACACACCTAAAAATTTTGAAAATTCTACCTTAGCTACAGACTTCTGTTCAAAGTCTATATTTATTACTGGAGTTGTGCCATTTACTGTACGGAACTGTATATACTGTGTTTTATCAAAATTTAAAGAGAGTCCGTTTGCTGAGAACCACTTAATAATTTTGTGGAAAACATCATTTACAATTACATCACTTAGTTCTTGGTTTTTGGATGTTATTACTATACTTGTATCATCAGCAAAAAGAACTAATTTTGCATCTTCATCAATATGGAATGGTAAGTCATTAATGTATATCAAGAACAGTAAAGGACCTAAGACCGAACCCTGTGGGACCCCGTGCTTGATAGCCCCCCCCAGTTTGAGGAATCAGCTGTTGTATTAACATTACATGAACCACTTATTTCAACTTTCTGCATTCTTCCAGTTAAGTATGAATTAAACCATTTGTGCACTGCCCCCCTCAAACCATAATGATTTAGCTTATCTAAAAGAATTCCATGATTTACACAGTGAAAGGCCTTTGAGAGATCACAAAAAATACCAATGGGTGACGTCCGGTTATTCAGAGCATTTAATATTTGATCAGTGAGAGCGTATATAACATTTTCTGTTGAAAAGCCTTTCTGAAAACCAAACTGACATTTTGTTAGTACTTTATTTTTACATATATGGGAGGCTACTCTTGAATACATTACTTTCTCAAAAATTTTTGATAGAGCTGTCAGAAGAGAGATTGGGCGATAGTTGTTGACATCCGACGTATCCCCCTTTTTATGCAATGGTTTTACAATGGCATATTTCAGTCTATCGGGGAAAACACCCTGCTCCAAAGAGGTATTACATACGTGGCTGAGAATCCTACTTATCTGTGGGGAACAAGCTTTAAGTATCTCGCTGGAAATGCCATCAATTCCGTAAGAGCTTTTACTTTTCAGTGAGTTTATTATTTTACTGATTTCAGAGGGAGAGGTTCGTGGAAATACAGTTCTTTCAAACTGCACAGGTATGGCCTCTTCTATTAGAAGTCTTGCGTCTTCTAGTGAAGATCTAGATCCTACTTTCTCCACAACATTTAAAAAATAATTATTGAAAATATTTCCAATTTCAGATTGTTTGTTAGTACACTTGTCATTCAGTTTTATGGCACTAAAGTCTTCCTGTGCTCTTGGTTGCCCTGTTTCCCTTTCAATAATATTCCAAATTGCTTTAATTTTATTATCAGAGTTACTGATCCCAGACATGATACACATGCTTCTGGACTTTTTAATAACTTTTCTTAGTACCACACAATAGTTTTTATAATATTGAACAATTTCGGGGTCAGTACTCCCTCTTGCTGTTAGATACAGTTCTCTTTTAAGGTTGCAAGATATTCTTATTCCTTTAGTTAGCCAAGGTTTTTTATATGTTTTCTTAGAATTAAGTTTCACTGTTTTCTTGGGAAAACAATTTTTAAATACCCTTAAAAATGTATTGTGAAATAAGTTATATTTCAAGTTTGCATCGGGTTCCATATACACTTCATCCCAGTCTAGCTCCTTTAGTCTTTCCCTAAAGTTTGCAGTATTTATATTGTTAATTGAACACACTGCTTTGAAATTCTGATTTGATATACTGCATAGAGCATTTGTTAACTACATCCTTGGTGTCAAAAAGGACAGTCAACATTGTCTTCAATTTGGATTTGATCATTCTCATTTTCTGCTGTTTCAGAGACACTGGGCTTGCCATTTGGCAATCTGGCATTTTGTCTTTGGGTCTCATTGAAATGTCCATATTTCATCACTGGTAATAACATTGTTTCAGTAATCCATTTCAGTTTCCACACATTCCTTCAATTCGTTTGTGATCAACACTCTGTTGGCCTTTTGGTCATTCATTGACAGTTTGGGGACCAGCTTATTGCATATCTGTTGCAAGTTCAGTTCTTCAGTAACAATGTGATGTACAACAGTTTCCAGAATGTTCAGAGTGATAGCTAACTGTCGAACACTTATTGGATGGTCAGCATTCGACAATCCACACAGACAAGTTACATTTTTATCAGTTTGGCTTGTTCATGGCCGTCAAAGTGGCAGTTATTGTCCACCTCTTCCTGGCTCCATTTAAACTATTTCATCCACTTTGTAACTCACACATATCAAACAGCAGACTCCTATTTTGTTTATTAGAGCAGTTCGTGAGTTTCTGCAGCTTCTTTGGTTGACTAGTTTCGTGCAGAACTTTTTCGCCCAACATTATTCGAAAGTATCCGCCATAATGTGATCTCAAAACGGGGCTTCACTAAATCAGTAATCCTGACCCCACACTGCTGAGAAAGACTGACCTAGCTAGGACGTGCTGCAAAGCTGAGCCCCCCACCCTTCTGCGACCTGTTGGGGCACGCAAACACATGTATTTAATGAATTTTGGGATGGCAACAGGAAGAAACAGGGGCAATGATGGAATAATAGATAGGATGAAGAAGGTGAGGTCAGTCTTTTGTATGACCAGATATATACATAACAAAAATAATAATATATCTATGGATACCAAGCTCAAATGCTAATGGGCAATGGTGAGAAATACGGTTCTGTATGTGGTTGAGTCGCTAACTAGGAAGTCATGATGCAGAACAGCCAGAGAAAGAAGAGAGAAAACTTCTTATGGAAAAGCCTGGACTCTAAAAGAGGTGGTGAAAGATGACTGCAAAGACCTACAAAAGTGCTGTAACAGAGAATGAGCACAATATCAGTAGAAATTAAACTGAAAAGGGCACAATTTGTGGATCATGTGATCAGGATGAACAAGGACAGAATTATAAAAAGCATGTTGCCCAACTCAGGAAGGACTGGTCAGGGCTGGGGGATTGAGGCAATAGGGAAGGAAAAATGGAGAAGAAGCATACACCAACCAACATGTTAGACATCAACCACAGAGAAGGATACAGGGAAAGGAGTGGAACAGGAAAGAGAGTAAGACACTGAATATCATGGAAGAAGTGAAAGAGAGAAGAAGGCAAAGGATGAAGAGTCTCTTGGAGGAGATGGAGGCATTGTAGTGCATGAAGGGACTACAGAGGCTGTAATGGAAGAGGAGGAGGAGGAGGAGGAGGAGGAATAATAATAATAATAATAATAATAATAATAATAATAATAATAATAATAATAATAATAAGGTATTCTTGGTATCAGCCAGATGCAATGACCAGAAAATTGGGTTTTGAGTGGAGATTATTCACTTTCTCAAATAATTGTAGCGCAGGAGTCGGAATAGTAATGAATAGGGAAACTGGCAATGATGTACAGGATCATTTGCGGCAAACAATTCAGCATACATTGTAATCTAATCGCACAATCATACATACCAACGATGAATACAAATGGCAGTGAAACTGAAGAAATGGGTGATAATATTAATGAACTTCTAGAATGTGCCAAAGGGGACAAGAATTTATCATAATGGGAGACTGGAATGGAATTGTAGGTGAATGTAGGGAATAGATAATAAGCAGGAGAGTGAAATGGGAGAGAGAAAGATTAATAGAATTCTGTGCTGGCACGATTTATTTACTGGAAACATATTTTTTGAGAAATCGTTGAGAAGAGAGTATACATGGAACGTCCCAGGTGATCAGATATATTGAACTGACTTTATTTCAATAAAGTGGAGATTCAGGAATCAAATTAAGAAATGTAAGAGTTATCCATCCACTGATATTGATAGTAACAACATACTAGTACAAATAAAATGGCAGATAATGCAGTAAGTTACAGGGAAAGCACGTAAAATTTATACACGTTGAAGGAACACCAGATTCATATTTCTTTGAAAGAATGCATGGGAAAAGACATAATGTCATTTCATGGAGTTTCTGGTCTAGAAAACTGATAGAATGGCCGTAAAAGACGTAAATTTAACAGAAAAAATTACTGCAATTGAAAAAGGCAGGGAAAGAGAGAGATCCATGGATAACAGATGAGATCCTCAAATGAATAAAGAAATCACGAAAATGTACAAATGTTGAAAATATTACTATCATGCAAAAATGAAATTGCCCAAAAATGCAGAAAAGCTAAACAAGAATGGATGGAGGAAATATGTCGTGAAATAGATATAAAACTGAAATGGGGTACTATAGATACATTGCACACAGACTTTGCACACAGACTTGAAACGGGGTAATATAGATACATTGCACACAGACAAATACATGGTCCACTCATGTTAATGTGATCACTGCATGTATTTGATGTCACCATGCAATAAAAACTCACAGATGGCAGGTGACAGCATTCGCAGTGGAGGTACCTAAAGTGTGTCACCATAACCTGTAAAACAGTGCTGTCATTATTCTAATATGTAAACAAAGCGATTTATCTGACTTCCAAAAGGGCACAATCATTGGCTTTTGGGTAGAAGGTGGAAGCATTTCTAAAACAGGTAAAACAGGCCACCTTGGTTAAACTGTACAGTGCATGGCAAAATGTCACTCTACAGCATTGCGGCAACTGTAGGGCACCACAGGCCATAGGTGACAGAGGTGAATGACAGCTGCAGAAATGTGTATGGGCAAATAGATGTGCAACATCTACATCTACATCTACATACATACTCCGCAATCCACCACACGGTGCGTGGCGGATGGTACCTCATACCACAATTAGCACTTCTCTCCCTGTTCCACTCCCAAACAGAACAAGGGAAAAATGACCGCCTATACGCCTCTGTACAAGCCCTAATCTCTCTTATCTTATCTTTATGGTCTTTAAGCGAAATATAAGTTGGCGGCAGTAAAAGCGAACCGCAGTCAGCCTCAAATGCTGGTTCTCTAAATTTCCTCAGTAGCGATTCACGAAAAGAACGCCACCTTTTCTCCAGAGGCTCCCACCCGAGTTCCTGAAGCATTTCCGTAACACTCGCGTGATGATCAAACCTACCAGTAACAAATCTAGCAGCCTGCCTCTGAATTGCTTCTATGTCCTCCCTCCATCCGACCTGATAGGGATTCCAAACGCTCAAGCAGTACTCAAGAATAGGTCATATTAGTGTTTTATAAGCAGACTCCTTTACAAATGAACCACATCTTCCCAAAATTCTGCCAATGAACTGAAGATGACTATCCGCCTTCCCCACAACTGCCATTACATGCTTGTCCCACTTCATATCGCTCTGCAATGTTACGCCCAAATATTTAATCAATGTGACTGCGTCAAGCGCTACACTACTAATGGAGTATTCAAACATTATGGGATTCTTTTTCCTATTCATCTGCATTAATTTACATTTATCTATATTTAGAGTTAGCTGCCATTCTTTACACCAATCACAAATCCTGTTTAAGTCTAGTTGAGCAACAGACTACCCAGGTAAACCAAGGGCACTACCAACAGTGTCTCCTCATCAACTGTTCAACATTCTGCATATGGGCCTCCGCAGCAGCCACCTATTTCATGCACCCACGCTGGTTGCAGTTCATTGGTGACATTGGTTGGAATTTGCAATGTCAGTAGTGCAACTGGAAATCCAACAGGTGGTCTTTTCAGATGAATCACATTTTATGGTCTGTCTGACAAATTGCTGTTGGTGTGTACAGTGTGATAGGTCTAAAAGCAAACAACCTGCAATAACTGCAAGGGGGAACAGGCTGGAGGAGGGACCATTATAGTCTGGGGAATGTTTTCATGGCATTGGCTGGAAAATCTTGTCATTCTGGAAGGCATAATGGATCAACAAGCCTGCACCTACCTCAGCACAGTGACATCTACCAGCTGGACAAAACAAGGTGTGACATAATTTAGCAGTGTATATGTGTAGTTCAAACACCGCCAAGATGAAGTTTGCGTATTTTCCAGCCACCAGATTCCCTGGACTTAAACTCAGTCAAGAATCTGTGGAACCACCTCGATCAGGCTGTTTGTGCATGTGGATCCTCAACTGAGAAACCTAGTGTAGTTGGCCATACCACTAGAGTCAACATAGCTTCACAGCCCTGTCCAGACCCTCAGTGACGCTATTCCTGCATGTGTCTCAGCCGTCCGCACTGCAAACGGTGGTTGTTCAGTCTTCCGACTGTTGGTCACATTAATGTGACTGGACAGTGTAAGTAATCACTTTAGCAAAAATAATTAGGGCACAACCATTGCAGATGAAAAAGATAACAGGGTAACGTAAGTGGAAAGTAAAAAGACTGATATAGCTTTACAAGAAACTAATTATGAAATACCAGCAGAACTCTTGTGGGCATCAGACTAAAAGGCAGAAAAAGAATTATAAAAGAGCTCATAAATTGAATTTATTTTCTTCCTCTGGGGAAGTTCATTAGATTCTGAAAAGAATATAATTATGGCACTTCTGAAAGAAGCAAGTGCATATAGACGTGAAAATCGTCAGAATCAGTGTATTATCACATCCTAAAAATAATCATAAGATTACTTTATCAAAAAAATAGAAGGGAAAACTAAGCAAATTAGTAGTGGAACTGTTTGATTTTAGGATAAGCAAGACCACTCGAGAGGCAATTTTATCACTGCAGTTGATAATAGAGGGCAGACATGGATAAAACAGAGGACATTGCTTTTGTGAATGTGGAGATTGTATTTGAAGATACGAAATGCAGGGAAATATTTCCTCTTCTTGGGAGCAGAAATATAACCTACTGTCCCTACTCTAAACAGACCAGAATAGTCGGACTGATACAATTGTACAAAGTAACAGGTCAAAAGTGGGAAAGGTGTAAGGCAGCATTGCTCATTGCTGCCACTTATATTTAATTTATATATAGGAGACTTACATCAACATCTGACAGAACAGACACTGCTGATGATCCACAATTATACTAAATTAGTTTGCTGACTGTGAATTCCTTGACATCAACTGTATCTGTTCCCCAACAGTGACAGAAAATTTTTTCCTAACTGAGACTAGAACCTGGATTTCCTTCTTATAGAGAACATTTGCCTTAACCAATTTGGATATCCAACAGGCTCCCTGTACAGACTCAAACTTCCACATGCAACATTGTCTACATCCTTTTATCGTAGTCCACTAAATTCATCACCTAATGCTCTCTCAGCAATGCTTGGATTCCTGCAACAAGGGAAATGAGACAATGAGGCATTGAGACCAATGTCTCATTTTCTTATTTTCTTGTTGTGGGAATCCAAATAATGTTGCAAGCATTGGGTGATAAATTTAGTGGACTACAATGAAGAGATGTAGACCAAGTGACATATGGAAATTTGGGTTGGTCTGGGGAGAGTGCACAGATAGCATGTGTTGCTAAGGTATAATAACTGGAAAATCTGGGTTCGAGTTATGGTCTGACACAAATGTTCTTGTGTCACTGTTGGGTAGTAGTTAACACTGCTGATGTTGAGGAATACACAGTCGGCGATTTAATTTTGATATATAGAAGAGTGTAAGGTATCTGTGCAGGAGAGCTGGAACTGAACAGTCGTGCATCATGTCACTACTACTTTGAAGGTCAGAACAGTAAAACTGTTGGAAGACAACACTTCAATCAAAACTTTATTTCACTGAATATTTATTTCTAATCACAAATGATAAGACACATAAAAGCTTTTCTCCTTCTCGTTAACATAGCACTTACTTTTTTAGCTTGAGACAGTCTTGCAGTATTCTGTACACCATGCTGGCATCAGCTTGACTCAACTTAATCGAAAGAGCTCTAAAGACACAGTATGATGAATATCATAAACTTAAATTCCTGCAGTAAATCTTTTCACAGTTATTCAAGTTTTGGAAAAAAGAGAAAAACAAGGAAAATCCTTCAGGTCAGGAAAATATAAATCGTATGGTTAATACAATGTTGATAACTTACCCTGCAGTTATGCATCACTACACTATTCCACATCATTGTGACATTGGTCTATCGCTCACTTATTTCCATTTATCAGACAACAGCATCAGACAGGTTAACATAATACATAAAGGTCAATCCCCTCTTCAAGAAATAGTAGTCATTATTGAAAACAGAATCAATTATTAAACAAAACCAACATAGTTGGAATGTTACTTTGATCATAAACCAGTTCTGTGAACATCTAACTCAGTACTGAAGATATTAAGCTACACTGAAATGCCTAAGAAACTGGTATAGGCACACATATTCAAATACAGAGATATGTAAACAGGCAGAATACAGCACTGCGGTCGACAACTGCTATATAAAAAAAGTGTCTGGCGCTGTTGTTAGATCAAGTACTGCTGCTACAATGGCAGGTTATCAAGATTTAAATGAGTTTGAATGTGGTGTTATAGTCAGCGCACGAGCGATGTGACTCAACATCTCCGAGGTAGTGATGAAGTGGAGATTTTCCCATATGACCATTTTCCAGTGTACTGTGAATATCAGGAATCCAATAAAACATTGAATCTCTGACATCACTGCAGTTGTGATGAGATCTTGCAAGAATGGGATCAATGACGACGTAATAGAATCGTTCAACATGACAGAAGTGCAACCCTTCCACAAATTGCTGCAGATTACAATGCTGCGCCATCAAGAAGTGTCACTTTGCGAACCACTCAACAAAACATTATCGATATGGGTTTTCGGAGCTGAAGGCCCACTCGTGTACTCTTGATGACTGCAGAACACAAAGCTTTATACCTCATCTGGGCCCATCAACACTGACATTGGACTGTTGATGACTGGAAAAAACATGTTGCCTGGTCCAACGAGTCTCGTCTCAAATTGTATCAAGAGCATGGATGTGTACAGGTATGAAGACAACCATATGAATCCATGGACCTTGCATGTCAGCAGGGGATGGGAGGCACTGTAATGGTGTGGGGTGTGTGCAGTTGGAGTGATATGTTTAGATACAACTCTGACAGGTGACACGAACGTAAGCATCGTGTCTGATCAGCTGAATCCTTTCATACCTACTGTGGATTCCGACGCACCAGGACAATTCCAGCAGGACACTCCAACACCCCACACATCCAGAATTGCTACAGAGTGGCTTCAGGTACACTCTTCTGAGTTTATACACTTCTATTGGCCACCAAACACCCCAGGCATGAGCATTACTGAGCATGTCTGGGATGATGTTCAGAAGAGGTCTCCATACCCTCACCCTCTTACAGATTTATGCACAGCCCTGCAGGATTCATGGTGTCAGTTCCCTCCAGCACCACTTCAGACATTAGTCGAGTCCTTGTCACGTCATGTTGCGACACTTCTGTGTGAACGTGGCGGCCCTACGTGATGTTAGGCACGTGTACCAATTTCTTTGGCTCTTCAGTGTATTATCTCTTCAAAAATGCATTGTACTGAATTCAAGTCATAGTCTCTGTTAACTCTGTTATTTTAATAGTCTGTTAAAAAATACAAAAAGATCAATGAAACAATTGAATCGCTGATTGCAGAAACAACACTTGTTCACTTTTTGGTTAAGTTATGTTGAGAGCTGATTTCCATGTTATGGTGCTCCCTCTATCGAAAGAATGCAGAAACAACAATTGTCCATCATTCTTAATGGGACAAACAAGATCCTGACATTATGAGTGAGAGGAGAAAGAACACTTGTCCAGGACTAGTGCTATTTCTGCAGCCAACATTGGCTAGCCTGTTGTGTAATATCATCTCTGTGTTCGCACAGATTTTCTTTGTGAAGCACATCAATGTTGAAAAGGGAAGATATGGGTGTACATGATGGTGGTGAAAGTAGAAAGAGGAAAAAAAGGTGTAAAGAATGTTGAGTATCAGCGTGAAATCATAAAAAGGTCGCGAATTAAAGGTTTAGAGTACAAAAACTACAGTGGAAAGTTAGTTTCAAAGAAAAGCATTCATGTCGACTGGAAATAAGTAATGTTCTAATATGGGAGGTTATACATCAGTAAAATAGTAAACTAATGATTTATTGTGTGACTGAAATATCTGTGTAATTTTGTAGATGTCGTAGAAACTGCTTTGGAAGAATTCCTGAAGAAATGAAGTATTTTCGCTTTTCTTCAACATGACATCAAAAGACGTACAAGATTCTTATCTCCAAGGGCTGATAACTGTAGGTAATATTTCCAGAAGGCGAAGAAGAGTACCAGAAGGAGGCAACTGCAAACCAAGACGCAACAGTTTTCAGTATTTTATTAATTCCAGCACTGGACGATCAGAGGTATCCAAGAAAGCCACAGTGTCACAAACCAAAGGGTAAGGAGGATAAGCAATCTGCTTGCTTGTGGATAGTCGCCTAGTGACCAGAGGGGTAAAAATGCATCAGGAAATCAAATCGGTGGTGTAGAAATAATTTTGATAATTGATCACATAAATTCCTATCCCCAAAAAATTACTCACTATGGCACTAGAGAACAGCATTATTTAAATAGCCAACTTAATGTCAAAATCATGCATGAGCAGTTCAGATTACGACATCCCCAAGCAAGTAATATTAAGTACTAATTTTATTTAAAAATATTCATAGAACGTTTTTCACTTACATTTGGTCGACCACAAGTTGACACATGTGGATCATGTGAAGCGCTTCAAAATAAATTACGAAACAAAACACTGAATGAAAAGGCTAAGAGAGTTGCCGCTGCACAAATGATGGTTCATAAACGCAGGGCTGCAAAGTTTTCTGCTCGTATTCGTGAAGTACAAGTATTGTGTCAAAAAGACGAGGATGTTGCAGGTATTGCCATAGATTTTGTGCAAAATCTGTCCCTTCCTACCATTCCAGTTCAGGAAGTTTTCTACCTTCGGCAACTCAATGTTACTGTACTCAATATCCACAACCTGAAGACAGGATATGGAACATTCTACATTTATCACAAAGGTGTAGCAAAGAAGGGTCCCGATGAAGTCTGCTGGATTACATATGAAACGAGTTGTCACCAAACATAAAATGCCTGCATATATTTCCAGATGGCTGCCCAGGGCAGAATAAGAATAATACTACGGTCAGGTTCCTCATGGCAGTTGCAGCATCTCAGCGTTTACTCAGAATTTATCATTATTTCCTGGCTAGAGGCCATTCATTCTTAGCCTGTGACAGTTACTTTGCAGGGATTAAGAGGAAAATTCGAGCTGTCGATAGGATTTATAGCATCATGCAGTTTGTAGATTTTTTTGTGTGATGCAGTTTGTAGAACTTATTGTGTACCTGTAACAAATACCAGGTTAAAGTTGTTTCAACAGAGTTTGTACTGGCTTTCAAACAATGGTGGCCTAAATTTTACAAATGCAATGCCTTGTCTTTGGAAACAATGAACAGCAAAGTGCTCACAAGGAATGAGAAACAATCCTTCACCGTTTCAGAATTCATGGAATTTGAATACAAGAGTGAGTGTAGTGGGACGTCATTGCAAAACCATACGTTGGAAGGCTGGTGACGCACACTTTTTGTTTACTTCTTGATTTAAAAACAACAGTAACTCTACCGTCGGCTGCAGCAGACGAAAAATGTGTACCACTAAGTGAGAAGAAAATAGCTGACCTCAAGAAATTAGAGCCATATATCCCTGAAGAGCACCTGTCCTTTTACAGAGCTCTCCACAACTGGCCTTCAGTAGACAACAGGGGGCCTGACAGTGAATAATAGACATGAGCACAAGCAATATTTCACTAAGGTTGCTATTTACCTGATTGCAATTTGTAGTTAAAAGTAGTTGTTCAGAATCTGTTATGTACACATAAAATAAGAATTTTGGTAATGAGAAATAATACAGCTTATCTTCAGAAACTGTTATGTAGCCTAATAATAACAATTTTTGTACTGAACATAATAAGTTTACAAATAAACTGCTGAATAACACAGACTTACATTTTTGGCAACCAATTGATTTCAGAAACAGCACATGTCCACGAACTTTGCATATTTAAATCATTATATAATCTAATCATTACATCATTGAAAATAGTGTCTGGATATTACCAGAAACTGTGCCGTTCAAAGTAAAATAGAGCTGTCAAAGAAAATAGAATACTCAGGCCCACAAACTTATTTTTTCGTTTTTCTCAAAATCAACATGCATGGACTAATGCTGTTTCTGCAATCAGTGATTCATTTGAAAATCACTATGTTTCACTTTCACTCACTCACTCACACACACACACATGTGTGGGCACACACACAAATTACTCTTTGGTTATTTGCAAGATGACATGTCTTGTCCATTGGGCAGGCTGAGTGCACATATGCACCTGTTCTACAGAGTGTGGTGTTTCTTACTCAACAATTGTGAATGGACCAAAATCAATCCTTCCATGTAAGTCAACCAGCATTGGCAGTATGACTGATGGTGGGCCTCCCACACATGTACAAAGTCCTGTCTGGTGGTCTCATATGCCATAAAAATAGGGAATGAGATGATTCATGCTGCACTTGCACAGAGTTCATGTCTGGCACCAGTGCAACTCACTGACTTGGAGGTGGGGGCAGCCCTGCTCTGAACCTACACAGACTCTTTGTTATTTGATTCATTTCTGCTGCATCAGTTCCCTCAAATACAGTCCTTTTTTTACCTAATTGTTGCATTCCTCATCCTGTTTTCATTGCAGATATTGCTTTTAAGGTTAATAAACTGGTGGACACCTGTAAAGTTCTTATCAACCATTGCTGTGTTCCGGCTGTTACTACTACATAACAAGGCTTGTAGTTTGTCCTTTTCTCCTTTCCTCAGTTCCTTTCCACATGGTGAAATACGTTTAGTCCTTTAGATGACGTAACAGAGCAAGATGGACCCTTTCCGGAAAGAAAAATATGTAATTTAGGATATGTAATTTAGGATTCTAATAAAACACAACCATAGGCACTTGAAATTGGCAATGAGCTAATAAATGTTTCTGGCTCAGATGGTATAGCTTGTTTGAAGGCTCTCATTGTCTTGTTTTATGTAAATATCTTCCTTTTTTCAAAAACGTCCTATTTAAGAAATTATTCTTAATTATAGATTTTGGGTTCCAACAACTGATGATTAGTTGCAAAATTCAGTCCCATAATTTTAAAGCTCTGATTTTTCTGATTACAAAAATGCCCACTTTCACAAGGAGGGTTGTTGGCTTTATAATTATTCAGTTTATATTTTGTGAATTTTCTCATTATGTGACCCATTGTTAAACTGACTTACTGATTTGCTCTTTATAATTCTGTGTTAACTAATTTTGCTCTCTTTTGTGTTAATACTAAGAACATAATATAAAGTGTTATCCCTCCATTCATCTGTTAATAGTTTTTGCAGGGCACTGCTTCACTGAATTAGTGACTGGTAAACAAATTGCAAAAAATGTTTGTACCTCTACCAATTATTAAAATGTAAATATCTTTCTTTGAGTCTGAAGTGTGTGTGTGAAAAGTATCTAGGTGCACCACATCATTATATGTGTGATCTAATCACCTGCCAGTTACATGTGAGATTGATTACTGATTGGTGTAGCTTACCAATCTGGTTTAAATATTGAGACTCCTGGTTGTTAAAATTCTAATAACCATAAAATTAAAATTGTATTTTAATAAATTTGAACGAACTGAAAACTATGCGGTACAGTCTCATGTGTGTTCATTAACAAATGTCAGTCCAACCTTTTAATAACAGTAGCATGATTCAGAATTGTAGAAAATGAGGTGACTGAAGGTGAATAACCAGATAAGGTCAGTTACAGCAATCATGAATCTCCTGTTTTGTCCTGCTCCCCCATTCTGTTCTTTTTTCACTCTTGGTTTATTGCTTCTCCAGTATTTTAACTGTATTTTTCTTACTTGTCACTTTTTCTTCTGTGTGTTTTTGCTTTTAGGAAGCTTTAATTGTCAAGTGCTACTAATAGTGTTCCATAGATTTTGTGTTTGTTTTGAATACAGTCAGAGAGAGTCCCTTTAGTCAACCATAGTGCCAGTAGTGCTAGTGTTTGTTTTCAATACAGGTCAGAGACATGTAGTGCTATTTTCATTGTTTTCTACTAGAAGTGGCTAGTTTAGCCAATAATCAGCCACCTTTAGTGAATTAGCAGTCTAGTTAAATGTTGATTAAGTCTCTTCAGTAAATTGATTCCTTAGGATGGGTAGGATGTGTGACTGCTGTGTACGGACGCAGGAGGAGCTGGCCACTCTTCGCGAACAGCTGAGCGTGTTGATGGCTGCGGTCAGCCGTCTTCAGGCTGCTGCCTCGGAGTGTAGCGGCAGTGGGGAGCCTGGTGCATCGCAAGGTACACCCCAGGTTTTACACGCTTCACCCACTGTCCCTGCTGTTGAGACATCTTCGCGGGTACCTGGTGCCGTTGGGCCACCATCTCCCCAAGGGGAATGGCAGGTTCAGCAGCATTCGCGGCGCACAAGGCAGAGGGTAAATGTGGAGGCTGGCCTTGTGGCATCGCCCGCTCTGCCTGTGAATGGACATGTGTCTGCTCCTTCAGCAAGGTCCGAGCAGGCACACGGGAGGGTGGGGTTTATTAGTTATTGGGAGCTCCAACGTTAGGCGGGTGATGGAGCCCCTTAGGGAAATAGCTGAAAGGTCAGGGAAGAAGGCCAGTGTTCACTCTGTCTGCTTGCCGGGGGGTCTCATCCGAGATGTGGATGAGGCCGTACCAGCGGTGACAGAGAGCACTGGGTGCACCTGACTGCAAATTGTTGCTCATGTCGGCACCAATGACTCCTGCCGTCTGGGTTCAGAGGTCATCTTCAGTTCGTACAGACGGTTGGCGGAATTGGTGAAGGCGAAAAGCCTCGCTCGCGGGGTGGAATCAGAGCTAACTATTTGTAGTATCGTTCCCAGAATTGATCGTGGTCCTCCGGTTTGGAGCCGAGTGGAAGGCTTAAACCAGAGGTTCAGACGATTCTGCGGAGAACTGGGGTGCAAATTTCTCGACCTCCGCTATCGGGTGGAGAAATGTAGGGTCCCCCTGAATAGGTCAGGCGTGCACTACACGCCGGAAGCGGCTACAAGGGCAGTGGAGTAGGTGTGGAGTGCACATGGGGGTTTTTTAGGTTAGAGAATTCCCTCCCTAGGCCCGACAAGATGCCTCCTGAGATGTGGCAAGGTAGGAGTAGGCAAAATGCAACAGGGAATAAACAATATTAATGTGCTAATAGTAAACTGCAGGAGCGTCTATAGAAAGGTCCCAGAACTGTTCTCATTAATAAACGGTCACAACACCCATATAGTACTAGGGACAGAAAGTAGGCTGAAACAGTAATGAAATCCTAAACTCAGATTGGAATGTATACCGCAGAGACAGGCTGGACAGTGAAGGGGGAGGCGTGTTTATGGTGATAAGAAGTGAAGTAGCATCGAAGGAAATTGACGGAGATCCGAAATGTGAAATGATTTGGGTGAAGGTCACGGTTATAGCAGGCTCAGACATGGTAATTGGATGTCTCTATAGGCCCCCTGGCTCAGCAGCTATTGTGGCTGAGCACCTGAAGGATAATTTGGAAAATATTTCAAGTAGATTTCCCCACCAGGTTATAGTTCTGGGTGGAGATTTTAATTTGCCAAATATAGACTGGGAGACTCAAACGTTCATAACGGGTGGCAGGGACAAAGAATCCAGTGAAATTTTTTTAAGTGCTTTATCTGAAAACTACCTTGAGCAGTTAAACAGAGAACCGACTTGTGGCGATAACATATTAGACCTTCTGGTGACAAACAGACCAGAACTATTTGAAGCAGTTAATGCAGAACAGGGAATCAGCTATCATAAAGCGGTTACTGCATCGATGATTTCAGCCATAAATAGAAGTATTAAAAAAGGTAGGAAGATTTTTCTGTTTAGCAAAAGTGACAAAAAGCAGATTACAGAGTACCTGACAGCTCAACACAAAAGTTTTGTCTCAAGTACAGATAGTGTTGAGGGTCAGTGGACAAAGTTCAAAACCATCGTACAATATGCATTAGATGAGTATGTGCCAAGCAAGATCGTAAGAGATGGAAAAGAGCCACCATGGTACAACAACCGAGTTAGAAAATGGCTGCGGAAGCAAAGGGAACTTCACAGCAATCATAAACATAGCCGAAGCCTTGCAGACAAACAAAAATTACGTTAAGTGAAATGTAGTGTGAGGAGGGCTATGCAAGAGGCGTTCAATGAATTCGAAATTAAAGTTCTATATACTGACTTGGCAGAAAATCCTAAGAAATTTTGGTCTTATGTCAAAGCGGTAGGTGAATCAAAACAAAATGTCCAGACACTCTGTGACCAAAATGGTACTGAAACAGAGGATGACAGACTAAAGGCCGAAATACTAAATGTCTTCTTCCAAAGCTGTTTCACAGAGGAAGACTGCACTGTAGTTCCTTCTCTAGATTGTTGCACAGATGACAAAATGGTAGATATCGAAATAGACGACAGAGGGATAGAGAAACAATTAAAATCGCTCAAAAGAGGAAAGGCCGCTGGACCTGATGGGATACCAGTTTGATTTTACACAGAGTACACGAAGGAACTTGCCCCCCTTCTTGCAACGGTGGACCGTAGGTCTCTAGCAGAGTGTAGCGTTCCAAAGGAATGGAAAAGCGCACAGGTCATCCCCGTTTTCAAGAAGGGACGTCAAACAGATGTCCAGAACTATAGACCTATATCTCTAACGTCGATCAGTTGTAGAATTTTGGAACACGTATTATGTTCGAGTATAATGACTTTTCTGGAGACTAGAAATCTAGTCTGTAGAAATCAGCATGGGCTTTGAAAAAGACGGTCGTGTGAAACCCAGCTCGCGCTATTCGTCCACGAGACTCAGAGGGTCATAGACACAGGTTCACAGGTAGATGCCGTGATTCTTGACATCCACAAGGTGTACGATACAGTTCCCCACAGTCGTTTGATGGACTATCAGACCAATTGTGTGATTGGATTGAGGAGTTCCTAGATAATAGAACGCAGCATGTCATTCTCAATGGAGAGAAGTCTTCCGAAGTAAGAGTGATTTCAGGTGTGCCGCAGGGGAGTGTCATAGGACTGTTACTATTCACTATATACATAAATGACCTGGTGGATGACATCGGAAGTTCACTGAGGCTTTTTGCAGATGATGCTGTGGTGTATCGAGAGGTTGTAACAATGGAAAATTGTAATGAAATGCAGAAGGATCTGCAGCGAATTGACACATGGTGCAGGGAATGGCAATTCAATCTCAATGTAGACAAGTTTAATGTGCTGCGAATACATAGAAAGATAGATCCCATATCATTTAGCTACAAAATAGCAGGTCAGCAACTGGAATCAGTTAATTCCATAAATTATCTGGGAGTGGGCATTAGGAGTGATTTAAAATGGAATGATCATATAAAGTTGATCGTCGGTAAAGCAGATGCCAGACTGAGATTCATTGGAAGAATCCTAAGGAAATGCAATCTGAAAACAAAGGAAGTAGGTTACAGTACACTTGTTCGCCCACTGCTTGAATACTGCTCAGCAGTATGGAATCCATACCAGATAGGGTAGATAGAAGAGAGAGAGAAGATCCAACAGAGAGCAGCGCGCTTCGTTACAGGGTCATTTAGTAATCGCGAAAGTGTTACAGAGATGATAGATAAACTCCAGTGGAAGACTCTGCAGGAGAGACGCTCAGTAGCTCGGTACGGGCTTTTGTTAAAGTTTCGAGAACATACCTTCACCGAAGAGTCAAACAGTATATTCACCGAAGAGACCATGAGGATAAAATCAGAGAGATTAGAGCCCACACAGAATCATACCGACAATCCTTCTTTCCACGAACAATACGAGACTGGAATAGAAGGGAGAACTGATAGAGGTACTCAGGGTACCCTCTGCCACACACCTTCAGGTGGCTTGTGGAGTATAGATGTAGGTGTAGATGTAGATTTCAGGCTGCTTACTAATATCAGCCTTATTTCAAACAGTTTTTCTTCAGGGAAGTATTCTCCATGTATGTTACTTCAAAATATGCATACAGGTAACTTTTTACGTGCCTAGTGGTTCTGATACAAAGTTGATCTTTTCCTCATCTATGTAACCGGTGGGCTAGTGCCCTTTGAAGTTCGCCAAAAATGTGACAATTGGGCTGAGTCATTGAAATCAAATCTGTTAATGTTACTTAAACAAGAGTCATGAAATCATTGTGTATGCTATCCAACTCTGCGGGTTTTTTTCTTTTTAAAGCATTACTGTACTGCTGCTTCGGTCTTGTTATTGTTCCTGGTAATTTAATTCCTCACAGTTTCCATGTGGTTATAGAATTCATCACATTTCTCATATTTTTCTGCTATGGTCTTCTTGACATTGGTGACATTATGCATTCCAGTACAGCTCCTCTGTTTTATATGTTACACCTCTCATTTTTCTGCTTCGTTTGTCCATATTGTCACCCATTCTTCCTTCACCTTTATCTTCTCCTCCAACATCTACTATGCCTTCCATTCCTCCTCTTTTATCCACTTAACCTCTAATTCATCCTTCTCTTCTATCCCTCACTGTATTAGATCCATTAATTCTTTATCTGATTTTGTATCTTCAGCTTAATACTAAACATTTCCTGTTTTTCTTGATTTTTACAAGGTGTCATACTGTAAGTAAGATTTTTCTTCAGTCTGATTTTGCTACTGTCAAATTGTTGTGAATACCTGGACGTGTCCATTTGTTCCATTTTGTTAGCATCCTGGCCCCTATTTATTCCATTTAAGTTTTCTCGTGTTTTGGCCATAACGATAATTTTCAATACTCTTAGCTTGACAATCACCACTTGAATTCAATAATACGAAAGACCGTTCTAACATATCATAAAATGTAGTTAGCTCAAATCTTCACACACTGTTTCACACTTTAAAATGCAACAGTTAGCCATAATAATTCTACTGCTGCAAAGCTAGGCAAACCTACAGTGTTGCTTCTTGCAAGATTTATTTCTTGTTGTCTTGAACTGCATGGTTATAAAGCATATTGTATTCTGCAATCTTGAAAACTGCTCAACAGTGTTCTTGCAATTACTTCTGTTGTTCATCAGATAAGCTTAATCAATTGTTCTCTTCACAGTTCGTTTAGCACATCCTTCATGTGGTTTGTTTGTTATGTTGGTTCCTACTCATTGCTCAACAGCACCTCTTGTCAACACATAATGTTAGTCTCTGGATCACTTTAGTTTTAATATAATGCTTTCAATTTATTCTCACCCCATATCTTTCTTCACCAAAGATTGTCCTAATCACTAGATGCCACTTGTAAGCTACAGGTATGTAAGAACAGGAACTGAAGTCTCATATATTGAGTCACTCACTACTACTTTAAACACTGGAACCATACAACTTTTAGAAGACAACAGATAAATCAAAATTTCACACGGCCTAGCTACATTAATGTGATCACTGCCTGTGTTCAATATTACAATTTTCAACACTACCATCAGCTGTAATTTCATTATCCATTTATTGGCAACTGATTTTGACCATACACTTACCGCCGCTAGGCCCTCTAAATATATAGTGGCTGGATCTTCGCAAAAGACATTAGTCAGAAAGCCCCACATGAAAAGAACTGGTATCTGCATCAGCTCTTGTAGTAAGCGACCACATGTGGTGAGACAGCAAACAGAATTCAAGTACGTTTGATGTCAATGTGCAATAACCACTCACAGACAGCAGGTAGTAACACTACCAGTGAGGGGTATATAAACCATGTTGGGGGAACCCAGGAAACAGTGCAGCTGTCGTAATATGGAAACAAAGTGATTTATCTGATGTCCTAAAGGGCTTGATCATTGGCTTTTGGGTCAAGATTAGAAACATTATCAAAAAACTATGTTTGTAAACTATTCACATGTTGCCTTGGTTAAAGTATACCATCCACGACAAAATGGTGCTATCCAAAACTGGCACCAAGGCAACTGTGGTGGATCAAGGAGCCATAGATGATGGCAGGGGTGAATGATAGCTGTAGAGATGTGTACGGGCGAATAGACATGCAACTGAGGAGCAACTGACCACCTAACTAAACTAAGGGGCTATCAACAGTGCCTCCTCAATGACCGTTCGGCATCCGCAGCAAGCACCTGGTTGACGCACCAATGCTGACTGCTGTTAATCAGCGATGAAGGCTGGAATTTGAGACCACCTTCATTGGGCTGTTTACATCATGAATCCTCAATCGAGAAACCTAGTGCAGCTGTCTCTTACCACTGGAGTTGGGATGGCTGCACATTTCTGTTGGTACCTACCAGGTTCTCATTGACTCTCTTCCTTCATGTCTTGCCGTGGTTCATACTGCAAAAGGCAGTTATTCAGGCTTCTGACAGGTGGTGACATTAATGTGACTGGACAGTGTATTTCTGATGATGAACAATTAATACACACATATGCTTTTCTCCTTCTCATTTACTAAGCACTCTGAGTAATTTTCTAACTTCAAACAATCACACAATACTCTACATGCCACGTGAGACCTGACATGGTTTAACTTAATTCAAAGAAGTCCACAGCTCCAAAAGACAATACACATACTATCATAACCTTACAAGACACATCTGGATAATTAAAGGGTTATCTGAATGAGGGGGTGGGGAATGGGGGTTGTTTGTCACAGGCACAAAATATGCATGATTCAGTTTGATAACAAAATAGCAGTAGCCAGTGAAGGCGAATAGAAATGGAGTTGCATGACTTTATTAAATGTAACATGTGCTAGCTGATGTCTATAGTTTGCATAACAGAGCAGTAGTGAGCAGTTGATGTTCATGGATTTCGTAATGCATGTTGCATTCAACGCCACCACCTACCAACATGGTATGAGGTCTGAAGAGGTCGTTAACTGACCAAAACCGGCAATGACAAAAATGAAAGATTTCTGGCAGACAAGACAGTTTATGCTCATTTTAAAAAACTCTTGTGAAGAGGTGGATGAATTTTGCTGTCTTAGAATTCGAGTAGATAAAGAAGAGAGATGCAAGAAAGACAGTATGTCAGGATTACACAAGGCAAAAAACTCCCTCTAAAATTCTTTATTTT
Source organism: Schistocerca gregaria (assembly GCF_023897955.1). Classification (NCBI taxonomy): domain Eukaryota; kingdom Metazoa; phylum Arthropoda; class Insecta; order Orthoptera; family Acrididae; genus Schistocerca; species Schistocerca gregaria. The sequence goes on from NC_064922.1 coordinate 897,479,242, forward strand.
TTAGTTAAAATTACTTCACAAGAGATATTTCAGCAAGTCAAGTGGTAGGAGCCAACCACCGTCCAATCATAGTTCTTCCTCGAGCACCATTGCCTGTTCTGAAAGTAATGACAGTGCCTTATGAAGCATGGCTGGGTGCATACTGGCAATACTGCCTCCCACCACTGCAATCTGCCAGTCACAAAGTAATTTTAAAAATATAAATCTTGGTCAGAAAAATGAAACATGAAGACATGTTTGTAGCACAGCTCTGTACAAGTGTAAAAGATGGACAATGGGAAAGGCCACAGTGAAATGGTCAGAAACCTTAAACTAGCCCTGTGTGTGTGTGGGGGGGGGGGGGGGGGGGGTGTCTGGTTGGCTTCCTCCCCCCCTCCCCCCTCCCTCAAGGGTGGTGGACTGTCAGCTTCCTTCTAAACATCAGGTTTTACACATTTCATAAAAATGATTTTTTTTTGTACTCCTCATGGTATTGTGTGATTTGATATAAGTTTTATATTCATTCATTCAGTATGTTTGAATTTTTGTCTTCCACAGTATACTGAATTGAGGTATCAAGACCTCAGTATAGAAATTAAGAATTGGCATTTTATACAACAGATTTTGTTCACAGATATCTCTTGCCTAATGTATGAGACTAGCCTTGTACTTAATGTTTTATTTGGGCATCATCATTTTAGAGAAATACTGTGAGTTGTAAGGGAGCAGTGCATGCACACAGCATTCCTGTGGCCAGCCTTTGGTGTCACAATCTTGGAAACACTGACAAAATGCCATGTCAGTAAAGGTGGATACTCACTGAAGAATGTCTCAACTTGTTGGTTCTTGGCCACCTGTGCTTGTAAACAGTCAGTAGAAAATCTGTTTGACTAGCTGAGGAATGGACTAAGAATTATTCTTTCTCGACAAATGCTGCCAAGTCTAGGGAAGTATGTAATTAATTGAGACAATGTGACAGACAAAGTTAAGGCAGGCTGGTGTAGTGTGCACAGCTAACATGTATGTGTTTGGGAGCAAATATATAGAAAGCACTTGCTTGGTGTTCACATATTTCTGTTTCATAGGGATCCAATGCCTAAATCTGGATAGCAACAAAAAACGGCTGTCCTCAGTCAGCAGAGGACTTCACAAAATATATTCTAATTTATGAATGTACTTTCACTTACCTCTTTCTTCTTGGGTAAGCCCAGCAAGCATCTGGTAAAAAATATGATAGTTCTTCTCATTATGCAGTGGCCTGATCACTCTAGTTTGATCCAGAAAATAACAATGGATCTTTGTTCGATACAAGGCCCCATCTGTTACCTGAACTTCAATGAAGTGCCCCTGAAAAGAAACAAGCCATAAAATTTGGTTTGATGGTATGTATATTATTCAGTAATCTGTAAGAAAAGAAACAGTTCAAACATGAACTTTCCTACAAAAGTGGAACACACACACACACACAAGCGCGCGAGTGGCACAAGCATACGAAGAAAGTGAGTTTAAATAGTAGAAGCAAAAAATTCGTGGAAGGTACCTCAGATCAGATAATGTTGAGTCTAAGCATTCTTCCAGTCAATCACCAATTTTAGGACCCAAAATATTTGTGCCGAGATAGAGTGCATGGATGATAGATGGATATTGGAATGAGAAGGAATGAAAGAAAGGAGATATAAGGACAGCAGAATTTAATGATACTGACAGAAATAGGGATAATAATTTGCCTCAGGGCAGATTTCGAGTATGGTTATCAAAATAACATAACTGAAGGGACGTTGTTCATACACCATTGGGCCATCATTAGCTGCTCCTAAAGGTGCTATTTATTATGAAATGGAGGTTTACAGTTTTAAATCAAGCATGTATTTGAACCCCAATCCTTCAAAATGTGAACCCACTGGCTTACGTGAAGCATCACCTTGTTCAATAAAACGAATAACCATCAACAAAATGTGGTCAACTTGAATGGCTGCTTCACAACTTGGTCATCATCCTCCATCTTGTTCCCTGCCTGCCACGAAATGCCATCTCTTCTAAATTGCCATTTCCTTCAGTCCCAGGAACTCCCTCACCACAGTATTCCACCAGTCCCTGTCCTCCAAACCCATTTTTGTCTCCTATCACCCACATCTCCAATGTCTTATTTCTAACATAAACCGTCTGTATTTCAGAGTGCAACGGCCCCTGTTTGCATCTACATCTACAGGGTTGCTCTGAAATTCACAGTTAAGTGCCTGGTAGAGGGTTCATCGAACCATTTTCATACCACTTCTCTACCATTCCATTCTCGAATGGTGCATGGGAAAAACAAACACCTAAATCTTTCTGTTTGAGCTCTGATTTCTCTTATTTTATTATGATGATCGTTTCTCCCTACATAGGTGGTGTCAACAAAATATTTTTGCATTCAGAAGAGAAAGTTGGTGATTGAAATTTCGTAAATAGATCATGCCGCAAATAAAACCGACTTTGTTTCAGTGAATGACACCCCAACTCGCAAGTCATTTCAGTGACACTCTCACCCGTATTGTGCGATAACACGAAATGAGCTGCCCTTCTTTGCATTTTTTCAGTGTCCTCTGTCAAACCTACCTGGTAAGGATCCCACACTGCGCAGCAATATTCCAACAGAGGATGGACAAGTGTAATGTACGCTGTCTCTTTAGTGGGCTTGTCGCATCTTCTAAGTGTTCTGCCAACAAAGCACAGTCTTTGTTTTGCCTTCCCCACAATATTATCTATGTGGTCTTTCCAATTTAAGTTGCTTGTAATTGTAATTCCTAGGTATTCAGTCGAATTGACAGCCCTTAGATTTGTGTGATTTACTGTATACCCTTATACCGTTTGTACACTTGAGTGAGAGTTCTCGGGCATAAAATTCCAAATTCCTCTCTCTCTCTCTCTCTCTCTCATCTGACATCCCCCCCCCCCCCGCTCCCCCATCTCCCCATCTCTCTCATATATATAACAATTGTGCCTATCTACCGGCACTTTCCCACTTGGTAAGTCATGGAATCTTTGTTTTAATATATTTTCCCATGTGGAATATATATATATATATATATATATATATATATATATATATATATATATATATATATATATATATATTAAAGACAAAGATTCCAAGACTTACCAAGTGGGAAAGCACTGGTAGACAGGCACAATAAAATAACACAATTTCGAGCTTTCGCAACCGGCGGTTGCTTCGTCAGGAAAGAGGGAAGGAAAAGGAAAGATGAAAGGATGTGGGTTTTAAGGGAGAGGGTAAGGAGTCATTCCAATCCCGGGAGCGGAAAGACTTACCTAAGGGGGAAAAAAGGATAGGTATATACTCGCGCGCACACACACACACACACACACACACACACACACACACACACACACACACACACACACACACACACACATATATATCCATCCATACATATACAGACACAAGCAGTGAGAGGAAATAGTGCAACATTTGCCTTAAAGAGTTTTTGTGAAACCTAACTCTGGATGGCCTGACAAAGATTTTGAACCATCATCCTCTCATATTCCAGTCCAACTTCTTACCACAATTGTTGGCTAATAGTAGAACGTACAAAGTGAGACCAAATCAAGGTAGAGCATGGTGCTCTGTATTACGTATGTATGGCAAGGATATTTATCATTCTAGGCTTTACAAAGTAAATTAGTGGGCATTAAAATTGCAAGAAATTGCATATAAAGATTGTTTACTTATTGGGCATTTACAGTACAATAGGAAGACTACCTTAGTTAAATATAGGTGATTTTCAGGTATACAGGGTGCAAAATTCAGTACACAAACCTACCACCTATGGCGACAACAATGGCTGTAACACAGATGGGCAGGGAGTCAAACTGATATAGTATGACATATATAGGTCTATGCACATCATTCCATGCGGGTGTCGGGTGGATGAGTGATGGAATGCAGTCTCTCAGCAACACATTAGGTGAAATTTAGAGAACGAGCTGGCTATGGCAATAGTAGAACCCCCTCTGTGTTGAGGTAGTTCAAGACAGCACTGGCAACATGTGATCTTGCCTTATCTTGTTGACAGATAACATAATTGAGATCTTTAAATTATTGCAGAGCCATTGGCTTTAATATGCCACAAATGTAAAAGCTGCTGTCGAAGTTAACAGCTATGTAAACCAGAGGTGATTGTGTTGTGTAGCCAATGGCACATTATACCATTAGAACAGGTGCCGGACTGATGTGATGATGCCAAATGCAATATGACCATGTTCATTCTTCTCTGAGGCTCACACATGAAGACATCCATTATGGTGTTGTATGCAAAAATGGGGCTCATCTAAAAAGACAACAAGGTGTGACTATTGTATCCAGTGTTGTCTTTTGCCACTTTCTGTGTGTCTCTCTTTGCTTCCACATCAAGGGAAACTGTAATAGTGGTCATCCCTGTTGACAGTTGTGGTGATCCAGCCATCATCACATTGTGTGTGTGTGGATATTTATGTTGCTGCAAATAAATCTGTTTCCTAACTCAACATATGTGACATGCCTGTACATCATGCACAGTTGAACAAGCAATATGTCTGTCCTCTCAGGACCTAGTCGCAAGGACCTAGTCACATGAATCCATTGAGGTACTGCATAGCACTGAAGCAGTATTGCAGAACAATAAATCTGAATCTCAAATAGGGTACAATCTTGCTGCTGTTGAAACTTGACACATGCTGGTAGACATTTCTTGTCACAAAAACCAACATAAGTAAGTGATTTCTGAATGAGAAATCCACTGTACAATCTTTCCTTACAAGCAGTGTTATGCCTACTCATTTTGTGCAGTTGGGCTGCATGTCTAATCATATGCACATCCGAACATGTAGTAGATGTCATGCAAATTTGTTTGATGCATGCTAGCTTGTCAATTCAGCAATTTGACTGATGAATTTCAAAATTACAATGTATTACAGTACATCTAAAGGCATCCAGCATGAGTTTGTTAAATGATATTGTACTCTTACATTGTTTTCTCGCATCATGGCAGTGAGAGGCCAATGTACTCATAATATTTGTGACTCAGTGGATTGATTACATGTACAATGTCTCTTTCATTTACAAATTTCTATACTATTTTATTTCTACTGTGGGAGATGAACACGAAAATAGGTGTAAAGAAAGTAATAAAACAACAGAAGGACACTGAAACAGGTAGGAGTAATAAAACTTTGCTACTTGTTGTCTTCATATTTTGTAGCTGAACCTGACCTGCCTCCACTTCTTTCTGCTTTTGTTCTCACTTCTAAGTATAACTTCATTTTTAATTATTATTATGATATAGTTATCTCTTTCTTCTCTTACTTTTTTCTCACTTTTACTTATCTCACTTTTTCTTTTCCATCTTCTCTTTACTTTATCATGGCTTCCTTAAAGCATCATTTTATCACCTGCCACAACCTACAGTTCTGCAAGTATCTTCCATGACGATGTCCTTGCTGTAATTGTATGAAATAAACAGAGTATCTTATCTGACCTCTCACCTGAACTAGCCCCTCTCCTGCCTTTCACTCTGTTTCCCATTTCTTAAGTATTTTTCACCTTGACCTAGTCTCTCCTTGTTCCCTGTCACATCAATATTTAATTCAATTACTGATTTACAATTTATTTCTTTATAATTTCTAATTTGCACATTTACTGAGTGTATCCTCTTTATCTCATGATCATAAAGTTGTTCAGAGCAAGTCCACCCCAGAAACACCTCATTACAAAAGTAATTTGCATTATAAAAGATATACATTTGTCATTAGTAGCTAGCACACCAAGTCAAATAAATACAAATTATGAATAGCAATGGATTTAATTCTTACAATTCGACTAGATTCTGAGTTTGTGGCAGTTTTTGCACTGCCGAGTGAACGCATAACCGTGAAAGCTGCAGCCAGATGCTTAAAAGCATCAGTCTCTGGACCTCCTCCTGCGACATCAAACAGTTGCCGTAATAGTAACATGGATGCATATGTCTTTCCTGAACCACTCGTACCTGTAAGATGAAAAACATGAAAAAAATAATCAGAAAATGTAGAAATTGGTGCATTATATGAGACTCTAACAAAAGAACAAAACAAAGGGAAAGTTATAAATAAGAATATGTGCATCCAGGAGAAGCTTCCAGTGATGATGAAATATCTGCTGCCAGATTTAAGCTGTTAATATTGTGTATGTTTCAATATAAAATATAATATGGCATTGTTAAGTAAGATGACATATAACTTTTTCAAGAATGGGTGTGTTTCTACAAATATATTATGATGACCAATCCAGTTCTCAAAATCAATAGAAATATTAAAAATGTTACATCTGTAGAATTCATTTAACATTGAGATAATGGAAATTGCACAGTGACAATAACTTACTAAAATAAAGACAGGAAACTGTATCTGTTGTGAAAAGCGTCATATTCTTACCTGAGAGTATAATAGCCTGAGGGTAACCAGTCTCAGATTGCTGCCTGACTGCCTCCTGAACAACTTTTAGGAGCTTTGGGCTCATTGCTATGCCTCTTGTGCTTGTTAGTGTCAGTGGGTTCCCAACATCATGATAAGGATTCACTGATAGCAGAATTGGCCCAACATTAGTCTGAAGCATAAAAAGAGATGTATAAATTAACTTAGTCCATGGTATAGTCCCTACACAGATCACAGGGATAACTGTGGTTTTTCTTGTGGCCTGATTAACTTATAAAATTTTATGGCATAATCTAACATTAAAAGTGATTTTAAAAAGTTGCTTTGTTGTTTTCACATGAAAATAATTTTAGGTAGATCTTTCTGCTAAAAGTGTGGTTTTGAAATAAGTGTTCAGATTCTCCATGAAGACAGAAAGCCACCTTCCATAGATCTGTGACTATCAAAGATGCTCCATCCATGTATTGATACATTTTATAATAATGTGTCTTTTGTAATTGGTGAGTACAGATGTAGAGAAATCTGCACTCAATTACATAAATGAAAGTCTGTAGCAAACAAAGGAGGTGACTTTAAAAACTGTTTTGCTGACAATTTCTTACATTTCGAAATCTTTTGACCAAAAAACCATGATGTACTACAAAAAAAGTATTTGTACGATGACACTGAACACATTCTCTTTTAATCTATTGCAAGTACAAGGGTGTCAAGCATTTTTCTGATACACGAGACATATTCTGTTGAATAAAAGAAGTTTTTTTCAATTTATCATCTGCTTACAGTAATTAAGACTGGCATTGATTAAGTGCCTAATTCAGATTGTAGCAGTTGCTGCTAACACATGTCTAGAAGTCCAGACATTAAAAATTTAGGTCATTAATCACATAAATGATAACATATTTATTTACCTTACTAATTAATTTATCTGTATGCTCAAATGCTGTTAAATATTCTATTTTTTCAGGTGCTATATCTATAATTCAAATAAAGTCAGAGAACTTCTGTCAGTGAAATCAGTTTGTGTTATTATTTATTGTTGATCTAAAGAACAATTGATTTGTATATGTGCTGACAGGTAAGCATGGGATGCTTGAGTGGATGGATTTTGAGTCCAGTTGCAGCACAGTATCCTTTCACCTTGTTTTGTAAAACAAAAACTGTATTAAACTTAATCTTGTAACACCAAAAAATAACTAGTGAGTCAGTAAAAGCAACACACATTATTATGTCCTCACAGATCTGCAGTCACACATTTGCAGCATGATGAATTTACTGTCATACATTATATTAACTACATGCCAAAACTTAATAGTAGTGGTTTTTTTTATTTCAGAGCTTTTCCCTTTTTTAGGATTTTTCATTGTTTACCTTTTCTGAGGGACCATTGTTGCAGACGTAGGATGAAACATTAGAGTGGCTACAAGAAATGAAAGTTAGATTTTTGCGAAGGACCTCGTAGGCCCTAAAAATTACCAGTTAGCAAGAAAAGAGATTGGCAAGGTTTCCACTCTAGTTGATAATATCCTACATGATAATACCTTATATGATCCTATAATGGAAACCATTCATGCTAGAAAACTGATTCTCGTCTTATTTAAAAGGAAATTTCGTTACCTTCAAGGTTTTTTCTAATAAACTTTTGCTAAAAGTTATAGATTTTGTGGTGGCCGACCTAATACTTTTCAGGCGAAGTTGTGGTGGATATCTTCGAAAGTGATTTCTCATACAAAGGTCTGGAACCATCACAACGTTTAATTACTATATGCGTACTTTGTAGTTTTTAAATTCCCTGTGTTTCTCATTTTCTACATGGGCACTCCAGCACTCTAATAGGTGTAATGCTGTCGCCTTCTACCAACATGTCTATATATACACATTAAAAAAAAAAAAAGTTTTGCATCACCTCGGTTCCGTGAGTTCCGGAACCTCTACAGGAAATTGTAATAGAGATCAACATAACCATCATTTCTGACATTTTTATTGCTCATGAAAACCACACATTGCATGTTGTACCACCATACAGTGAGGCCTTCAGAGGTGGTGGTCCAGTCTGCTGTTCACCCTAGCACCTCTAATAGCCAGTAGAACGTCATATTTCATTGATGCATGCCTGTATTCGTCGTGACAAACTGTCCAAAAGTTCATCAAGGTACTGCTGGTCCAGATTGTTCCACTCCTCAACGGCGATTCGGCGTAGAGCCCTCAGAGTGGTTGGTGGGTCACGTCGTCCATAACAGCCCTTTTCAATCGAATCCCAGGCATGTTCGATAGGGTTCATTTCTGGAGAATCTGCTGGCCACTCTAGGCGAGCGATGTCGTTATCCTGAAGGAAATCATTCACAAGATGTGCATGATGGGGGTGCGAATTGTCGTCCATGAAGACGAATGCCTCACCAATATGCTGCCCATACGGTTCCACTATCGGTTGGAAGATGGCATTCACGTATCGTACAGCCGTTACGGCGCCTTCTATGACCACCAGTGGCGTACGTCGGCCCCACATAATGCCACCCCAAAATAGCAGGGAACCTCCACTTTGCTGCACTCGCTGGACAGTGTGTCTTTAAGGTGTTTAGTCTGGCCGAGTTGCTTCCAAACACGTCTCTGACGATTGTCTGGTTGAAGGCATATGCGACACTCATCGGAGAAGAGAACGTGACGCCAGTCCTGAGCGGTCCATTCGGCATGTTGTTGGGCCCATCTGTACCGCGCTGCACGGCATCGTGGTTGCAAAGGTGGACCTCGTCATGGACGTCGGGAGAGAAGTTGTGCATCACGCAGCCTATTGCGCACAGTATAAGTCGTAACTCGACGTCCTGTGGCTGCACGAAAAAGCGTTATTCAACATGGTGACTTTGCTGTCAGTGTTCCTCCGAGCCATAATTCGTAGGTAGCGGCCATCCTCTGCAATAGTAGCCCTTGGGCGGCCTGAGCGAGACATGTCACCGATAGTTCCTGTCTCTCTATATCTCCTACATATCCGAACAACATCGCTTTGGTTCACTCCGAGACGCCTGGGCACTTCCCTTGTTGAGAGCCCTTCTTGGCACAAAGTAACGATGCGGACGCGATCGAACCGGGGTATTCGCCGTCTAGGCATGGTTGAGCTACAGACAACACGAGCCGTGTACCTCCTTCCTGATGGAATGACGGAACTGATCGGCTGTCGGACCCCCTCCGTCTAACAGGCGCTGCTCATGTACGGTTATTTACATCTTTGGGCGGGCTTAGTGACATCTCTGAACAGTCAAAGGGAAACAATCAATATCCACAGTCAACGTCTATCTTCAGGAGTTGTGGGAAACAGGGTGATGCAAAACTTTTTTTGATGTGTGTACATGCTTTAATATGAACGCGCTGGGCAAGGCACGGACAGGGTTCACATTGTTGCCGGTCCCATGCGACAGTGGCGGTACGCGATACATGTGGTTTGCGTTTGAAGAAAGTGTGTATTCTGCAATTTATATCTCTCCGTTAATTTGCAGAATTTGTCTCTTACAACCACTATCAGCTATGACAATTCGCAGCAGTTGAAATAAAAATGCACTAAAAGAACTCGCTACGATCAGGTTTAACGTTATCATTGGCTACATTTACAGTAGAGCGCTCAGAGCAGAGAATGTAGAACAAGCCGACAGTCGCCCGCCATCGTTCGTGACGACGTGACACCAACTATTACGTAAATGTCTTGCATAGCGTAACAGTCACACTGGACCGACACTTTTATTCAACAATACGCCTCAGACACTTTGAGAACATTTATTCACAGCGTATATTAACACTTACGTGAAAGATTTGGGAGGGGGGGGGGGGGCAATAAGGGACGCTTGGCGCTACCCCCTATCCCTTCCCGGAATCAGGAACTCAGAAGTTTTATTCATTACAGCTTTCTCATACACTTCTAAAAGTGAGTGTGTAACCATCATTTCTCTGGTACATTGTTGTTCGTAACATGACACGATTCGAAACTGACAAACCGAGTTATATGAAAAATGGCAATTATAGAGTCTTTTTTTCTCCATCTCCCCCTGGACAATTTCCCGCGGATGTCCAAGGTAATGCTTTTTACTATGTGACGACATGACATAGTTTATACCACTGCATGATGTTCAAAGTTCGTAACTCGAATTTTTCAATATCGTGATGATGCTCCAGTGGATTTGTCACATCTGAAGATAGCTATAAATTTTCTGAAACACGTAATGTGGATACTGTAATGATTAGTCGATCTTGATGTAATAAGTCGTTACGTTTAATTAACTTTGTCAAAAATTTCTAGTGATTATGATAATAATGGACAGAATAATTAAAGTGTGTTATTTGGTATTTGGTGACATAAGTTATTCGTATATTTGCACTGGAGCGTTTCCTGATAGAGTAAAATATGCTTAAGTTAACCCACTGCATAACTAAGTAGGCGGCCGCTGTGGCCGAGCGGTTCTAGGCGCTTCATTCAGAAACCACACGACCGCTACGGTCGCAGGTTCGAATCCTGCCTCAGGCATGGATGTGTGTGATGTCCGTAGGTTAGTTAGGTTTAAGTAGTTCTAAGTTCTAGATGTTAAGTCCCATAGTGCTCAGAGCCATTATTTGAACCATTTTTATAAGAAAATAGATAAAGGAAGACCATTACATTTCTGTCCTGTTCCACCTTTGACACTATGTCAATCCAATCCAGACGCATAAAGTAGTCATTTGTGTTGACTCGACACAGCTGCAGCATTTCCGCTGCTACCGAATACAAACAACGGCACTTTATCAATAAACTGCACCATTTTGTTTAAGCTACACTAATAGAAATCTGCTACAGTATTTTGCCTGCGGGATTTTAAAGGAATGCAAACAAACAAACAAAAAAATAGTTACGTAACACTATTTTTTTGGAGGCGATGATTAAAGCATTATGACTACCAATAGTATTAAACGAATGTGACATTTTCCCACTTCCACTGTATTTATTTAAGCTTCCTGTTGTGGAACTAGTTTCAGATGTTGATGCCATAATTCTGTGTTTCGCTAGAAAAAAAAGATGCCATACGTGTAAAAATGGCAGCGTATTCATATTGGTTTTGGTTTACAAATTCAACTCTTCTTGATAGCTTGACAAATAGGTGAGCCATTTATCTTGCCTTATGTGCAGAAATTTCTAAACAGGAATTGCGGACCTGTCAACTTTTAAGTAAAGCATCTATAGGCACTGTCGCGCATTATCCTTCCATGTAATCCTACTGTCATTACACTAAAACATGATAGTTTTCCATTGGGAAACCCTACAGCATCCATCACGTGGCCTCAGTATTTCTTCATACTTCGTTTACGTAGGTATCATCTGAAAAATTGCCGTTTGTTTCAGATGAGAATATCTGGAGACGTGTCACCTAATTATGAAGGGCGGGGCCATTAGCAACACATTCAGCAAGTGGGTAAGTATCTCGGTCAGGTGAGTCGCTTACGTCTAAAAATACATCCATTTGCATTCTCTTTCCGTTCTGTGTATCAATGTACAAACTTATTTTCCTTGTGAAACGTCAGCTTTAATTACTTCCTTTTCAATTATTTCCGTTTGACTCGTTCAACTTATATCGATTTTACACAGAATTCCTTCTGAAATATCGAACTGGGCTTTGCATGGGATTATCTTTAGAATTTTTCAATGCATTTAGTAGTACCAGATGCGTCCTCGGATACTGTGATGACTGTGATGACGGAAGAATAATGTGCAGATTTCGTGCGAATAATTCTGTTATCGCATGACTTGCACTCAGCCATTGAGCCACACATTATCATTATAGCAAAAAGAATTACACTTACGGAATTCATAAAATAAAAAACGTTTGTCGTAGAATCAGTGTAAGTTATTTCTCGTGAAACTTTGCGTCTTGTGGATGTGATCGGTTTTTCGCGACACAGGCTCCCCGCTACATCAATAATGGAGGACCCGTTCCGAAAAGCTCTAATAAACCAAGAAAGGATGCACATCGTGAGTTTTATTTGTTAATTGAAGTTATGATTCAGTGTTACCCATGAGCATCTGCTTAAAACAGCGTTAGGTTTACGATTATGTATTTATACATTTGTGCACATCTTTGGTTTCCGATGCTCTAGAGTAGCCGTGTATGCAAAAATATAAGACAGTTTTCTGCATAGCAGTGATTATTTTCGTGTTAGCCTCCTAAAAATCCGAATTTTTATTGTGCAACTGAAGTTTCAAATACATTTGAACCATAACATAATGGAGATACATTAGGCTAAAAGCTGTCTTTTTTAAAAGTTTTGTTTCCGATTTTAATTACCATTTCGCCTTGCTGCAGGACATTCATTCGTTCCAGCTGGGTAACATGTCATCTACAACATAATGATTTTCTGGAGAGGGGTACGAAACTAATTAAAAAATGCATTTGACTATGTGTATTTTGACAATTGTTCTCTTAAGTACTTACGATTTTTGCCGATGTTATGCTCTTCATGTTCGACAAATTGGCAAAAATAGTAAGTATTTAAAAAAACGTAAAGCGCACGAGTTTGAAATCGTTTTTAATTCATTTACAATCATTTGATGCAGATGGAAGCGTACCTAGCAAAATGAATCAACGTTCTACAACAAAACAACATAATAATTATAGTAAAAAATATCGGAACAGCATCAAAAAATAATTTTAGTATACATAAATTTTCTTCTTCGAAAACACTCAAATGGACTAAGCGTTTACATGGTCATGCTATCATCATCAGGTGGATATCTTTCTGTTTATGCGAGCATTGCATTTATTACATGTATATGTGTTGTAATTTTGCTAGGCAACGACAGGAGAACAAGATTACGTGTCCTCTAGTGAAAATGGTGAAACTTTGAGTTAATTACCTTCTTATGAAGATAAGGAGTGGTACTAAGACATTAAATGATCATTAATATGGAATGATTAGAGCAGAAACTCTTTGTTATTTATACATTATCTAATTAGTCTCAGCTCTCGAAAAACACTCATTTACGAGCTAAGAATTAATAAAAATGAAGCAAATGTTTTGTTATTCTTGTCACAGTTCAAATTTGAAATTTAGTCACCCTCTTAAAAGAACACACTTGTCACTCTGGAGGACGGTAGGTGGTGTAACTGGTAAGTTTCGACGGTGAAGTGGTGTTTTACGTGTCTTTTCTTGTATGAAATCAGTAGAGTAAGATAAGTCAACAGAGAGACGTGACCCGGTATGGCAGAAAGACACTATCGTGTTTTTGTATAATGTGACAATGGTCACAGTGAAAATGAAATGTCGGGTGGCTAGGACGTCCGGTCGGGTAGACTGGTCGCCTATTTCAAGTGTTTCTAGTTGGCGCCACTTCGGCAACCTGCGTGTCGATGAGGATGAAATGATGATGAAGACAACACAAAACCCAATCCCTGAGCGGAGACAATCTCCGACCCAGCCGAGAATCGAACCCGGGCCTCTTTGCACAGCATTCGACTGCGCTGGCCACTTTTTTTTGTGATTGTTCGTAGTATTTCGTGATAGCGGACGTCATGTGACATCTGAAGTTTGTTGCTGATCTCTTCAACTGAGGTTTTTTTTTACTACAGAGAGAAGCCAGCTTTCTGACCGAACACACAGAGCTACCATGACCATTCAGCTTTCGAGGCGGACAACGGTCACAAGCTGCCCGATTTGCTGGTGCTCCAACTCGTACTGTTCAGTGTGTACGCGAGGAATGGTGTACAACTGGCGACCATGTAACTCGGCGTATGAACAGTGGTCGTAAAAAGATCCTAACCAACAGGACTGAGATACCATTTTCACGCCTATTTTTAACTCGACAGTATCGTTACTGGCAATGAATCTATGAATGCAGGTCTGTCTCGACAGTTTCCGAGATTGTTGCGAAGGGAACAGCATGAAAAGGACGTCTGGAGTCAGGTATGTCGCAAAAGGCCGTTGCTTGAGCGGCACGTAATGTTACACGTCTTCAATGGGCCTAACAAACTAGCAAATGGACAGTAGCTGACAGGAAGCGAGAAATGTCGTTGCACGGCACTAGCCGTAGCTGATGTCAGGCGCCTACAAACAAAATCCAGGGACGCGACGAATCGCACAATTTCATCCCACGCAGTTGGCAATGGTACTCGAGTTTTCTGAGTGATAATGAAAATTAATATCGAACAGAGCTTACTAAAAGAAAAGTATTTACACTGAGCTGTAAACAGATAAAAGTGATGTTCGAGTCTGTGGAGATTGTGGCATCGTAAATGAGCTTGCGAGAGAACAGCTAGCCTAAATGGCTCTCGCCGTATGAACGGCAGCGGTTTGGGGTGTGCTGATTGCTGGTCCCACTGAGCGGACGCGGCAAGAAAGAAGCAAAAACAGAAAACGGAAAAAGAAAAGAAAAAAACTTACCGGGTCCTAACAGCCAGCGTCCATTTCTTCATTATTATTCTCGGAATTCGGAACGGTCCTTTTTTTAAATTTTGTTTCGCTCAGTCCGACTCGTAGGTATGTGGTCGTTTCCCTCCCGCCCCTTGCCTTCCCTCCACCCTGGCTGCCTGGCAGCGGAGGATTCTTCCACAGCTCTTATTGTGGAGAAACCCGTTCTGTGGCTCGTAGCTCGCCGGCCGTCGCACCTCGCCTGGTATTCGTTAGTCTTTGTCGGTAGCGAGCGCTCGGAAAACATACCACAAAACAAGGAGGTGTTAACGAGCTGGGATCCCTCGCTTACACATAAAGCGTCATGATACTATTTGTCACTAACAGCCAGCAGCTAACAATTCTCTTGGTATGTCACAATATAGTGAACCGCGAGGCTACGAGGATGTTATCCTTTTATCTGTTAAAATCGTTTCGTATGCGAGAATCTTTGTACGTTTGCTGGATAGGGCATATGGTCTAAGTCTTACTTGTAGAATGTTTGAGGAAAGCGCTTCGGCTCAGTTTAGATTTCACGTAGCAATCAACAGTTCGCCAGCTGCTTATCAAAATAATGCAGCAGGTGGGCGAACTTGATTAATACGGTGTTCGATCGTCTTCGGCGTGTTCAGCTGCGATTCGTCAAAGAAGAAAGAGAGAGCACAAGTTCGGGTAGGACCAGGATGGAAAAGGAAACTGGACGTTCCCTTTCGAAGTAAACATCTCAGCATTCGCCTTGAACCATCTGAGGGAACATGGTGAAAATGTACAATCAGTAAGGTCAGATGCGTATTTGAAGTCAAGTCCTCCCATATGCAAGTCCAACCATTTAGCGACTGATCCACGTTGCTCAGTTGAATAACGAAGAACGACCACAGCTTGTGAACTGTACATAGGAAACTTGTGCCACTTCAGATAAACGTCATCAAAATTTTCGTTACCACGTGATGTGCTGGTCTCGTAGGTCGGTGCCACTGCTTGTGGACTGACTAAAACATTTTTTTAAAGTTGTATTTCGAGTACACATATATGTAGTTGGAATTTAAAAACTTTTTAGGTTTATCTGACTTTCGATCTTAAATACGCATATTTTGGTATTGATAATGTTAAATCATGAATACCGCAGATGAAACTTCAATTTAACAGTAATCATCACAGAAAAAAAAATTGAAAAGGAATTCTAGTATTCAAATATGTAAGCAGACGCGTGTTCTTTCTGTTTATGTTTCTTTTACAGCGTATTTACATCTAAAAAGAACACACACATACACACAAAACAAGATTAAAACAAAATTTTGCGTAGTGTAGTGTGATGCAAATTGAAACATGGAAAGATAAGCAGTCCAACATTACATTCACAGCACTCTTACGCTCACATTCATTTCCGATGGACCTGGAGCAGAACCCTTCATAACAGCACTAACTGTGAAAATACAACGATAAAGTACGCAGCAACTTATCTTAGGAAAATATAGAATTGGTACAATTTTCAGAGGACGTGTAATCTGAAATGTCATCAAATACTTCGCCTTCATTGTCTGTAGACTTGGCCAACAGCTTTGCAAATCATTTGCTCCAAACGTTTCCCATCAGTGCACATTTTGAACACAAAATCAACACAAAAGCACGAAACAGAGACAAGTAGAAGGACACCTAATTCCTACGAAGCGAGGGACAATAACAAGGGTTTCCAAAACGATGAATTGTTCAAGTGATACCGCTACAGACATGCAGACCTCACAGATGATCCTGAGAGCCATAAAAGTACGTTCGAAACCGCAGAAAATTATCGTAACTGAGGTGACGAAATCAGCCGCACATTCTCATGTCTCGCAAGCGCCGTCATATTACGTCAGCCACGTGCTAATTGTCATCATGCTCAAAGAAAGTGAGACGCTTTAATTGGACCATTGATTTTTGGAGAAAAGGCTTCGTTGTTACGCAAGGACAAATGTACTCTGTGATGCTATGGCCAAATAGCACTTGCAAGGAATTCTCTGTCAGTACTTAACAATAGAACGAACGGACCATGAAGACCATCACTCCTAGCGCAGCGGTAGACAATATTCAATCACAATTATATATTTCCTTGTCGTTGGAAACAAAAGTGAAGGATTGTCATATCACCCTCTTCAAGTCATCCGTGGTCTATGCTGAATAGCTTCTGCGCCATTTGTTCCATCGTATTGCTGTGTTGAAAATGGTTCAAATGGCTCTGAGCACTATGAGACTTAACAACATCTGAGGTCATCAGTCCCGTAGAACTTAGAACTACTTAAACCTAACTAACCTAAGGACATCACACACATCCATGCCCGAGGCAGGATTCGAACCTGCGACCGCAGCGGTCGCGCGGTTCCAGACTGAAGCGCCTAGAACCGCTCGGCCACAACAGACGGCATTGCTGTGTTAGCAGAGTTCTGTAGCTCAATTCTGCTGGAACTTAGACTGTACTATGCTACGGGAAAGCAGTTGTGCGAGATGAGGTCAGAGTTCTTGATGTATCACAGTTTGATATCTAATCTATTTCGCTACTGAATGTGGGCGAACAAGTCTGTCGTGATCGAGTTCTGGAACGCTGCTACACAAATTAATTAAATGTACAATGTAACTGGACACTATTGCAACACACTTGTAAACCGTAACATTCAGTGCAGTTTAGGTTAGACAGAAATATGAATTTGACGAGGCTGACAACTAAGTCCCAAACGAAACAGTTATTTCCAAAAGTAAACACCCGTACGTTACCAGCGCAGCTGCACAAAGGGCTGCGGCGTTTCCTAACCTCGTGGGCTGTTTACAATAGGCGATTGAGTCCAGACTAGTGGCTGTAAGAGATTACAGGGCACTCTCACTTCTGATACAGTGTAATAACGCTTAATGTTGTATAGATTCTTGATAGTGGAGTAGTTTTTGGGCCATACCACGGATTCACATGTATGAAGTCAGGTAAAGCGATTAGTCTGGTTAGTGTAGTGTGTTGGTCCACATCTGATCACTTTTGTTCACCATAGACCGCATATCATTGAAAGCGTTTGTTCAACCAAAAAAGAAAAGTTAGTGTGCCATTTCATTAGCCATTTTTTGTCTTATGATGTTAAGAATGAATTATTTGACCACAACTCTTCCCAGTGTTCTGATTAACATTACCTTTGTCATTTTTATTAAAGTCATGATTGCAATTGAAAGAGCAGAACCTTGCAGCTGCTTTCTTTACTGACTGCTGCTAAGTGCGAACTCCGGACTGCAGAGCTAATGCACTCCCGATTAACTCTGCTGCTGCCGATAAACAACTCTGGCTCCTGCTGAGACGTATACTAGACGAACTGTTGGCCCCACTTAGTAATGAACTCTGCTGCTGATTCACTGGATCGCGAGCTGTACTCCGAATTTGCGTGATTGGGTGACGCTGCGGCGATAATGTGCGTCCCGCTAGAGGGTTACCCAAGCGGGGTGATGTCATCGTCTTGCTCGATTAATTCAGGTGACGAGGCGTGGCGAAATAGTGCAGCCGTCACTAGCAACGTCTGTGGACAACCGCCTAAGTGCCTGCCGCTCATGGCCTCGCGTAGATGTAGACTACGATGACACGCCACCGTAATGGAAGGTGTACTACCCAGCAGTGGTACTGGCGAGGGACACCACAGTTCTGATGTGTTATATCGCACTAGCTCTGCGACTCTTGTTATGATCTCGTGTGGTTTTCTCCGATACTAATACTAAGGACTGATTTTCGTAAACTACTACTCTTCACCAATTACGTTCAGTCACGAGCTGTCTGTGCCTTATGGCCGTGGAACTGTTGGTATACTTGATACACTGGGTCTACAGCAGTGGTCGTCAAACTATTTTGCTCAAGAGGCAATACTGACATTGCGAGTTGTCACCATGGGCCGCCTATGTACCGATCTTGCTAATATATGGTTGTTGTTGTTGTCTTCAGTCCTGAGACTGGTTTGATGCAGCTCTCCATGCTACTCTATCCTGTGCAAGCTTCTTCATCTCCCAGTACCTACTGCAACCTACATCCTTCTGAATCTGCTTATTGTATCCATCTCTTGGTCTCCCTCTACGATTTTTACTCTCCGCGCTGCCCTCCAATACTAAATTGGTGATCCCTTGATGCCTCAGAACATGTCCTACCAACCGATCTCTTCTTCTGGTCAAGTTGTGCCACAAACTTCTCTTCTCCCCAATCCTATTCAATACTTCCTCATTAGTTATGTGATCTACCCATCTAATCTTCAGCATTCTTCTGTAGCACCACAGTTCGAAAGCTTCTATTCTCTTCTTGTCCAAAGTATTTATCGTCCATGTTTCACTTCTATACATCGCTACACTCCATACAAATACTTTCAGAAACGACTTCCTGACACTTAAATCTATACCCGATGTTAACAAAATTCTCTTCTTCAGAAACGCTTTCCTTGCCATTGCCAGTCTACATTTTATATCCTCTCTACTTCGACCATCATCAGTTATTTTGCTCCCCAAATAGAAAAACTCCTTTACTACTATAAGAGTCTCATTTCCTAATCTAATTCCCTCAGCATTACCCGACTTAATTCGACTACATTCCATTATTTTCTTTTTTCTTTTGTTGATCTTCATCTTATATCCTCCTTTCAAGACACTGTCCATTCCATTCAACTGCTCTTCCAAGTCCTTTGCTGTCTCTGACAGAATTACAATGTCATCGGCGAACCTCAGAGTTTTTATTTCTTCTCCGTGGCTTTTAATACGTACTCCGAATTTTTCTTTTGTTTCCTGTACTGCTTGCTCAATATACAGATTGAATAACATCGGGGAGAGGCTGCAACCTTGTCTTACTCCCTTCCCAACCACTGCTTCCCTTTCGTGTCCCTAGATTCTTATAACTGCCATCTGGTTTATGTACAAATTGTAAATAGCCTTTCGCTCCCTGTATTTTACCCCTGCCACCTTTAGAATTTGAAAGAGGGTATTCCAGTCAACATTGTCAAAAGCTTTCTCTAAGTCTACAAATACTAGAAACGTAGGTTTGCCTTTCCTTAATCTTTCTTCTAATATAAGTCGTACGGTCAGTATTGCCTCACGTGTTCCAGTGTTTCTACCGAATCCAAACTGATCTTCCCCAAGGTCGGCTTCCACTAGTTTTTCCATTCGTCTGTAAAGAATTCGAGTTAGTATTTTGCAGCTGTGGCTTATTAAACTGATTGTTCGGTAATTTTCACATCTGTCAACCCCTGCTTTCTTTGGGATTGGAATTATTATATTCAAAGAAGTCTGAGGGTATTTCGCCTGTTTCATACATCTTGCTCACCAGATGGTAGAGTTTTGTCAGGACTGGCTCTTCCAAGGCAGTCAGTAGTTCCAATGGAATGTTGCCTACTCCGGGGGCCTTGTTTCGACTCAGGTCTTTCAGTGATCTGTCAAACTCTTCACGCAGTATCGTATCTCCCATTTCATCTTCATCTACATCCTCTTCCATTTCCATAATATTGTCTAGAAGTACGTCACCCTTATATAGACCCTCTATATACTCCTTCCACCTTTCTGCTTTCCCTTCTTTGCTTAGAACTGGGTTTCCATCTGAACTCTTGATATTCATACAAGTGGTTCTCTTTTCTCCAAAGGTCTCTTTAATTTTCCTGTAGGCTGTATCTATCTTACCCCTAGTGAGATAAGCCTCTACATCCTTACACGATTGCATTAGGTGTGACGTTTTAATTTATTACTTCTTTACTAATATTTAAAAATGGTTCAAATGGCTCTGAGCACTATGGGACTTAACTTCTGAGGTCATCAGTCCCCTAGACTTAGAACTACTTAAACCTAACAGCTTGGGTACAGCTTGTTCAAGATGCGTTACAACTACACACGTCTTCCTGGGAGCCGAAAATATGTTGACTACAGCAACGAACGTCTTCAAACTTGTTTAGAAACCATCAGTTCTGGTGAAATGACAGAAAGGCAAGCTGCTGAGCATTTCCGAATACCTTGAAGCACTACTAAAACAAGTTGAAGAATTATTTTCACATTCCCCAGCCACGCTAAAGTATTTTCGCGAGAAGAAGAATTAGCTTTTGCTAGTCATATAGACAAAATGTGTGAATATGGTTTCCCCCTAGCTGAACTTGATTTGAGATATGTCGTGAAATCCTACCTAACTAGACAAGGAAAGACTGTTCAATGCTTTTTTAATAATGTTCTGGGCCGTGACTGGGTTAAGTCATTCTTAAAGAGACACCCTCAGTTGACAGTTAAGTTTTCGTCTAACATCAAACGAAATCGAGGTCAGACCGATGAAAAAATAATAATAGAGTACATTGAGAATCTGAAAGAGGCGGTCAATGATTTACCGCCAGATAAAATTTATAACTACTACGAAAAGTGTATATCAGATGACCCTGGAAAGAAAAATTTGATTTGTAGGAGAGGCTGTCAGTACCCAGAACGGATAATGAATTCTAGCAAATGTAACATAAGTGTCATGTTCTGTGGTAACGCCGATGGTAATTCGTTGCCTCCTTATGTTATACAGGGTGTTACAAAAAGGTACGGCCAAACTTTCAGCTAACATTCCTCACACACAAATAAAGAAAATATGTTATGTGGACATGTGTCCGGAAACGCTTAATTTCTATGTTAGAGCTCATTTTAGTTTCGTCAGTATTTACTGTACTTCCTCGATTCACCGCCATGACTTCATACGGGATACTCTACCTGTGCTGCTAGAACATGTGCCTTTACAAGTACGACACAACATGTGGTTCATGCACGATGGAGCTTCTGCACATTTCAGTCGAAGTGTTCGTACGCCTCTCAACAACAGATTCGGTGACCGATGGATTGGTAGAGACGGACCAATTCCATGGCCTCCACCTCAACCCTCTTGACTTTCATTTATGGGGGCATTTGAGAGCTCTTGTCTACACAACCCCAGTACCAAATGTAGAGACTCTTCGTGCTCGTATTGTGGACTGCTGTGATATAATACGCCATTCTCCAGGGCTGCATCAGCGCATCAGGGATTCCGTGCGACGGAGGGTCGATGCATGTATCCTCGCTACCGGAGGACATTTTGAACATTTCCTGTAACAAAGTGTTTGAAGTCACGCTGGTTGCTGTGTGTTTCCATTCCATGATTAATGTGATTTGAAGAGAAGTAATAAAATGAGTTCTAACACGGATAGTAAGCGTTTCCGGACACATGTCCACATAACATATTTTCTTTGTTTGTGTATTAGGAATGTTTCCTGAAAGTTTGGCCGTACCTTTTTGTAACACCCTGTATATAAAGGAGAGCATTTATGGAGTACGTGGACTGAAAACGGCCCTGAAGGGGCACGATATAACAGGACAAAACAAGGATGGATTAATGGTGCAACTTTTGAGGATTGATTTTCGGCTCATCTACTTCGTGTAAAAAAAAAAAATTAAAAAAAAAACCAACGATAAGGCAGAAAAGTAATCCTCAGTGACAATCTCAGTTCACATATAAGTGTGAATGTTCTTCAACTCTGTGAAGAGAACAACATCCAATTTGACGCCTCCGAACTCTTCGCATTTAACACAACCACTTGATTTAGCTTACTTTAGGCATCTCAGAATGAAATGGAGACAAGTTCTTACAGAGTGGAAGCAGTCAGACAGTGGCAAAGCTGCATCCACACTGTCAAAGTTCCCAAGGTTGTTAAAAAAGGCCTTAGACACCATAGAGTCGAATGTACGGGATAATCTTTTGGCTGAATTTAAAAGGCTAGAATCCACCCGATCAGAAAAGAAGATATTGTCAAGTGATTTCCATCATACAATGCTTCTGCTAACTTTGATTTAATAGAACAAACATTTACCGAACACCTTAAGGAAAAAAAGACAAGAAGTTGTTCAGCCGCGAACACCAAAACGTTGAAAATTGGAAGTCCCTGCAAGAAAAAGTATATCTTCAACTGAAATCCCTCAGTACCAACAAAAACAGCAGAATGAAATAGACGAGAAAATGAAAGGAAAGGAAGCTTTGATAGACCAGAAAAAAATTGAAAAGGAAAAGAAACTAGAAAAACAAACCAAAAAATTAGATGGAAACAAAAAGAAAAGAAGGGGTAAAAGAGCGGCAAGCCTTTCATCAACAGATGACGATGATGACAATTTCAGCTTAGTGTCCTCATGTCACAGCGACCTGGTTTTTTGCAACAGCAAAGAAGACTCTTTTAGTGTCAATGAACCAGATAAACCAATTAACTTAAACGATTCAAGACCCAGTACAACCTTCCCAACTGCAAATGTTGAAGACCCAAAAGGAAGCAATGAAGACATGAATGAATTTGTAGAAAAGGACAAATTTGTTGTTGTTCATTGGAACGTACTCTGATTCCCAGGGTTGGTGCTCTCTGTAGCGGAGGAGGGAGCGACAGTGGACAGTATGGCGCCGATTAAGGAAATTTTGGAAGTGGCCCCAAGAAAAGGATACGTTATTTTACCAGTGATGTGAAATTGTAAAAGTTATTCAGCCACCAAAACTCGTAAAAAGAGGCCTTTTTAAGGTTGATTTCATTTAAACATAAAAATTCCTCTTTTGAAAGAGCTAACTTTTTTATAACTTTTTTTTTACACTTTGAATTACCTGTGTATTTTTAACTTGGTGTAAAATATTACTACACTCCTGGAAATGGAAAAAAGAACACATTGACACCGGTGTGTCAGACCCACCATACTTGCTCCGGACACTGCGAGAGGGCTGTACAAGCAATGATCACACGCACGGCACAGCGGACACACCAGGAACCGCGGTGTTGGCCGTCGAATGGCGCTAGCTGCGCAGCATTTATGCACCGCCGCCGTCAGTGTCAGCCAGTTTGCCGTGGCATACGGAGCTCCATCGCAGTCTTTAACACTGGTAGCATGCCGCGACAGCGTGGACGTGAACCGTATGTGCAGTTGACGGACTTTGAGCGAGGGCGTATAGTGGGCATGCGGGAGGCCGGGTGGACGTACCGCCGAATTGCTCAACACGTGGGGCGTGAGGTCTTCACAGTACATCGATGTTGTCGCCAGTGGTCGGCGAAAGGTGCACGTGCCCGTCGACCTGGGACCGGACCGCAGCGACGCACGAATGCACGCCAAGACCGTAGGATCCTACGCAGTGCCGTAGGGGACCGCACCGCCACTTCCCAGCAAATTAGGGACACTGTTGCTCCTGGGGTATCGGCGAGGACCATTCGCAACCGTCTCCATGAAGCTGGGCTACGGTCCCGCACACCGTTAGGCCGTCTTCCGCTGACGCCCCAACATCGTGCAGCCCGCCTCCAGTGGTGTCGCGACAGGCGTGAATGGAGGGACGAATGGAGACGTGTCGTCTTCAGCGATGAGAGTCGCTTCTGGCTTGGTGCCAATGATGGTCGTATGCGTGTTTGGCGCCGTGCAGGTGAGCGCCACAATCAGGACTGCATACGACCGAGGCACACAGGGCCAACACCCCGCATCATGGTGTGGGGAGCGATCTCCTACATTGGCCGTACACCTCTGGTGATCGTCGAGGGGACACTGAATAGTGCACGGTACATCCAAACCGTCATCGAACCCATCGTTCTACCATTCCTAGACCGGCAAGGGAACTTGCTGTTCCAACAGGACAATGCACGTCCGCATGTATCCCGTGCCACCCAACGTGCTCTAGAAGGTGTAAGTCAACTACCCTGGCCAGCAAGATCTCCGGATCTGTCCCCCATTGAGCATGTTTGGGACTGGATGAAGCGTCGTCTCACGCGGTCTGC
Source organism: Schistocerca gregaria (assembly GCF_023897955.1). Lineage (NCBI taxonomy): Eukaryota > Metazoa > Arthropoda > Insecta > Orthoptera > Acrididae > Schistocerca > Schistocerca gregaria. Next base: position 897,503,811 of record NC_064922.1, read on the forward strand.
ACGCCCAGCACGAACGCTGGTCCAACTGAGGAGCCAGGTGGGAATGGCATGGCAAGCCGTTCCACAGGACTACATCCAGCATCTCTACGATCGTCTCCATGGGAGAATAGCAGCCTGCATTGATGCGAAAGGTGGATATACACTGTACTAGTGCCGTCATTGTGCATGCTCTGTTGCGTGTGTCTATGTTCCTGTGGTTCTGTCAGTGTGATCATGTGATGTATCTGACCCCAGGAATGTGTCAATAAAGTTTCCCCTTCCTGGGACAATGAATTCACGGTGTTCTTATTTCAATTTCCAGGAGTGTATAATCATTAAATAAATTTTGTTTTTCTTTGTCACTTGTCTTTATACCACGCTTTTTCTACTGAAAAACCTACCCTTAGGGTAACATTGGCCCAAAATTAAAAAAATTGAAAAATAGAAAAACATAGGTAAAAAAGTGTGCAGCATCTAAAATATAAGATGTTATAGTTGCATAAAAAGTTTATCAGAACTTAAGTAAAAAATGATTGGTCTGAAGGGTAAATCGTGAAATTGTTCAAAAGTGGTCCAAAGTAGCCCGTGTTTGTACACGGTTCAGGAGATACTACGACATAAATGTTGAGGTGTTTGAAAAAGTAGCTTTTCTTAAAATGGGGTGTAAATTGCGCAGACAGTATTCATCCAGTGTTTCATCATTAGACACTAACGGCTTCCGACAAACTTTAAACATAATTTCAAACATTTACTAAACTTTTTCTAGCTTAAATGTTTAATGTCAAATACACTGTAAGACAAAAATAAAGTTGCACCACGATGGAATTAATCGAATGGGGCGGGAAGCTGTCGATCTGACGAACGTGTACAAACACATGATTACAATTTCAGAAAAAGTGGATGATTTATTTAAGAGCAAAAGCTTCACGAATTGAGAAACTCGGTAACGTGTTAGTCCACCTCTGGCCCTTATGCAAGCAGTTACTGGGCTCGCTATTGTTAGAGTTGTTCGATGTCCTCCTTAGGGATATCGTGGCAAATTCAGTTAAATTTGCGCGTCTAATAGACAAAATCGAGACCTGGTTGGACGTCCCTGCCCGCAATGCTCCAAACGTTTTCAGTTGGGGAGAGATCCGGCGACCTTGCTGGGCGAGGAAGGTTTAGCAAGCGTGAAGAGAAGCAACAGAAACTCCCACTGTGTGCGGGCGGGCTCTACATATCTTGCCAAAATGTAAGCCCAAGATGGTTCGCCATGAAGGGTAACAAAACGGGACGTAGAATATCGTGGACGTACTGCTGTGCTGCAAGAGTGTGGCAGATGACGACGAAAGGGGTCTTGCTGCGAAATGATTGTTGAGCCGTATGGCGGCCGACGTTCGGGTCGGTATCGCACTGCTGTCTGGGGCGTCTCCAGAGGCGTCTTCGTGGCCATCGGGGCTCAGTTGGAACGCGACTCCTCACTGAAGATTGTTTTACTCCAGCCAATGATACTGCAGGCCGAATGTGCCCAGACTGGCTCGTTGGTGTACAGAGGTCGATGGTAGACGGCACAGGTGGCTCCATAGGCTGTGAGCCGCCTGTTAATGGCCTTACGCTTACTGTAGGACCAGTTGCACGTCGGATCGACGTTAATGACGAATCCGGGGCTCTGAGTGCCTCTGTGATGAGTGCTCGGTCTTCACATTCTGTCGTCTCGTTAGGTACGGTGTGGCTGATCCACCCATTCCTACCAACAACGTCGAATAGTGGCGTAGATCCTATACAAATGTCAAGCGATTCGCCAATTACTCCAACCAGCTTCTTTGCTCCAAAAAACATGCCCTTTGTCAAATGCGGGCATCTGAAAATGTTGTCCACGCGCCAGTCTGCGAGGCATAGTTGCTCTCCGCAAATTAGCAAAATATTGATGCCCCTGTATCGACACGTCTCTCGTTTACTGCCCTTGCCGGATGCTCAGCGAAATTGCGCTGCAGCGTCACACGTTCATCCATCGGCCGCCGAAGTTAACAGTTTTGCATTTTGTCGATATTGTATTTAATAGATTCGTAACTCCTTCGTGGAGAATCGGTTTTACAAACGTGCTACAAGAATTGTGGGTTTAGTGGTACTCACGAAGTAGTGCGCGTTGCAGAAGCGCGCGTGCAGGCACTTGAGCACGGCGTCCTCGGTGAGCGGTCCCGGCAGGTGGATGAGGTCGGCCAGGTCGGCGCGGCCGGGCGGCGCCTGCGCGGGCAGCGGCAGCGGCGGCCCCTGCTGCGGGGGCGGCGGCTGCGGCGCCGGCTGCTGCTGGTGGGGCGGCGCCGGGGCCGGCGGCTGCGGCGGCAGCTGGCCGTGGAGGGGGCCGGCCGGCGCCACGGCCGGCGCAGACAGCCCGCCGCCCTTCCGCGCCTTCGCGCCCAGCAGCGCATCTGCAACAGGCACACACCGGGCTCAGCTCGGCACTCGCAGAACTCACCACGATGCCAGAAAGTAAAAGTTACCCAACACGAATAAAACGCATCTACATTGATGAGCAAAAACAGGTCGATCACCTGCTTGTTTGTCCGTCTTTGGAATGAAATACGTAACTGGTTCTGCGTATCAGGGATACTACAGTTTGTGGGTTGGCGAAGCTATGTGGCATCGGATGTCTACGCACAGGTCATGTAATTCGCTTTAGTAACGGGCCGCTGTGTTGCGTATGCGAAGATGGCTTCCAATAGCAACCTAGATGGGTTCCGTAGGATTTACATCACGCGAATTTGGTCACCGAGACATCAACGTGACTTCACTATAATACACCTCAAACCGATGTAGCACGGTCCTGGCTCCGAGGCACGGACAGTTGTACTGCTGAAAGATGACATCGCTGTCGGGGAAGAAGGCTCAAAATGGTTCAAATGGCTCCGAGCACTATGGGACTTAACATCTATGGTCATCAGTCCCCTAGAACTTAGAACTACTTAAACTTAACTAACCTAAGGACATCACGCAACACCCAGTCATCACGAGGCAGGGAAAATCCCTGACCCCGCCGGGAATCGAACCCTTTGTCAAAGTTGCTTATCTCAATGGATTTCCCCACTTGCAGCCCACATGTAGTCGAGATAGAAATCTTAAAGACAGCAGAGCACCTACGAAATATTCTGAACGTCAACGTCCTATGCGTTGACTGTTGACTGTAATGTTTCTGCGGTGAAAAGGGGGGGGGGGTGTGGAGGGAAAGGAGTTGATTCGACATTGCTGCTCCTAATACATCTTACAGCAGTTGTGGCTTTCAGTACCACCAGGATATAAGATTGTGATCACCAAACTCGCCCATTTACATTCCTGTCATGGTTAAGACACGTTTCAGAATTAAACATATCAATTAGAGATCAAAACAGAAATCTCATGGAGTGACAAATATTGTCTTCACTAGGATACACAGTACTATAAATACTAACATCAATTTCTTGCCTTTTATTCGTTATTGTGCTAAGTGAGGAGGAAGAGTGTGAGAAAAAAAATTATATGAAGTTGCGAATCAGTTCAGTTGTGTGCACATTGCAGGACGCAGACATCTTACTCAAGCTAAAGAAGAACCTTCTCTTAGGCTTAGGATTTTTGTTTTGTTTGCTAGCGTGTACTAACTCATTATTATATTTTTTATCCCAGAATTATGTAAGACGTCTTCTTTGATTGCCAAGGATTCCGCAGCACAGAAAATCACTTTGTTCTGAAGGTACCTGCATTTCGAATGTTGGGTGGTGCTCGAAGTCGCGTCGTTGCTCTGGTGATATCGATCTACAGTGGGCCACGCGCTTCTGTGAGTTGGATATTAACTTCCGCAAAATGGTTAGTTGAAAATCATCACCATGACAGTACTGGATGAGCTGGTTTACTACTGGAGACTGCGCTGAGTGGTGTATACAAAGTTATTCCACTTGAACCGCGCTCTTCGGAAAGGTTCTGGACAGTATGAAGTTTTTAAAGACTTGTTGCCAGAATGTTGAATATTGAGGAGATGGGCCGCTCCCCACTTCCTCCGCTCCGATCAGAAATAAATGCAAACCAATGACTGGTGAGTTCAGCGTGAAGTTGTTGAATAGCGGTGGCGTGATTATTACTTGTGAGTTTTCCCATATGTACTAATGAGCAGAATGGACCTTGTAGTTGAACAATGAAAGGAAGGCAACTTTTTTAATACCATAGCGTAGGATGTGGATTGGGGGGGGGGGGGAGGTTCAGATTAGAGGTTGAGGAGGCTTGAGCTCAATTTAACAATTAATTTTTAAGCATAAAATCATATTGACAATAGAACAATAACAATAAAACGGAACTTAATTTGCAGCCGAATATAGTTCTTGAAATCAATTCTCAATCAAGATAATGACAGTTAACATGCATTCAACACAATGAAGCAATTATCGATTAGCAAAAAGTTTCGGCCCTTAAAGCCAATGTCTCACTGCTCTAAGTCACAACATTTTTGGCGGCACTGGCTGACGTCTTATCTGGTTTAGGAGCAACGGTCTCAGAAAAGTTGGGAAAGAGTGTCCTCCTGTAAAGGGGCCAGAAGTCAAGGAATGAGAAGCGGAAGAGGAGAAACAGCAGGAGGACAATATTTATTTACTGCGAGGCAATTAGTGACGGGCTGTGAGATTACAGGGAGGCAGGTGGCCGCTCTCGCGTGAGCGCCTCAGACACGCAGGGGGCGTGCCAGGGCCGACGACCTGCGCTCCGCGGCGCCTCCACAAGGGCGACACGTGGCCTCTGTCGCCTCGCGTGCCGCGGGAATGTGGAAGGTCGAGTGCGCATTTAAACTGGCCACCTCACAAACGAGTTCCCAAGCTCCCGGCTTTTTGTAGTTGCCACCAGCCAGACGGCGGACTTAATACGACAGTCGTCCAGTGCGCACGGAAAGTCGTCCTCTCATTGCTTACGTCCATTCGAACTGAGCGTGAGTGACGTGACCCAAAAGTAATAGGAATCCCATTTGTATTGCTCTTAGCGCGATGCGGTCTTCGCAGGGGGAAGGAGAATGAAGATTATGACTTAATGCCACGTCGACGACGAGATTATAGACGAAGCACGGTCTCGGATTTTACGAAACTCAGCTCGCTGTGTCCGTCCATAAAATAAAAATAGCACCGTAGACAGCGGTGCGCAAGTTAATAATGTGTTCCTTGGCATCTGAAACGCACTCGATATAAGCTGCTCAAGAAAAGATTTGCACCATCCTCATGGCACACAGAGTACAGAAAATCGCGGTCCACGCCCATGTGGCAGTGGAAATAAAAATAGCCTACATTCTCAGTGGTGCTCAATAGTGTGTTCTGTATTCAGGCGTAAGCGGGATACTGCGGCTTGTGTACGCTATTCCGCCTGTTACATGTCCTGAGTGGTTATTTCAATTTTAGACCGTGTAAGCTTTGTCAAAATAGCGCAAGAAGAGCTATTAGCACCTGAAGTAGCCCGCGTACCGACTCCTAGACATCATTCGAACAGTCAGTCCCTTTCGTGTGGCACAAAACATTGAAGATTTGGTTTGAAGTGGTCGCCTATGGTTAACAACACTACCTGATGAGGATTATCTACAAATTGTTGCTGTTGAGAACGCCGTGGTACAAAACAGAGCTGCGTCGCTCTGTCTCTTTGGGGGCAACTGGGAGAGCTATGTTGATATAGACAGTAAAAAAACAGTCTACGTAAGCAATATTGCTTTTAGGTGTCTATTACGAAGAGCAGTACAAACCTTCCAGTGCGGTTGTGTGCTACGGGGCTGGGCAAGGTAACATCTAGAATGGAACTTGGATCAGTGGCGTCGAGTTCTCTTCACCGAAGAGTGCAAGATGAACATTGTATAAGAGTTTTTACTGCACATCTCAAGCCTGCGGGTTTAGCAGGGAGATGGCTCAGTAGGCCAGACCGGTATCATGTACGGAGGTCAGACGCCTCTCGTCACTACTGAGCGTAATTTGAGAATTGTGCATTTCGGGAGAGAATGGCGGCCGTTGTGGGCGAGGTGCTCTAGGAGCTTCAGTCCGGAACCACGCTGCTGCTACGGTCGCAAGTTCGAATCCTGTCCTGGGCATGGATGTGTGTGCTGTCCTTAGGTTAGTTAGGTTTAAATATTTCTAAGTCTGGGGAACTAATGACCTCAGATGTTAAGTGTCATAGTGCTCAGAGCCATTTGAACCATTTTTCAGGAGAGAATTCTCCATGTTGTTCAGTCCTACAGTTAATAGTTCGGCTATGCGGTGGTCTCTGAATGCAGTGTTACACCATCGGACTGTCCGAGGAATCAATCGAATGTAATGGCTTGCGGTATCTACTGTTACCAACCCGATTAGGTATGCTTAAGACCAACTGAAACATGCCGTCGTCGCGACAGAAAGTCTCACACATAATATCGACCTCAGCAGAACCGCGAAGAAATGTGAGGCAGTCTTCAGCAGAAAGTTTTGAACACTTCGTGTACCATCATAACGCGAAGGTTACAAGCTTCTTACAATTCACGGTATAGAGCATCGCGGTATTGACTTTTACACAGCAGCAGATTGTGGTTTCACACAAGTGAACTGCCAGAAAAACTGCTTCTGTTTTGGTTAGCGTTTAGTTTTTACTTCACAGTAACGCTATTTTTAAGGTTCCGTATCTCATTCGGCAAAAATGGGACCTTTACAGGATCACTTTGTTATCTGCCTACCTGTCCGTCCTTCTGTTAAGACCCCTCTCTCAGGGATGGACAGAGGTCGCAAGCTGAAATTTATGTCAAATACTAATGTCTACGGTCTCTCGGCGATATAAAAAAATTTAAGCTTCTGTGTTTATGCAGTCACAAAATGCGGCCATCTATGTCACTTATTTTGATACTTGCAAACTTAGTCATCAAAACCAATAGATGACCTATCTGTTTACATCATGAAATTTGTGCGGAACCCTCAGGGCCCGACTCCTACTCGCTCCTGCCCAATTTTTTGAAGACTTATTATTTCGTTCCCTACTACCTTCAGTCTCACCCCATGCGTGTTTACAAACATTCGGGTGGTGCAAAACTCTTTTTCAGGAATGTACGAGTTGTTCCACAACACGAGCATATGGAGTTTCCGACGTGCGTAATGAATGGCAGACAGAACTGAATACGTCGTTCATAGCGATACGACATCGATAGATGTAGTAATAATTTCAGGAGTACGCCAAGAGAGTGTTACATAGCCCTTATTTTGTAGTTTACGATACTCAGCAGGCCCTGCGCAGTAGGACGTTGCCGATCTGTTACACGCTACTCAAAGTGGTGTGTCTAAGGTGTGGAGAAAGTACAGAGAGAAGGGAAATGTGAGAGATAGACCTCGCAGTGGTCGTCCTCGTATGGCATCAATGCAGGACCATTTCCTCCAACTGTCGGCTCGTAGGCGCCCAACATGAGCTGCCATAAATATTGGGTGACTTCTCCCGGACAGCAGGGATTCGTGCCTAAGACCAAACAGTGTGTAGAAGATTGAAACACGGCGGTCTTCATTCCAGAAGACGAATGAGAAGTTTTGCACAGAAGCAATCGAAGGACCTGGACTCATGCACATTATCACTGGACCATTGCAGAAAGGAGTAACGTCATGTTTGCTCAAGAGACCAGGATTGATTTGCGACTGGAAACTAGATGTGTTAGGATTTGGAGAAGTACCTGTCGACACCAAGAACGTCGATACATTCAGGAAGTCCATCCGTTTGCTGGTGGAAGTGTAATGTTTTGGGCGGCAATAATGATGGGACGGCAGACCCCTCTAATTCCTATCTTCGGCAATTTGAATGGTCCCTGATTTCTCCAAAAGGTCCTACAAATATCTGTAAGGCCCTACAGGCGTGAAGTCGGTGACAACATCCTAGTCGATGACAACTCAAGGTCTCGGCATCTTCAAAGATACAACATCAACTGAATGTAGTGACCAGCACAATCCTCAGGCACAAATACAATTACACATGCGTGGTATCTGTTGAAGGTGATCGTTGCACAGATTCCGAATCCACCTGACAATCTTCAGGACCTAGCTGAAGCAGACACTGAGAAGAGAGACATCATGCTCCAAGATAAACTTGATGGTCTCGTCCAGAGCATGCCTCGTGGAGTGGAAGAACACATCCGTGTGCGGGGAGGACATACTCACTTCTAAAGATTGATAATCATCGTCATAAGATGAAGATTTTTCACTGTTTTTGTTTTTCAAGATGTACACTCAGGAGAGAGCCTTCTTTGTTTTGTAACGATTTTTTGTAACGAACCAAAATAGTCCTTCTTTTCAGAAGGAATTATGTTTATTTTACAGGTGTACTATAAGAAGTCATTGTAGTAAACTTGATATTCCAAACTTTTGAGGTGTGTACCATGCGCAATTGCAGCTGCAGGTTGCATGAAAATGCTATGAGAGAAAGCTGCCATTTGGATGCACTATAGTAACTTTCAAATGTCTTGACCACACTTTTTATATTTCCCAAATCACCTTACGCTTTTCGACATTCCATCATTTTCATAGGAATGTCAATCATATAAAATTATTCAGTAGGTACAATTTTCTCGTCAACATTCTCGATTACATTCTCAAATTTGCACTTGTCTCTTGATTGAGAATGTTGACGAGATACTCTGTATCAAAAATGGTTCAAATGGCTCTGAGCACTATGGTACTCAACATCTGACGTCATCAGTCCCCTAGAACTTAGAACTACTTAAACCTAACTAACCTAAGGAAATCACACACATCCAAGCTCGAGGCAGGATTGGAGTCTGCGACCGTGGCGGTCGCGCGGTTCCAGACTGAAGCGCCTAGAACCGCTCGGCCTACAATGTATCAGTCGGGAAGATGGGAGACGAGGTACTGGTAGAAGTACAGCTGTGAGGACGGGTCCTTAGTCGAGCTTGAGTAGCTCAGTCAATAGAGCACTTGGCGAAAGTCAAAGGTCTCGATCCGGCGCACAGCTTTAATCTGTCAGGAAGTTTTACCTGAATGTTTCTTGTCGGTCTGGGACCCCTGCCAGATATAATTACAAGAAATGATAAAGAAGACCCAAAGAAAAGCGGTGCGTTTCGTTAGGGATTCATTTAGTAAGCATGAGATAGTTATGGAGATATTCATGAAATTCCAGTGGTAGACGCCACAAGAGAAATGCCGTACATTACAGAGAAGTTTACTGTTAAAATAACAAAACTTATTATCAAAAAAGAGTAACGTAACATATTATTGCCTTGTCAGGTAATGATCATGATGGGAAAAATAGAGAAATTAGTGCTCATATGAAGGCTTTTTTTCAAGCAGCGTTTGGGTACGGAGCAGGAAAGCGGAATGATAATGGTCCCAGAATTATCCTCCGCCATGCATAGTTACGTGGTTTGCTGAGTGTGAATGTGGTTGTACATTGGGGAAGGATGGTGGAGGGAATTGACGGCGTCCTTTTCAAAGGAGCCCGCCTGTCAATTTCTAAATGCGATTTAAGGAAACCATGGAAAAACCGGAAGATATGTGATTCGGTAAATAATGAACTGTTTCGTTGTCAGAAAACCTTGTTCTTTAGTCGAGTCAGTAGTCTGTATAATGCAGTGCGCAGCTGCGGACGTTATTACTTCACTTAAGTCTTTTTAACAGCAGTCCACATTATTTTCAATTTTTGAAAAATCTTTAATAGCTTTAAGATAGTTTAAATATCGATTCCACATCAGAACATCGACAGCGCCACCAGTAGGTGGAAAAATACGTACTCTGGCAACAACACTACTCGCTTAAAAACGCTCTGTGCTTTTTGTGATATCTTCCCGCTTGGTAAGATTTTAGAATTATTAATGCTTCATTTTTTGTAACCACAGTACTTACAAATAATGGCGTGGATTCAGCCAACGTTTTTAGTGTACGCTCTAATGATCCAAAAATTATGACCGCCTGCTTAATAGCGTGTTGGTCCGTCTTTGGAACATAATGAAGCAGCGATTCTGCGTAACATGGCTTCCAGAAGTCCTTGGTAGGTTTTCGGGGGTACGAGGCACTAGAAGCCTACATACAGATCGCGAAATTACCGCTAATTACGGGGCCGTGATTTTCGGGAGCAGATGTCAAATAGCGTGCCAGATGTGTTTCATCGTTTTATATCAGGCGTATTTAGTGGTCAAGACATCAGCGTGAGTTCACTGTCATGCTTCTCAGATCACTGCAGCTCGATTCTGGCCATGAAACAGACAGTTGTCTTGCTGGGAGGTACCATTGAAGGCGAGGAAGAGAGAGAGAGAGAGAGAGAGAGAGAGAGAGAGAGAGAGAGAGAGCGTGTGGACTGCAGTAATGTTCACGTAGTCCAGGTGCCTTCGATTACTACCACAGGTCCCATGGCAGGCCACGGGAATGTCTCCCGTAGCATAATACTGTCCAGATGGTTGCGTTCGTGGCGCGTTGCTTGTACCAAGCAGCCGTTTGCCTGGATAACGGCGTATCTAGACATGTCTGTCCACCTTGTGTAACAAACAAGCGATTCATCTTATTAGGTGACACTTTGTTGACCTCGTGCCAACTGTAATGGTAACTAATGATGTCGCTGGGTCAACATGGGAACAGGTAGGGGCTGTCTGCTGCGGAGTCCCATTTTTTACATGTGCTGTGAAACACTTGTGCCTACGCCAAAATTGTACTATGTTGCTACATATTGGCGCCTATCCTGCTCCACATAGCGGCCAAGCTTGCTTGCTATGTTCATTTTCTGTGATGATGCTGGATGTCGCCTACCCGTGGTTTCACCGTCCTTCAACTACTTTCCACAGGCGCTGACGGCAAAGGCACGCGAGCAGCAGACCAGTTTCACCATTTCCGTGATGCTCGTTCCCAGGCGCCGGGCCATAACAGTGTGCCCTTTGTAAAAGTTCTTGACAGTGGATTTCCCCAATTCTGACTCACATCGTCGCTACTGTGATTTCCTGTTAATCTCTGCTGCGATTATACTTACCGTAACACGTCACGTGCACACAACGCCACCAAGTGGTATTAAATCCGCGGTGGTCAGTGGTCACAATGTTTTGACTCATCGGTATGTTTAAACGCATTTGATGTTACGTATCTGTAATTTTCCAATATAGCCGGAAAGAAGTCAGGCATCCCGTTACGTGGCACCTATGGAAGTGACAGCATATGAGAAATGGAAGAATAATGATCACATCTCCTTCCTGCTGAATTTGTGAATGGAACAAGAGTGATAACACCTTATTGGATGCATTAATTTATCTTGTATATGGTTCTTATTTATGAATGTACGAGGTACCTATTGAGCTGGCTGCCGTTTGGGAGCTTTTGTTCACTGAAATTCGCCGTGGCTCTCAAAAAAGCCTGAGCCTTTAACAATAATATTAATCACTTTTACATTGGAAAATTTACACGTCTGGGGATGGACGGAAATTCCATAAGCAGGCTGCGAACATGGCGAAGAAAGAGATTTTGAGATGGTTAGAGACGCAGTGCTAATTCGAATTGGACAAGTGTGATGGAGGAAATCGACAGCGATATTGAAAATTTTCATCATTTATCAAATTGATTAGTGGAAGCAACGCAAAGTCTGCGGAAGGACAACTAGACTGGAGTTTGATCCCCTGTTCGTTGAATACGATCTACTGTCTTAATCAATCCTTAACCTCGCCCGGGCGTTCCAACACCGCAGAAAAATTAGTAATTTCATCACGTTATAAAATATCAAACTTCCAAGCGCACCGTGGGAAAATAATCATCTACACATGGCCGCCTGTTGCAAACTTTAATCGCGATCTTTCGGATAGTAACGTAGCCGACTGTTTTGATTGTATCGTAACTTCTTACTTGAGAATGGGCAGGAAAGATGGAACCAGAATTGCGTGCTTAGCTCAGTAGTTGCGAGTCAGGAGTCGATTTGACGGGCCTACTTCAGGAATGGAAGGGAACGAGGAGTATGCCACTTAAAATCGCATTTGGCGCCTGGCACCGGTTCCGCAGGGTGGTCGTTAGCGACCGTTGTGAGACTCCGGCTCCAGAGCAGCCCACCTCACGTTCCCGCGAGCCTTCCACCAGGAAGCGACAGCATGACAGAGTTTCAGCGGCACATTACTCTGAAGATTCGGAGCGTGAGACAGCTGTCACAAGTGTTGTGTTTCAAAACAGAGCAGAGACTGCTGCTCTATTATAGTTAGTGTTTTTCTGTTACAGCTTGTCTGCAGTCGTACTGCCCCCGTCTACCCACGTCGTGTTTCACATTCAGATTGGGTAGTAAAAGTTCCAGTCACTACACAAGTGCTATAGTGTTTAAATTTATGCTGCTGTAGATACAGACGAAAACGACGCAAGGGTTGAAGGTGCCACCCAGTACTATACATCTGACGAAACGCGCCGTACGTAACCACCTCAAAGGACACCGACGAAGTTTATGGAACTAACTAAGAGCACCTAGAAGGCGGATCTGTTGCAACGGAGGCAGGTAGAAAACTGTGAAGGTCAGTCTGTGTTACTATGTATGACTCGCAAGAGAAGCGGAAGGCGTATCATGCTGCTGTAGTAGCAACTACATTGACGATCTAGGCAGAAATGTATTCTCACTGCTGTCTAACGCCCCACAAAAGTTGGGGCAAGTGAATGTCTATCACATCGCGACGGTGTGGTTTGTAAGATGCGATCCTTTGCAAGAGGAATGGAGCATCCGCGAATGTCCTCTCACGTTATTTCTGTGCGGTAAGGGTGGGACGTGTCCCACAGGTTTTACGTACTTAGGTCCGCATTTGGAAGAAACCAAGCCCGAAAACCGCGTCATTGTTTCTTATTTTTCTGTGGGCTCATTGTTGCTTATTTTTCTGTGGGCTTGATACAAATTGCTAGGACGGTTCCTTCACCAAGTCGATGGCCAACATTTAATCCTACCCTCATCTCTAAGGACCGCGCTGTCGGTGAAACGTTGAACTCTAGTCTTTCTTCCTCCTTTTTATTCCTACCCCTTTCCAACGAAGCCGTTGTGCCGTACAGTGATGGAAATCCTTGCTAGCAGAACAATGCTTTACTCTTTACTCACGGCATGATCTTTCTCAGTTGTCAATGTTAATCAGTCATAAACTGCATGTGCATTACACCAGAGGTCAGTCGTTTCAAACCTTGATGATGTAAGACACGTATTTCATAAATATTTCCGCATCAGCTATTCGTGAGCAGTTTCTAATAATTTGGTTGTGTACCATCCCCATATGAGAATAAGGTGATACTCTTCGCCAACAGAATTCTAAATATCGCTTCGACGTTGAAACATCGTGAAACATTCTTTTAATGAAGTACTTAATTAGTTTCATTATTTCGAAGCGATACCTCACAGGTCAGGTGACTTAGTGGAGACGAAGAGGACACACACACACACACACACACACACACACACACACACACACACACACACACACACACACACCATTACCGTTTTTCAAGTCACTCTGCCGCATTTTGCGAACAACAAATGATACGTGATCTTACTGAAAGGACAGCCTGTGGGGTATTGTAGAAATAAGTGGATGTTCTTGTATCATGTTTCCATGAAAGACGATGGCACACATCTCAGGGACCCATTTCATACCCTGTAATTATCCGTCACGCGAGAATGCCTGTGACACTAGTCTGAATTTTGTCACGATGGCAAGCAGGAAGCGTCGCTAAACGTGGTTTCAGACACAGTCATATCCTGCGCGGCATGTACAACGTGTAGCGCGACTAATCAGTCCGGAATACTTTTTCCGCACTTCGCCTGCCCAATGACACTACTAGTCTATCTGCCCTTTAGCTTGCTATGAGCAAAGGTGTACGTGCTGGGCGCTGACTTCTGTATCCCACAGTGAGGCTGTATCCTACCGTGAGGAAATTGTTTTGGATGGTACAACGACTTACTGTTTGCTGTCCAGTGTTGACTCAGGGTGACTTCCTCCACAGTCGCTCGTCTACCGCCGTTATAATTCGCGACAGTAGATGCAGTAAATGTCATTGACATGCAGTTGCGAGGCAACTGACCTCGACGGCTGCAGTTTTTTCGGACTGAGATGATCGCAGTACTTTCTTGACGCGGCGGCCCACGAGTAGCTCGGTGCCTGCACAATATCAGGAGATGGAGTGTTCCGTATATTGGACACGAACGATCTGGCCGTGATCATATGCGCTGATACCGCGCATTTGTCAACTCGACGCTCAAATGAGTCAAGTACGAGGTTTCATGACATTCCAGTTACGTGACAAGTCGTACAATTCGGTTCGCCTTGACGATAGGGGAGCTCTCTCTTCCAAACCCAAGTTCCCTCTCATACAATTAGTCATAGCGTACGTACGTGTAAAAGAATAGAAGAATTATGTAGTAGGTAACGTGAGCTGCTTCGTCGCTGATTTAATCTTGAAATCTTACGAAAGTGTAACTATGTAACTATAAAGTATTAACCGCAAACAGATAGGTTTAAGCCGTGTAAAGTGTAAAAGAATCCTTCCCTTGAAAGAAAAATAGCGCTTTAAGTCCCGTCGATGACGAAGAAATTAGCGATGGAGCTAGAATAGGGAAGAATATTGGCCGCGATCGTTTGAAAGGAACTATCCTGGCATTTACCTAACGCGCTTTAGGAAAACCAATGAAAACGAAAATCTTAATGGCTGGAAGAGGATTTGAACCGCCGCTCTCCAAATACGATGAGGATTTGGGTTTAAAGGAACTAAAAATCTTGATTATCAGTTCCTAAGTGCACTGAAAGATCACGTAAAACGCCTTTGAATGAGGAAAGGGGGATTGCCACCTCTAGGGCTTGTGATCGTAGTGGTTGAAAATCTGCGTGACAGTAGCTTCAGTCAGATGGTCAAAAGTGAGATTAGGCCCAGGTACCCAAGATCTGTAGCCGGCCTTTGAAGGATACTCCAAAAATGGTCATCATAGTCAGCACTACTAAAATGGGGCCAAGAAAACGCTGAACGGACTAGACACTAAGTCATCTTAAATTGTTAGATGATCAAAAAGCGCACATAAAATTTAAAAATGCATGACAGTGCAAGGGAAGAACGTAGCTGGAGGTTACTCTAGATACACACCGCTTTGAGAGGTCCTCGCCCCACATCCATTCCTGATACCGAAGTTGAGGTGCAATAAATTTTATTATAAAATCCACATCCCCACAGAAAACATATGACTTTGTGAGCTGCTATCCCATCGCCTGCATGTAATTGAGGTAGAATGATAGGTTTATGGCTGAACTCAGGTCATCCGTCAGGGCACTCTCCCACAATGTTGGCGATCGTGAGGTGACTATTACAGCTAAACGGGGTTGAGTCCATTTGACGCAAAAGAAACTCGTGGGTAAGTTTGGTGGGGCGACACGAAAATGACACCGTACGACGTTATCTCTCCGATACCTGGAGGAAAATACGTCATGGACTGGTGATCCCCCTGATCACTCTCAGATTGCATAGCCCAGGACTCCAAACTTTGATGTCGTAGTTGGTATCGTATATCTGTGCTCGGTACTCTGAGTTCAAGTTAGTCTTTTGCGGTATCTGCTTCAGCTAATTTGTCAGCGAGTACATTTCCCGGAATACCAATGTAGCTCGGTAGTTCCGGAGCTGTGGAAGTCAACTAGTAGGTCTTGGATTTTAGCGACCAAACCGTTTCTGGGGTAGCACCGAGATATGCCATGCAAGCAGCTTACGGAGTAGCTTCAAACCAGGAAGTCCTTAGTGGAGAGAGTTTTCATGCACTGCATAGCTCGAGATATGGCAACCAACTCTGTCGAGTGTACACTACTTGCACTCGGCAGAGAATACTTCTCGTGCGCTACTGCGCGTAAAAAATCATGTTCAAACGTGACTTCTACTTTCGACCAACCTGTCTAGTGTCTTGCCGCTGCACCATCTCTCTCCACATCTGCACTGATAGCCATGAAATTGAACACTACATGAAGTGCTTTCGTACACGTATGTGGGTTTATAAATTACTAGATGAAAATATACAAATTAGAATTCTCCAAATTTCGAGATATTTCTCTAATATTTATTCGCGTCCTTAGACCACAAATGTTTACCTGAATTTAGCTATTACAGAAATATTTTTATATTTGGAGGAAAGGTTCCGATGTCATGTCAGTAGGGATCATAAAAACGCACACTCTGCCAGCATACAAGAAAAATTAATCTTAGAAACAACCCATATACAGTCACAAGGCGTTCTCTGACATAACCATTTTCCTGTAAGTGCTAGTCTACTTCAGTACTGTGACTTTTCATAATCTAGAGGACGTTAGAAAATCTCTGAGCCTCCGTTCGGAGACGTCACATATCCATCTTACGGATTTCATCAATACCAAATGATAAATTAAACTGGCTGCAATCCAGTCAAGGGATCTGGTGCTAGGGTTCACTTGTGCCATGCCCTTTTTGCGTTATACCAACAAATAATGAGTCAAAACATGTCTCCATATCACAATATCTATTACATAAACGCACAAATTTACTACAACAGCCATCGGCCATATTTTCCCACTGTTGCCACCAGAAATACAACTGTTGTATGTATACATGACCTGCGCGAACGTTACATATCTCAAAACTAGCTTTTGTCGTCTCTTAAAAATAAATAAATAAAACTAATTCTGGTCTGCCTGCCTCCACCTCTATAAGGAATGTGAGAACGCAAAAGTGAAGTACAAAAATGTGCTTCATTGTCAGATTAAGCTGCTTGTAGCTAGCACTGTTTTAACCTGTATTAGTTTTAACTCAAAAGAATCTTTCGTTTGTATATTATATCAGTCGGGATGTATATTAATGTGGCAACCTTACTTCATTCCACTATTCTCGTTCCGCCATCTTAATAAAATAAAATAAATGTA
This sequence comes from Schistocerca gregaria, assembly GCF_023897955.1. NCBI lineage: Eukaryota > Metazoa > Arthropoda > Insecta > Orthoptera > Acrididae > Schistocerca > Schistocerca gregaria. The sequence goes on from NC_064922.1 coordinate 897,520,621, forward strand.
ATTCTAATGTAATTTAAAACGGAAATAATACGCAGAGTGTCTTGTCTTAGAAGAATTTTTGTGCTAATTCCAAAAGTGCTCTTACGATTTTGCAAGTCTTTAATATTACGGAAGACATGGAGAATTTAATACGAATATTATGCTTAATACTTTATTAATATTAATTAACCTGATGGCGTTTGAGTTTCAGTTGTATGTGTAAACCATGTTCTTTTGTCCTGTAGCATTAGTAGAATAAACGTTATTTTCAAAAATATTCGTTTAATTGGATTTCAGTGTTGCATCATAGATCCATCTGTCAATATTAGCGGAAATGAAACCCATTATCCTACTATGATCTTTAGTTGTTGTTGTTGTTGTGGATCCTCGGCCCATGGTAACAAAATACGGAGCGATGAATTTTATTGGAGGAGGAGGAGATTAGTGTTTAAAGTCCTGTCGACAACGAGGTCATTAGAGATGTAGCACAAGCTCGGATTAGGGAAGGACTGAAAGCGAAAGCAGCCGTGTTCTTCTGAAGGAACCATTTCGGCATTTGCTTTAAGAGATTCGAGGAAATCAGGGAAAACCTTAATCTGAATGCGAGTCCAGCGTACTAACCACTGTGCTACCACGCTCGGTAAATTTAATTGGTTTCACTATTCGAGATATTCTTACAGGAAACCGAAAATACCATTTCAGGAGGATGACGTGGTATCTATGGAATCAGGAAGCAGTTAGCAATGTTGCGCTGTTATAGAAGTGTCTTATGTATGGACAATACGATTTGTGTAGTATCAGTTTATGTTAGAATTAAAGAGTCTATTGTAGATGCTATGATCGACTTTAGTAATTGATAATCGATTATTTAAATTATACCTCAATTATTTAAATTATACCTCAGCATGCAGAGAAACTTGTGTACAGTGTGGAGTAGTAGAAATGAAGTGTAGGCAAATTGAATCTTTAAATCAACTAGTGAAATATTCTGTTCTTACACGGTTGATGGAAATATTGTCAGGACAAGGTAAAGCAAGGCAAAGCGTCGGCTCCCTAGCCACGAAGTGTCATTAATTAATATTACGAAAAAAAAGAACCAGTGGAGTTGCCGTTTACAAAACTGTTTCACACTGCACACGCTTTTCTGGGTGCTTTTCAGAGCCACTTTGTAAAATCGTCCTTGTTATTGAGCACATGCAGGGTCAGAAAAACGTGAGTGCTTCCTGTCAAGCTAATGGAGGAGATCATACTACTGACGATATAGCGAAGTTCTTCTATAAGAAATGTCAAGTAAGTAAAAATTACAAAACATAACATCGGCAGTTTATGTAGGCGTGATATGCATCTAGTCCCTTTTTGTGTTTTCTACGATTTATTGTACCATATTAACTGGTTTCGAGCCACTGCAGGCTCACCATCAGTCGAAGGTGTTACAGGAACGTTATTTCGTGAACCATGTGCAGCTAGACGCTGCTGCCGTAGTGGCTGCACAGCCCGGTGGCAGTTTCAGATGCAATTCGTTATCCACAATGTCCATAATGAAATGCAACTGTTACTATCTTCAGGACACAGCTTCATAAATTGTTGTTTACACTGTCGCTCCTTTAGCGTAAACGGAAGGAAAGAAATACGTAAACTTCCGGCAAAGTATCGGCAAAGGAAGCTGTCAAGGTCATCCGTTTGAAACCTGCCCACTCCTAACCGCCGCGCCGAGCGAAACCAGCTCTGCGCCGTTTTATGATACTCCTCGTATATGAAGGAACTCGGCAACCAGCGTGTGCTGCGGGTGTGCATAAGATCTTGGCGCTGCCTCCTTCGTAAAGTCTAATTTTTATCTTCTGCAGACCCAACGTTTCGAAGTGTATCCAGTGAGTGGAGTTCATAAGCTCTCATTTAGTGTCGCAAAAAATACATAAACTCTTCTTTGCAACTGCGTAACAAATGCTTTTTCTTTCGAGATCCCACTGTCTCTTTAGGCTAAGCACATAAAGGCAGGGCAACGTTTGTAGGTGGAACGGACTGTGCGAGGGTGACATGAAAATACACGCGTAAAAGGCAGCTATTGTGAGCAAACAATCAAAAACATTTTAAATAGCGTTGTACCCAAAAAATGTAGACAATTCATCTCCACCATGCGTCTGTGCTCCGCTTCACCTTACGGTGTTTGGCATAGGGTACTTTAGATACTATCGTTTCCTTCTTTTCCTGTTCCATTAGAGAATGCTTTGCGGAAACAACATTTATCGGTAAGCTTGTAGCGCCTGCTACTGAGGTTTGATGAGCATCTACGTAACGTTCTCGGGTTTACTGAACGAGAGCGTGACAAAACGCGGCACTCTTCGTTGGATATTCTATATTTCCTATTAATCCCACATAGTAAGAGTCTCGAGCAATGAGCAACACTGATGGATGTGTCGAACAAGAGTTTTGTCAGTTATCATTTGCGTGACTGAGCTACAGTTCTTTAAGATTGTTCCAGTGAACCTCAGCCATGAATCTGTCTTTCCTACGGTATTTTACAGTTATTACTGTTTCCAATTGTATATCAGCAATAGTTTAATCGAACCACAATGGGTCTTTCCGTCTGTTTATGCGCAATGTATTACATTTTTTTACGTTGAGGGTCAATTGACAGTCATTACAGATATCAGTATGCAACTTTGAATCATCCTTTTCCCCTGAAGAAACCTGACACAGAAGCGTAGCACCTACATGGTAAGGTTATTCGTCCACAATTAAATATATTTCGTTTTTGGAGACAATTTAATGATGACCGTGCGATTTCAGAATCGTATGTTCTACATACCTCCCTTCTTCTCTCTCCCCCCCCCTCCCCCCCCCCCCCCCCCTTAGCAGTGTGTGATATTGCTAACAGAGTAGCTGCCTCCTGCGCGAGAATGTATCAGCAAATGGCAGCGGATCCCGAAAGATATGGAACACATTTTTTCTTCGTACGGCAAGATTATTTGCTACTAGCTCCGGAAGACGTCGGACCAGTATGACAGTTATTTGAGAGACCTCAAAATGTAAGTTCAGTCGTGTAACTGCAGTTGCGAAGTGCTGTGTTGAAAGTGGCCGTCGCGATTGTAGGACGCAATGCGTGTGGTTTAAGTGCTGTGTTTGTTTTGTCGATGAAGGTGAGAAAGAAGGGAAGGAGCCTTTTTGTCTCGAATAATAGCATGGGGACGCCGAGCTGAATCGGACGGACTGATCATCATATGAAATGTCATATATTCCTACTCCAGGAGACTCTGGTGAGAAATTTAGGTTTAAATCCGGGAGAGGAACGCAAAATGTAATGATCAGGAACTTTAAGCAGATATCTCTACATCTCTTGCCGACGACATGTGGGGAATGAAAATTTTTTCCACAATCAGGATACGAAGAAATTAGTACCTTGAGTACTGGGCGACAATGGAACGGAACGTCAGGCGTCGTCACCATTGGAGGATTGACTGAAGACAAAACGTCAATACGTCAGCTCGCTTAGCGCAGTACCGAACGGTGAAAGTGGGGTTATGATATATCATCCGTCATACAAAATAGCGAAATATAGTTCATAATTAAGAAAGGAGACACTTGAGACACTTAAAGTAGTAGATGAGTTTCGCTATTTGGGGAGCAAAATAACTGATGATGGTCGAAGTAGAGAGGATATAAAATGTAGACTGGCAATGGCAAGGAAAAAGTTTCTGAAGAAGAGAAATTTGTTAACAGTGAGTACAGATTAAGTGTTAGGAAGTCTTTTCTGAAAGTATTTGTATGGAGTGTAGCTCTTTATGGAAGTGAAACATGGACGATAAATAGTTTAGACAAGAACAAGAAGAGAATAGAAGCTTTCGAAATGTGGTGCTACAGAAGAATGCTGAAGATTAGACGGGTAGATCACGTAACTAATGTGGAGGTACTGAATAGAATTGGGGATAAGACGAATTTGTGGCACAAATTGACTAGAAGAAGGGATCAGTTGGTAGGACATGTCCTGAGGTGTCAAGGGATCGCCAATCGGAAGGTAGCGTGGAGAATAAAAATAGTAAAGGGATCCCAAGAGATGAATACACTAAGCAAATTCAGAAGTATGTAGGTTGCAGTAGGTACTTGGGGATGAAGAAGCTTGCACAGGTTAGAGCAGCATGGGGAGCTGCATCAAACCAGTCTCTAGACTGAAGACCACAACAACAACAACAATTAAGAAACTAGCAATAATAACTTTGTTAATTACAAAAGCAAACTTCGTAAGCAATGCTCTTGATAAAGTTTGTATGGTGAACTGAGAAGTGAAATAGCGAAGTGACGTCAAAGCGTTTCAAAAGACGACGTGTTCTCTAACAAAAATATATACAAACAATATTTAGAATGTAATACGTAAAGCCTGTGTTCTAGAACCACTGTTTTTGTCCTTCCAAGTACAAAACAACTTCAAAAATAACTATATTTCTCCTTCAATAGACCTGACTTTTTAACTGCTAAAAAAAAGTTATTTGATGAAAATCGCTTCATCAGTTAATGTCCTTAATTATACACAGCGCAGGCTTTTTCTCTGTCGTTATTGGAAAACCTAGATCTTTTTCGCTTTGAGACATCCGACCTTTCTTGTGGAAAAACACTCAGAGCAAATAATATCAAACTCGCCATGGAACATTTGCAGTTTACCGCGAAAACAAAATAATAAAATAAAGACTAGTGCGTACTAAAGCATGACGTCCACAACTATAACACGAGTAAGCACGTGAAAAAAGGTTAAATTCTGACGTCGGCACCAAAGTCAACAACGTCAGAACTTTTGTTCCCGAGAAACGTTGAGCTTGACGTCTCGTACCGCTCTGTCCTATTCCGTTCCGTTGACGGTCTGTGTGAATGCATTGTGGAATGAACTGACGTTCCGTTCCATGAAGTATAAACCGGCCATAAGAGTGAGGTGTTTCACGGCATAAATATGCGTTAGCGACGTGGGATACGGAGTTAACAGACATCGCGGTCGTTAGAAATATGTCTGTAGTAAGCATGACAATGTTCTTAGGTTTTCTTGATTTCAGTTCAGTTTCTCTGGACAAAGAATGCAACTACACATGCTGTATTGTAATTATCAGTCTGAAGGCTTGATTGATTATATATCTACGTATCCTATCCTGCGGTAAGTCTCTGCATAACCACTGCAACCTCCATCGCTCCATTACTAAATTAACTATTCATTTATGCCACAAAGTTTGCTATGTGTCAACTATTCTCTCTTTTAGTCCATAAAGCTCTTCTCTCTCTCCAATTCCAATCAGTACCTCTTCTACATCTACATGCATACTCCGCAACCCACCATACGGTGCGTGGCCTTATTTAGCCAATTTACCTATCTGATTTTCAGCGTTCTTCTGTATGATCACATTTTGAAAGCTTCTACGAGTGTTCTCTTTTTGTTTTTACTATGAATCATACACGTTTCACTTCTATGTAACATTACACTCAGGATGCATCATTTCGAGAAAGACTTCTGAAGACGGTAACATATTTAGATGTTAACATATTTCTTTTTTTCAGGAAATCTCTTCATTTTGCACCCTGTTCACTTCTGACATCGTCAGCTATTTTGCTGCGCAAATAACAAAACTCCTTTGATACTTTCGGTGTCTTCTTTTCCTAATCTACTTTCCTCAGCATCGCTTGATTTGACAACACTCCATAACCTAGGTTACTTTTACTCATGTTTATCTTATGACCTCTTTTCAAAACACTTTCCATTGTGTTCAGGCGATCTTCCAAGTCTCTCGCTGTCTCCGACAGAACTGCAATGTCATCAGCATACCTTTTAAGAGTTTATTTCTTTTTCGTGAACTTTAATTCAGTTTCCAAATTTCTTCTTACAAGGGAACCTCCCCATCGCACCCCCCTCAGATTTAATTATACATTGGCACAGTGGATAGGCCTTGAAGAAACTGAACACAGATCAGTCGAGAAAACCGGAAGAAGTTGTGTGGAACTACAAAAAAAAAAAAAAAAAAAAAAAAAAAAAAAAAAAAAAAAAAAAAAATTATCAAAATACACAAACTGAGTAGTCCATGCGCAAGATAGGCAACATCAAGGATACTGTGAGTTCGGCAGCGCCGTGGTCCCGTGGTTAGCGTGAGCAGCTCTGGAACGAGGGGTCCTTGGTTCAAGTCTTCCCTCCATAGAAAAGTTTAACTTTTTATTTTCAGATGCGAGATACCTGCGTAGTATGGGGACGCTACACCTAAAAAAAAAACATCTAAACACACATATTCCTGCCATGTGACGCACATGCCGTCACCAGTGTCGTATAGAATATATCAGACGTGTTTTCCTGAGGAGAAATTGGTTGACCTATGACCTTGCGATCAAATGTTTTCGGTTCCCATTGGAGATGCACATCCTTTCGTCCATTAATCGCACGATTTTGCGGTGCCGTCGCAAAACACAGACACTAAACTTATTACAGTAAACACAGACGTCAATGAACGAACGGACAGATCATAACTTTGGGAAAATAAAGAAAGTAAAATTTTCACTCAAGGGAAGACTTGAACCAAGGTCCTTTCCTTCCGCAGTTACTCACGCTAACCACGGGACCACGCCGCTGCTGAACTCAGCTACTCATTAATGTTGCTTATGTTGCCCATGGACTACTCAGTTTGTATACTTTGCTTGTTCTTTTCAAAGTTCCACACAACTTCTTCCTGTTTTCTCGATTGATCTGTGTTCAGTTTTTCAAGGCCTATGCACTGTGCCAACTTATAACTAAATTTGAGGGGGGTGCGATGGGGAGGTTCCTTTGTTGGCTTCCTTTACTGCGTGCTCTCTGCACAAACTGAATGACCCTCTCTTACTCCCTTCTCAGTTGCTGCCTTCGTTTCGTGTACTTCCGACTCTAGAAGAGCATTACAGTCATTGTAAAAGTTGTACGTGAGCTTTCGTTCCCTATTTTTTCCGCATGTTGCTTCCAGATTTTTAGATTTGTACTACAGTGGAATTTACAGATTTCAACTGTGCGAAACAGTGTTCCGAAATACGAAGGATGACTGAACGAAAGAACTAACGATACGGCAAGCCGGTCATTCGACAAGGTGGCAGCAGCTCATAAGGCAATGTTCCGTATTTGCGTTAATCTTTTTGCAGCTGCAGTTCACAGCGGGTAGATTTGCACTGTATCGTATCACCCCGCGCTGTCCCCTTAGGTTAATGAGTTCCCTACGGCTCCACTGTAGGCGAGGTTGTGAACATAGAAAGGAAAAGTAGAACGAGGCGGGAGAGTAATTACGACGCACACAGCCACGTAAGTGAACACGAGGCTTCGAGCGGGCAGCCCACTTCCGCCCCGCCGCGCGTGGCCGGCTGGTTCGCGTGGCGGAGAAACCCGGCCGTGCTATCTGATGGCGTAAATCAGCCACTGGCAGGGGTCGGCGGGGGCTCCACCCAGCTGCGGCCCTCTCGTCTGCTCCGGCAGCGCTTGCGAAAGCCGGCGCAGGGGACAAGCACAGCTCGCCACACCGGCTAACCGCACTGTTCTCTTACTTCTCGACTGCAGTCCCATCTCAACTTCTGTAGATTACTTCACTTACAATGTGTAACGGTAGATAGCGTCAAGACCTCAGTTTCAGTGCCACACATCAGTCAACACTCTAAGTTGAGCATGACCGATGATACAAAAGGTAAGGTAGCATTAACTCTGTCCCTCCTCTTTTTTTTATTTTGGCAAGGAACAGAGAGCAGGCTTTCACGCAGAATTCAAACAAAAACCAATATCTCTATAGAGTTCTAATTTCATAGTCGATAACTTCTGATGTCGGTCGTATTTGGTTTAAAGTTATTTTGTACACAGAAGTGATTCTCTTTCTTATAGCGAAAGACATGGAACGTCATACATGCTGATTCAAAATTGAAGACCAGATTATAGTTGTTTATTACAGACAAACTATAAAAGATAAAAATATATTGCGCATGTCTCGGGATAGAGGAACGTTCAAAGTATTGACACAGCTGCGCTCTGTTGTTTTTAGTAACATGGCGACGACGCCACAAGAGAAATCGTTTGTGTTGGGACCTGCGCGAAGTCAATCTATCGTTCAACTGTAACGCCGTCGATTCAGCAAGAAGCGGCCTCTGCTGAAAACAGATTTATGAATAGCATTATCAACTCTTGCAAGTTGGTTGCATATGCAAAGGAAAGAGCATGGCCGGCCACGCACGTCTGGAACCGCGTTCACACGGGGCCTTCGTAAGTCTAACAGGCAGACAAGCCAGGAACTTCAGTTTCTTCAAACAACGGTGTGGTGTCTTCTGAAGCGAAGCCTGCATATGAAGCATTACAAGCTGTAGTTACAATGGAAGATACGCATTCTGCATTTCAGTTCTGCAGGGTAAGGCACAGGACACTTTTTCCGAACGAATACTTTTTTCCTGCGAATTGAGGTTTCACCTAGCGTATAAATTAAACCACCAAAATTTATGGCCCTTTCTTTTTCGAGGAGGAATCTGTGATAGGAATTTCATATTTGGATACACTGCAAAATTGGTTGTTCCCTCAACTTCACGAAGATTCTAAAGATTTCACTTTTATGCATGACGGCACCCCGCTTCATGTTCACCTTGAGGTGCGGCGTTATCTGAGTACCACCACCCCACAACGTTGGATTGGAAGAGGTGGACAACAAGATCTTGTTCATTGCTTTTGGCCTCCAAGGTCACCAGGCATCACAACTTGCGATTTTTTCTCTACCCTTGAAGATCCGAGAAATCGAATTTTTGATACTGTCGATTCAATAAACAGGGTTTTCTTGATTCGTGTGTGGAATGAAATGGACTACCGTAATTGATGTTTCTAAAGCAACGCATGGTGCTCATGTTGTGTGTCTGTCGGAACATAAAACTTTGAACCTCCCTCTATACAGTGACATGAGCAATGTGTTTCTATCTCCCAATTGATACGTAATAAACAAATGAAATCTTTCTTTTTTGAGCCATCCGGTATAAATGATGTAGCTAATAGGATAGGTGGAAGGCTTTCTTGGCAGTATCGCGTTCAAGAACTTGTACAGAATCTAAATGCTGCCATTTTCACTAGAAGAATGGGGTCCACTGTCTCTGCCACTGAAACACGAAGACTTGTATGGTGTTACATTTTGAGGCAACCCTGTGCACTCAGTAAGAATATTCGTACCCCAGAAATGGGGTGTCTGACTGATCTACGGTGTCAATTCTTTAAGGATTGTGTTTTCAATAGTCTTTCAACACAAGTGAAAAAAAAAGAGTGATAAACCCCAAATGTTCGAACCTCTGAATTTGAAGGCTTCCTTGTGGCACACTCGGCACACTCGTAATCTGTACAGGAGATCCTCGCAGTAGTCGAGAACTTATCTATATTATAGGTAATTTGTATATACTGTTTATAAAAGGTTCAATAATTCTTTAAATCGTTGTTTAGAAATTTTCTAACCAGCATTCCGTAAACTATGTTCTGACTCTTTCCATGACTAAGTAACTTTGGCTTGCATGGTCCCACGAAACGTGATTTGAGGTACAATTGACGAATAGCACTGATGACGGAGCAGTTTTTTCCTGACTCGGAGGTATCGCGTCACTTCAGTCGTAGTCATCGACTTCCTCCGTTTCAATATGGAGCGAAGTGCCTTCCTCCAGCCGGTCTCCGTTGCCATGGTGTAGCTTCATACCCTGAATCCCAGATGTAGGGTGAGTCATCTCTTTCGTTTTGGCGAGTGCTTAGAGTGGGCTGAGTTTTCGTAAAATTATTAACCTTCAAATTTCTTTTTTCAAATCGAATATTACGATTTTTTGGTTCTAGAATTGTTGTTCCCAGTCAACCCTGCTGCTCTTAACGTATTTGGTACCATTAGGTATAAATTAGTACACTGTCAACCAGTTCTTCGTTAATAAATCTATAAAACGTTCGACAGTGCAAATATTCTCGAGCAACATAAATACACATTGGTAATCTTCAACTCGTCTGCTCTACACAAACTCCGGTTTCACTGTAGTCCATTCCAACCCACGGAAGAGAAACACGCATTTAATCGAGCATCTTCTATCTCGGTGAAACATTCAACAGTTGAAGGATGCGTAAAACTCGAGATAGTGTATCATTTAACCCATCGCGCAAGAACATCAGAAGAATCTAATATTAAACATTTCTTCTTCCATAGTTCCCAGACTTCCTACATAATTATATAATGCACTTACGCAAGAAATATTCGTACATCTCTATTAGCTTCAGCATCCCTGCTCCCCATAACACTTCAAACGTGATGGAGTATCAGCGGGAGTCCGCTGTCTTTCGTCAAATGATTGCCTCATCCGTTTCCCCATCACCTACTCTCATAGATAAACGAAGGGTGGGCTTCAGTTGGAATCTCCGATGCACTTTCTTGTTTATCGGGTCCATTGATCAGCCCTACACATGGCTAATCCTAGCGTATGTTTTCTGTCAAATCCGTTACTGCTAGATGAAAATAATTAGTTTACACTTGACAACTTAGCACTTACTTTTCCCAGTCAGAGTTCGCAGCGACACTCGCCGGGTTGGCAGTGCGTCACAACAAAGCCTCCGCTTTCAGGTAGTGCTGTGTACATTTATAATCAGTTAGCGGGTCTACCGGTATCCCTTTTGATTGTCGCTGGCGGTAGGTTCATCCCTATTATCAGAGTCTGTCTATCGACGTGCAAATGACAACCCACGTGGAAACGCTGTAGCACTACATGACGAACTTCAAGTAACAAGTCGTTTTTATCGGAGTATATGTGTCTGCTGTGGAAAAGGTGCGACTTGTCAGTGCAATATGTAGGACTTGGAGGTTAAGAAGCACTTCTCCGATCAGTAATTAGTCATTTTACATCTGTCAAAGAATGAAAGTGCTGATTGTCGACACGTAGCTCTTAAATTTCCATTTTCCGTGACTACAAGGCCGAGTCTTGCACACAAGGCTCCGTGGTCACTAAAGACTTCTATTTAAAGGCTGGCTCAGAGCACTATGCGACTTAACTTCTGAGGTCACCTGTCGCCTAGAACTTACAACTAATTAAACCTAACTAACCTAAGGACATCACACACATCCATGCCCGAGGCAGGATTCGAACCTGCGACCGTAGCGGTCGCTCGGTTCCAGACTGCAGCGCCTAGAACCGTACGGCCACTCCAGCCGGCCTATTTAAAGGATTATAAAAATAACGGTGATGTATGTTTATCTTAACTGGCATAAGAGCGAGATGATATAATACGCTGGACTTCACTTTAGCAAGAGGTGACCAGCAGCTTCGTGCACAGCTAAGGAAGGCTAATGAAAATGACATTCACAGATATCATTATGGTCCTTTACAGGTTTATCTGTTCAATATTTTAAAATATCGTGCTGAAGATCTTTTTCTCCAGGCTATTTTAAGATAACGTAAAAGGGTAATAACTATAGTACTAGTTTGCATTTGTAACAGAAAACAAAATCGTTGTATTAGTGATAAGTTCGTCTTTCGCAAACATGAGAGAGCAAGGTGGGTAGTTCTCGGTATTATACTTATTTTTTGACATGGTCCACGCGTTTCCAGCAAGTAGGCTGGTGACTTAAAACATGAACCTTCGTGGCCGATAGGACTAAGCTTTTGAACTTGGGGGTCTTCCCTTTCTTGAATGAGTCCACAGCTGAAATGGTTCAAATGGCTCAGAGCACTATGGGACTTAATTGCTGAGGTCATCAGTCCCCTAGTAGCTAGAACTACTTAAACCTAACTAACCTAAGGACATCACAAACATCCATGTCCGAGGCAGGATTCGAACCTGCGACCGTAGCGGTCGCGCGGTTCCAGACTGTAGCGCCTAGAACCGCTCGGTCACCTCGGCCGGCTAGATAAGCTCACTGCCCGGGAAGGCACACTGAACATTCTGCCGAGAGGTTTCATTACGTTGTACACTCTGCTGATAAGTAAAAGAAACGTTCGATCTGATGTTGCGGAAACAGGATGGTAAACATACACTCCTGGAAATGGAAAAAAGAACACATTGCCACCGGTGTGTCAGACCCACCATACTTGCTCCGGACACTGCGAGAGGGCTGTATAAGCAATGATCACACGCACGGCACAGCGGACACACCAGGAACCGCGGTGTTGGCCGTCGAATGGCGCTAGCTGCGCAGCATTTGTGCACTGCCGCCGTCAGTGTCAGCCAGTTTGCCGTGGCATACGGAGCTCCATCGCAGTCTTTAACACTGGTAGCATGCTGCGACAGCGTGGACGTGAACCGTATGTGGAGTTGACGGACTTTGAGCGAGGGCGTATAGTGGGCATGCGGGAGGCCGGGTGAACGTACCACCGAATTGCTCAACACGTGGGGCGTGAGGTCTCCACAGTACATCGATGTTGTCGCCAGTGGTCGGCGGAAGGTGCACGTGCCCGTCGACCTGGGACCGGACCGCACCGACGCACGGATGCACGCCAAGACCGTAGGATCCTACGCAGTGCCGTAGGGGACCGCACCGCCACTTCCCAGCAAATTAGGGACACTGTTGCTCCTGGGGTATCGGCGAGGACCATTCGCAACCGTCTCCATGAAGCTGGGCTACGGTCCCGCACACCGTTAGGCCGTCTTCCGCTGACGCCCCAACATCGTGCAGCCCGCCTCCAGTGGTGTCGCGACAGGCGTGAATGGAGGGACGAATGGAGACGTGTCGTCTTCAGCGATGAGAGTCGCTTCTGGCTTGGTGCCAATGATGGTCGTATGCGTGTTTGGCGCCGTGCAGGCGAGCGCCACAATCAGGACTGCATACGACCGAGGCACACAGGGCCAACAGCTGGCATCATGGTGTGGGGAGCGATCTCCTACACTGGCCGTACACCTCTGGTGATCGTCGAGGGGACACTGAATAGTGCACGGTACATCCAAACCGTCATCGAACCTATCGTTCTACCATTCCTAGATCGGCAAGGGAACTTGCTGTTCCAACAGGACAATGCACGTCCGCATGTATCCTGTGCCACCCAACGTGCTCTATAAGGTGTAAGTCAACTACCCTGGCCAGCAAGATCTCCGGATCTGTCCCCCATTGAGCATGTTTGGGACTGGATGAAGCGTCGTCTCACGCGGTCTGCACGTGCAGCACGAACGCTGGTCCAACTGAGGCGCCAGGTGGAAATGGCATGGCAAGCCGTTCCACAGGACTACATCCAGCATCTCTACGATCGTCTCCATGGGAGAATAGCAGCCTGCATTGTTGCGAAAGGTGGATATACACTGTACTAGTGCCGACATTGTGCATGCTCTGTTGCCTGTGTCTATGTGCCTGAGGTTCTGTCAGTGTGATCATGTGATGTATCTGACCCCAGGAATGTGTCAATAAAGTTTCCCCTTCCTGGGACAATGAATTCAGGGTGTTCTTATTTCAATTTCCAGGAGTGTATAAACGACATCATCGTTGAACAAAGGAAAGATGTGACTTTGAGTCCAGGATTAAGAAAATTGTAGTGGATGAAGCATTGACATGCGGTATTGTCTGTTGTAACTAAACACTTCCAGGACGCGCAAACGCTATGTATGAGTGGATGATTTCCTACGTTTTCACGATAATGGAATTGCTCAGTTCTGAAAATTACCTAACACTGCACTTTTTATTAATTTTATACTTGTCCCGGCGTGATATACTTGTTTCGGTCAAGGAGAAATAAAAAGCACAATACTATAAAAATGCTTGGGTAGCAATTCAAAGAACACCACTTAAAATCTGATATTTTATGAATGTGATGTGGAAAACAGGCCAACAGCTGTTTATTATGTCAGCAATTTCGATCTACAAAATCATGTTCATGGCACAAAAACCACTTTTGTATGTGGGCGTATAGACTATCGTCTATTTAATACTTGTCGTTCTGCCGGAACGTATAAGATAATTTAAAACAACTTTGCCTGTACGTTTTGAACTTGAGACAGAATGACAATTCATCGAAATCATGATGGATTACACACAAAGTAAAGCTATCGTCAATCCGAGGGTTGTTGTTTTCAACACCACAGTGCTTTACTATGGATGGTCCTGTTGAAGATGTTATGGTGTTGCCTCTTATGACTGGCTTACCCAGCTAGTTACTGGGAGACCTATAGTTTAACGTGGATTCGGAACCCCAGTGTAGCTCGGCGTTTTTCTATTCAGCAAACATAGCCAGAGATGAAAGAAATGACAACTGACACATAAAAATCCGAGGAGTGACTGGGGATCGAAATCGAGATCTTAAGTCTGGCAGTTTCCCACTGAAGGACTTACACACACATGCTAAAGAGGCGTTTTGTGGCATGGGTATGATCTTGTTGATCGATAAAGTGATTCACTTAGCAGCTATCAATATATTTTCTCCACTTTCATAAAATTCGTACAGCTGATGAGCACCACCTATGAGAAATATTCCATAAAACTCTTTAAAAACTATATTTTTCATAACATAAATGAATTCTATTTCACTGAAATCGTGCAATATCGTATAACGACACAAACTTAAAGGGAACTCTTGGCGGACCAACGAGAGACCGATATGGACTAGCGGCTATAAACAAATGTATACAACTGATATACATACGAAGCAACTAAAATTCGAACTTAAACCACATACTTTCCATATACCATAGTGTTTAAACGAAAAAACACAGAGTGAACTTGAACTGGCCAAAAGTTTTTCATGACGAGTTAGACCAAGATGGTAAACTTCTTATTGATATACAGGGTGTTACAAAAAGGTACGACCGAACTTTCAGGAAACATTCCTCACACACAAAGAAAGAAAATATGTTATGTGGACAAGTGTCCGGAAACGCTTACTACCCATGTTAGAGCTCATTTTATTACTTCTCTTCAAATCACATTAACCATAGAATGGAAGCACACAGCAACAGAACGTACCAGGGTGACGTCAAACACTTTGTTACAGGAAATGTTCAAAATGTCCTCCGTTAGCGAGGATACATGCATCCATCCTCCGTCGCATGGAAACCCTGATGCGCTGATGCAGCCCTGGAGAATGGCGTATTGTATCACAGCCGTCCACAATACGAGCACGAAGAGTCTCTACATTTGGTACCGGGGTTGCGTAGAAAAGAGCTTTCAAATGCCCCATAAATGAAAGTCAAGAGGGTTGAGGTCAGGAGAGCGTGGAGGCCATGGAATTGGTTCGCCTCTACCAATCCATCGGTCACCGAATCTGTTGTTGAGAAGCGTACTAACACTTCGACTGAAATGTGCATAAGCTCCATCGTGCATGAAACACATGTTGTGTCGAGTCGTAAAGGCACATGTTCTAGCAGCACAGGTAGAGTATCCCGTATGAAATCATGATAACGTGCTCCATTGAGCGTAGTTGGAAGAACAAGGGACCCAAACAAGACATCACCAACAATGCCTGCCCAAACGTTCACAGAAAATCTGTGTTGATGACGTGATTGCACAATTGCGTGCGGATTCTCGTCAGCCCACACATGTTGATTGTGAAAATTTACAATTTTATCACTTCGGACTGAAGCCTCATCCGTAAAGAGAACATTTTCACTGAAATGAGGATTGACACATTGTTGGATGAACCATTCGCATAAGTGTAACCGTGGAGGCCAATCAGCTGCTGATAGTGCTTGCACACGCTGTACAAGGTACGGAAACAACTGGTTCTTCCGTAGCACTCTCCATACAGTGACTTGGTCAAGGTTACCTTGTACAGCAGCAGCTTCTCTGACGCTGACATTAGGGTGCACGAAGAATTGCCTTGTCCATTGTAGGTGTCCTCATCGTTCTAGGTCTTCCCCAGTCGTGAGTCATAGGCTGGATGGAGTGTTCCGTTCTCCCTAAGACGCCGATCAATTGCTTCGAACGTCTTCTTGTCGGGACACCTTCGTTCTGGAAATCTGTCTCGATACAAACGTACGGCGCCACGGCTATTTCCCCGTGCTAATCCGTACATCAAATGGGCATCTGCCAACTCCGCATCTGTAAACATCGCACTGACTGCAAAACCACGTTCTGATGAATACTAACCTGTTGATGCTACGTATTGATGTGATTGATGCTAGTACTGTAGAGCAATGAGTCGCATGTCAACACAAGCACCGAAGGCAACATTACCTTCCTTCAATTGGGCCAACTGGCGGTGAATCGAGGAAGTACAGTACATACTGACGAAACTAAAATGATCTCTAACATGGAAATTATGCGTTTCAGGACACATGTCCACATAACATCTTTTCTTTATTTTTGTGTGAGGAATGTTTCCTGAAAGTTTGGCCGTTCCTTTTTGTAACACCCTGTATAGCGGAGCCTCTTCGATTAGATCTGTTTTGATACTTCCTTCCGCAGTGACGTTTTCACCTGAGAGTGATGTGCAAGCGTACTGCGATGCGTGGCAACGGTTGCTTCGCAGAGTAGTCTATACTCCAGACTGGCGACGTGTAATCGTGTTGTACACTGATAATTATCCAAACACAACCCATGCAGCTCATTACTGTTAGAATGCAAATATATAGCAATGCAACGCATCACTGAGACCTTTTAGAGAAATATACGCATTAGAAAAGTCACTATTCATCTATTATAGACGTTAGTAACTAAAATATGGAGTGTGTGTGTGTGTGTGTGTGTGTGTGTGTGTGTGTGTGTGTGTGTGTGTGTGTGTGTGTGAAATCTTATGGGACTTAACTGTTAAGGTCATCAGTCCCTAAGCTTACACACTACGTAACCTAAATTATCCTAAGGACAAACACATACACCCATGCCCGAGGGAGGACTCGAACCTCCGCCGGGACCAGCCGCACAGTGCATGACTGCAGCGCCTGAGACCGCTCGGCTAATCCCGCGCGGCGTAAATATCGAATATTCGATCACATATACACTAGGCGAAAAACTTGCTAGCAACACAACTTAGTATGTAGTTCTTAAATGAGAGGCATCATCCTAAGTGAAGATTGCGTCTGGCTATGTTAAGATAGTTTAATAGGCCTGCTACTATTTCCGGTACATAACCGTGTAAACGACCTGGTGAAGAAAGTCTATAGTGCTATGAGTCACTTGGGTATAGGAAGGTGACAACTTGCAAAGAGACTTTCAGATGATCGTTTGTCTACATAAACGGCGATCAGTCACTGTGGTGGGAGTCATTAGAAGAAAGACACTGTTGATAAATGGGGCGTTTACTCAGATTAGATTAGATTCAGTTTTAGTTCCACAGATACAAAAATGATATGATTCTCGTGGGTGTGGAATATGTCAGAAAGTATAACATAAAGCATTTGAATATAATACTTACAATCTCGATGATTTGTCAGGAGATTGTCAAAATAGGTGAATACAGGGCTCGGTCTGGCACACCGAATTAATCTGCCAGGAAGTTTCATATCAATGCACACTCCGCTGCAGGGTGAAAATCTCATTCTGAATATATTACACAGTAAAGTAAACTGGAATTGCTAATATTTACAGAACTAATACACTGCCAGAAAGAAACATTGTTAAGCACTTTTAATAAATTTTTCACACACAAGATACGTAATCTTGACTGTTGTAACGAAGTGTTGTGAAAACTGAAATGTGACATTTTTACTTAAGCTTGTCTAACAGTCCCTGTTAAGATATTCATCTATAGAGTAGGAGTTGCCTATCAAAAAGTCTTTCAAACTCTGTTTAAACCGCGCTTTATCTAAAGCCAAGTTTTTGATGCTTGCTGGCAATTTATTGAAAATGTGTGCTCCTGAATTTTGGACTTCTTTCTGACCCAAGGTTTGTGATTTTAGGTCGTTTTCCTAGTGTTGATACTATGTATTGAGCTATTGGTTAGAAATAGAGATATATTACTTGCAACAAATTTCATTAAGGAACAAGTATAATGAGAAGCAGTGATAAGAATGCAAAGTTCCTTGAATAGGTTTCTACATGATGTTCTTGAATTTGCACCACAAATGATTCTTATTACATGCTAAAAAACGTTTGCTCGGTTCGATGAGTTACAGCAGAATATGATCCCGTTTGAGATACGAGAATAAGAGTGAGCAAAGTATGAAAGTTTTTTATATTTATGCCTCCTGTATCTGACATCATTCTCACTGCAGATACAATGGTGCTTCAGCAATTATTTGGTAAACCCTTCCCAACTGAATGTATCACCGCGTTGGAACCCAGAAATTTAACACTATCTACCTCTTTGATCTACACGTCTTCATATGTTATACACACGCTGGAAGGAAATCTCTTACATATAACAGGTCTCTCCAAAATTTAATGACAGTGTATTAGCTTTAAACCATTTACTGTCAGTGAAAACTTGATTAGCAGCTCTTTCTAAATCTGTATTTGACTTGCTACTCATTGCAATGTTTGTATCACCTGCATACAAAACTAACTTAGCATCAGGCAGTGGAATAGAAGAGAGCCTAGTAATATACACAAGAAAAAGCAACCGACCCATGTTGGAACCTTGAAGAAAACCACATATAATTAATTCCCAATCAGAGGAAGAATGACTGCTTACTGCACTGGTATTTCGCAACAACACCCTTTGTTTCGTGTTAGTTAGTTAAGACTCAAACCATTTCACAGCATTGCCAGTGACACCATAATATTCTAATTTACTTAAGAGAATACTGTGATTCACAGAGTCAAAGGCTTTTGACAGGTCACAGAAAATGCCAGTAGCCTCTAATTTATTATCCAATGAATTAAGTACATTCTCACTGTGAGTGTAAATAGCTTTTTCTATATCAGAACCCTTAACAATACCCAAACTGTGACATTTGCAGATGCTTAAGGAGACGCCCGAACAGAAGCTGTTCGAATAATTTTGAAAAAGCCGCCAAAAGTGAAATTGATCGATAGTTTGATGACATCTCTTTATTCCCCTTCTTGTAAAGAGACTTATCTTCTGTATATTTTAGCCAGTCACACAACGTTCCGGGCTCATGTTCCAAAATAGATTAAGAAATATTACTTCCGTTAACATTATCTTGTGTCAGTGGGCAGTCGTGCTCATACAGAAGGGGAGTAGCAATATTTTTTCCAGCGCACAGTCTACGATCGGAATAGATCATACTAGTTCACAATGAACTCCGTGCCTCACATCTTACGGTGGCTTTCGGAATACAGATGCGGCATTTATGCAACGTACTTATTCAGCAGCGTTCATGCTGGCGACACTGCTGTCTTCGACTGTTTTCAATCCTACTCTGCGTAGGTACAACACAGTTTATGATCATTCGCACTGGTGGTGACACGCACACCTGTGGAACACACAGGCGATTCCTGTGGTCGATGACCGCGGAATTTACGGCGGCTAGCAAGAGGTAAAGTTCAGGGCGTAGCGAAAGCCGTAGTAAGCGTTCTTGAAATTCTGTGGCTTTCCTCAGCAAGCGGACGTGGTAGCTCTTCTCCACAGCGAGAACCGCCTTGTCAGCAAAGTTCATTATGTGGTTGTGGCGGAGCACGCGCTATGCGTGACCGACCACATGATAATATTCGCCGACACGGAGAAGAGCTACAACGCCTGTTTGTTCACGGAAGACATAGAAATTCACAAACATGACAATGGTTTCCACAACAAAGAACGACCGTTGCAGGTAGCAAGGGGAGAATCACAGTGTAGTGACGACGGAAAAGCCCACGGACGTTGGCGACTGCAATCCACCACCAGCAATGGAAGGTGAACCTTCGACAGTTCCAGTCACTCGTACTGGCGAAACGTCAGGAAAATGGTTAAAACAAACGTTGCTTGTCGATCCCGAGGCGGAAGCCAACAGCTCTGTTACAGCTTTGCATTCATCCTGGCAGATATTCATGTTGTTGTTGTTGTCTTCAGTCCTGAGACTGGTTTGATGCAGATCTCCATGCTACTCTATCCTGTACAAGCTCCTTCGTCTCCCAGTACTTACAACAGCCTACATCCTTCTGAATCTGCTTAGTGTATTCATCTCGTGGTCTCCCGCTACGACTTGTACCCACCACGCTGCCTTCCAATGCTAAATTTGTGATCCCTTGATGCCTCAGAACATGTCCTACCAACCGGTCCCTTCTTCTACTCAAGTTGTGCCACAAACTCCTCTTCTCCCCAATCCTATTCAATACCTCCTCATTAGTTACGTGATCTACCCATCTAATTTCAGCATTCTTCTGTAGCACCACATTTCGAAAGCTTCTATTCTCTTCTTGTCCAAACTATTTGTAGTCCATGTTTCACTTCCATACATGGCTACACTCCATACAAATACTTTCAGAAACTACTTCCTGACACTTCAATCTATACTCGATGTTAACAAATTTCTCTTCTTCAGAAACGCTTTCCTTGCCAATGCGAGTCTACATTTTATATCCTCTCTACTTCGACCATCATCAGTTATTTTGCTCCCCAAATAGCAAACCCTTTTACTACTTTAAGTGTCTCATTTCCTAATCTAATTCCCTCAGCATCACCCGACTTAATTCGACTACATTCCATTATCCTCGTTTTGCTTTTGTTGATCTTCATCTTATATCCTCCTTTCAAGACACTGTCTATTCCGTTCAACTGCTCTTCCAAGTCCTTTGCTGTCTCTGACAGAATTACAATGTCATCGGCGAACCTCAAAGTTATTATTTCTTCTCCATGGATTTTAATACCTATTCCGAATTTTTGTTTTGTTTCCTTTACTGCTTGCTCAATATACAGATTGAATAACATCGGGGAGAGGCTACAACCCTGTCTCACTCCCTTCCCAACCACTGCTTCCCTTTCATGTAAGCGGTAACTGCCATCTGGTTTCTGTACAAATTGTAAATAGTCTTTCGCTCCCTGTATTGTATCCCTGCCACCTTTAGCATTTGAAAGAGAGTATTCCACTCAACATTGTCAAAAGCTTTCTCTAAGTCTACAAATGCTAGAAACGTAGGTTTGCCATTCCTTAATCTTTCTTCTAAGATAAGTCGTAGCGTCAGTATTGCCTCACGTGTTCCAGTGTTTCTACCGAATCCAAACTGATATTCCCCAAGGTTAGTTTCTACTGTAAATAATTCGCGTGAGTATTTTGCAGCAGTGACTTATTAAACTGATAGTTCGCTAATTTTCACATCTGTCAACACCTGCTTTCTTTGGAATTGGAATTATTATATTCTTCTTGAAGTCTGAGGGTATTTTGCCTGTCACATACATCTTGCTCACCAGATGGTAGAGTTTTGTCAGGACTGGCTCTCCGAAGGCCGTCAGTAGTTCCAATGGAATGTTGTCTACTCCCTGGGCCTTATTTCGACTGAAGTCTTTCAGTGCTCTGTCAAACTCTTCACGCAGTATAGTATCTCCCATTTCATCTTCATCTACATCCTCTTCAATTTCCATAATATTGTCCTCAAGTACATCGCCTTTGTATAGACCCTCTATGTACTCCTTCCATCTTTCTGCTTTCCCTTCTTTGCTTAGAACTGGGTTTCCATCTGAGCTCTTGATATTCATACTAGTGGCTCTCTTTTCTCCAAAGGTCTCTTTAATTTTCCTGTAGGCAGTATCTATCTTACCCCTAGTGAGATAAGCCTCTACATCCTTACATTTGTCCTCTAGCCTCCCTGCTTAGCCATTCTGCACTTGCTGTCAATCTCATTTTTGAGACGTTTGTATTCCTTTTTGCCTGCTTCATTTAATGCGTTTTTATATTTTCTCCTTTCATCAATTAAATTCAATATTTCTTCTGTTACCCACGGATTTCTACTAACCCTTGTCTTTTTACCTACTTGATCCTCTGCCTCCTCACTACTTCATCCCTCAGAGCTACCCATTCTTCTTCTGCTGTATATCTTTCCCCCATTCCTGTCACTTGATGTGCTATTTATACACTTTACCATTCACTTGTACTACAAAGTTAGAGGAATAAATCTGATTTTAGCCCATTCTTTGAAATACATCTAACAAATTGAAAAATAACAACAGTGTGATTGTGCTAGTTGAGCAAGAGGGTGAGAGTGTCACATCTCCAAATCATAAATGAATAATTCTAACTGTGTATAGCAGTGAACTTGAAACACAACATCGTGATTACTTTACATTGGCTCTCTTACGATTTGAACAGTCAGGTCGCTTGGCGTTGTTCTTACGTGTTGTAAAAAATAGTGGCAGATCACTGTTGTCTTCAAAAAATCGTTATAGACCCTTGCAGTAGACATGAAGCAGTCGAGGAAGAAAAGGTTTTGCGAGTGTTCGACGGCTGAAAACTTCGTTACTTTCCATGTAAATGTTACACGTCACAAGTACAGTGTGCCAGAGAATGTCAGAAACATTGAATTTTCGCGCGGTCCAATATCATGCGAAAAGTATCAACGTCGACCAAACAGTAAGACATGACACGAAAATCACAGCATATTCCGGAATATGATCAGAAAAGGAACAGGTATGAAGATTTTACATAGCTTCACGTGCAACACACGATATATAAGACTTTAATTAATTCCGCTGAATTGAAATGAATCACGGTAATGGGGATGAAATCAACGAAAATGCAATGACATGTGGCGATGTCAGTGTCAATCAGTCGGAAATTTTGAACATGTAATGCGACTAACGAAAATGTTTGCCACCTTAGGACTCGAATACTGTCAACGCATTTGTTCCCTCGCTGGCGCTGTTCTCACATAACTCTTGAGAGAATCTCTAAGCACAGGATTCGTAAATAAAAAACGTAAACACCAGTGCCAATGGAGATTTGAATGAGCCTGGAGGCATACTCACAACGTAATGGAGGTGGCTGCTGGCAGAAATCAGGAACTTCGGGTTCATGTCTTGGTCTCTCACCAATTTTCATTACTTACGAAATGTTCATTACATTGCAGTTTTGGGCTTTTTGACTGCTTTTCACTGACGTTATTTCATGTTCATATCTTTATTATTTCTTCGCTGTACGTTCATTTACTCAAACAAATTTAATTCTGTTGAATTTAATACTACTGCAAGAACGGCAAATATTCTTCCTCAGCAATTTTCCTCCGATCGGCTGTTATTGAAATTGATTTGCGCGGTTACATGTGTCATATGGTCACAAAAAGATTCCAGGAGGATGATAAGCAACCACTGTGCAATCCTACAAGTAACGTAGGAGTAGCTGACGATATAGTTGTGTACTCTAAAAGTGTAGTTCCATTTACTCCGAAGTACAACCGACAGATTGCGATAGTTTATAGTTATCTTTACAATATACTAGTTTCAAAATTCAGAATAACGATGGCATCCAAGAATTCATAGCAATTACGGTAATCTCCTTTTGATAGATACTGGCTACATGCAGTGTAGTAGCGAGTTAAGTTATCTTTCCTTTCGTCAGCGATGTCTATATTTTCTGTGAAAGTTCACTGTGGAGTCATGCGTGCTTGTGGTGTCGTATTTATTCTGGATGAGCATGGAAATGAAAGGCCGTGAGATTATATAATCCATTGGCGGCGCTTAGTTTATTCCTCTCGACTAGTACCCATGGGACCTCCAAGTTTTTGGATGGACGGATCACCATTCACACATTTTTAAATTACACGGTCGAAAATTCTGAGACTTAGCACACCACTTTTTGCCCGCAGTCTGGGGATCAGGATGTGCACACCATGTCTCCTCTCGTTATCGGCCAAATACTAACGAGGGAAACTTCTTCCAGCGATTCGAATCCGCTGTCCCCATGCTGAGTGGTGCCACGTGCACCAAATACGCAAAAAGCCGCCTGCACATGGTACGAGGCAGCTAATGTTGACGCGGACGGTTCATCCAGTCTCACGACAGCGAGTGCCGTCGGAACGCGAGTCGAGTTGGTTACAGTGATTTGTGCTCTCAGCTCTCTCCAGCGCCAGTTGTCGGCTTTATTTGGCTTTTAAACCACTCCGTTCCTTTAGAAAATCGACGCACTTAAAATGGCTGCGTTACCTGCGTTATCGGTTGTCGAAGAAGAGCGGAGAAAATTGCTAAGAAGATTCTGAACTTGTCGATAGTTTGAACAGTAAATTGCTGGTGGAGCAACACTACTTGTTGATTTACAAAGATCTGAGATCATAGTAGTAAAGATACTCGTTAACTCAAATTTCCATCCCATTTTACGGTTTAAATTGAATACAATTAAGGTATAGTGTCTTATGCCAGATTGCGCATGCACAATATCCACAATCTCCATGTTGCGTTGACTGCCAGCACTTTGAAATAACTACTTCATCAGATAGATTTCAAGATCAAGATTCTGCTCGTAATTTCATTCGAATGGAAGAGGATATTTTTTCGAGGCTGCTCACCATAACTGAAAAATGTATTTACCGGCAGGATACAAACCTGAGCCAGTCTATTTTGTGTTTACTTTCAGACAGACTGGCGGTGATGTTAAGATTTCTGGTCACTGGGGAAACACTCCCATCCCGAACCTGCCACCATTCTCTTTACTACTGACTTTGAGAGCTCACGTCGTTATCAACTGCACTACACCTTGGACATACCCGAACGCCTCTCCTTATATGGCATACATTTTCTAAAGACTTATCTGCAAACGTCATTATTGGATTTTTTTTTATGTGCAAATTGTACCAGGAACACGCGCTTTCGATAGATCATCATAGCGCCGTAGCGTTGAAAACGGTATACTTTCGTAACAGACAAGTTTCGACATCAGAAAAATCAGCTACAGGACACTTTTACCTACCGGTATGTTGATGCTTTGAGACACCTTGCAGGTATATTGACACAACGTATTGTATGAGAAACAGAATCACAAAATATGATGTTTAATGCCATACAATATGGGGACTCCTATGTTCTGTACGTGACAGAAAACGACGTTACATCTCACTGGCTATTTCCTCTCCGCGATGCAAAAATCTGACATGCCAAATTCTTCATTTCACGCCCCACTGTCTTGTGGACCGTGGAATTCCACCGATGCCCACGAGAAAAACGGGCTGTATGTATGTGTGACACTACGGGTTATATGAGTGCCAGCAGCCGGTCTGGCGGGAAGCGAGTAACTATTTCAGACGCGTTTAGTAATTTTTTACTGCGCGATTGAATGCTGATAGCTCACGATAGCATACGACAAAATTAAGACTTTTAGTGGGCAAATTTGCATTGTTATATTAATTTGCTGTGGGCCCTGCACAGAGGGGAGCGTATGCGAAGTGTGGCGGGTAGACCACTAGTGTGACGTCACACGTTCGTTGCGGGGCTCCGTATTTCTGATGGGCCCCGAGTTCCACGTAGTGACGTCACCAGCTTCTCGGAGACCTGCGCTTCCACTTCCCATGACAGAAGGCTTTAGCGACCTCTGCTACGGAAACAACTACTACACACTGCGAACATGCCAAACAAAATGTGGCAGTGACTGGAGTGCTGTCTTCCCTCCCGGCCTGTGTAACAGCCTCAGCGACTCGACAGACCGCCCCGCCAGATGAGGAGTTGCGAGGCGCGTCACGTTAGCGCTTCGGCAGGCGTGCCGTGGTGCCGGGCGCGTGGCTCGCGCGTGAGCAGCAGCGCAAGCAGGCGCGCGTGCCAGACACCTCGCACCGCGTGGGTGGCGATCCGGATCCTACTCGATACTGTTACACTTTTTTGTTGTTTTCTCTGTTCGAGCGGTGGCCGATTGTAGACTCAAGGGGTTTCCACCCAAATATCAGGCGAGCTGGTAGTGGGGTACAGAGCGTTCCGGTTAAGAATATTTGGAAGGGGATGTCCAGTTCCAGAGCTTACCTTACAACGAACGGACACCTCGCAAAAACTACTGTCACAACCTGGGGATGCTAACTATTTTTAATTTAATTGTGGTGAGTATATCCCAGAAAAATATTAAAAGAGTATTCATTGTGGCATATGTTCAGTATTTGTTAGTCGTAACTGCACTGTCTACAATTCCAGTTTACGTGAAGAAAAAACGGTGCAGTATTTAATTGCACAAGTACATTGAGGAAGGAACGGATATTGTGCTTCCTGGGATCGTGGATATTTATAGATGTTTTCTACGTTAATGCTCTTACCTGACGAACGTGATATTAATATAATGACCGTGCCTTCATCTACAGGTTTCCCGTTTAAAACAACAGTTAAAAAAAAAATTTACATACTATCAGGAGCAAAGGTTTCCGATCGACAGAAAACCATTTTCCATGTTCGGACATTGTTCCTTGCGAACTATGTAGACTGCAGAAGTCTGGAAGAAGGTGCTTCTCCATCTATCATTCGTTTTCCGAACTATAGAAAGCAGATAATAAATTATTTTTGAAAATCATAGGGCCCGTCATATTTTAATTAAAGAACTTCGAACACGCTGAGATACGAGCAACAGAAGATTTTGCGCATAAGTTCACCACCACAATGGCCGCTATTCAGTTTGTCCGCTGTTTACCGCAGACCACTTACGGGATTGTGGGGCCTTGGGCTAGCTCGACATGTGACCGCTGCTACTATTAATGAGGGCTTGCTAAGAGTAGCCAGCCTCGCTTTGTCGCGCGGGACAAGATTCAAATTAGTACTACCCATACAAGAATGACAAATGCGGTGCACTGATGTACGAGGGGACTTGAGAAACAAAGGTACACATTATTCTCCCAGCCCAAGTAACTGATATCGAACGCTGACCACACTTCAAACCGAACTCACAAATAACACTATTTTAACATAGTTGCCAAGCTTCTGTAAAGAACAGTAGGAACGTTGAGAACCGCTGTGTGAACGTCCTCATCCCCCGTCCAACCCTTATATTCTTTCAGCTTGCCGATTGCCTGGCCAT
This sequence comes from Schistocerca gregaria, assembly GCF_023897955.1. NCBI lineage: Eukaryota > Metazoa > Arthropoda > Insecta > Orthoptera > Acrididae > Schistocerca > Schistocerca gregaria. Next base: position 897,547,316 of record NC_064922.1, read on the forward strand.
CATCGTCTTTGGTCGATATCGATGCCCTTCCTATCCGATCGACGTCTCCTTCGTCCGTGCGCCCTTCATCAAATAGTTTACACCAATTCACTGCGTCTGGACGCGACGCCTGAATTTTAAAGTAAATCCGTGTGCAATTATACGTGCTGCTCACAGGAATCGTGCTGTCCCGCATACATAAACTTTATGGTACATTTCCTATTGTCGCACAATTTCACTCGCACTGGGATGTTCCTGTTTGCATTCCGGAAAAAAATTGTCTCTGCAGGAAACGTACTCTTTTTGCGCAATGGTTTTAGCGTGGAATGACTTCTGTAACTTACTTTTTGAAGTCGCTATCCGGCTGCATTCTTAAGTGTTCCACGGTTCGACTATTGGACTGGGAGACGATCATTGCTAACATCAGTACACCACCACAATTTTGTCTCTAGCACCTTCCGCAAGTAATCTCATCAAAGACGAAATAGGATAACAGTTCAAAGCTATGTGGATCAAGACTCAGGAAGATTTGATGCCTAAGACCAGTACCACTGTCAGATAACACACATACTTCAGAAGGCCCACGACTTGCTTCCTACACTGAGGAGCGCTGCGACCGATTCGAGATTTCGCAAATGCCAAGCAAATCCTGGAACATTTTAAACATTCACGACTCAACTAGTGAGCCTTCACGTGCAGAATAATTGGCTTTTGAATCAGATATGAGACCTTTTATTGGTGACCTACTTTTTCAGGTAATAGCATTTCTCTGTAGAAAGCTGCCTTCTTCTAGGATTTCTTGCAAATTTCTTTCCATTTAAAGGTTTTAGGAAAGTACCAGACATAAACGGGAAGTATGTAACCATTAAACGAGCATTCAGTAAGCGCTGCGTTCCCCTACAGAACTCTTAACGTGGATTAAGCAACGTTAACTCCACCAGATGGCAGCTCTTACGTCTCCACCTGCCCACACCGCGATACCAAGTCCACGTCTATCGCCTCAGACTCAGATATTGTTACAAGATCTCAGTTTTGTAACAATACTGCTTCCGGTGGACCTAGATCACTACAAGTATTCTTCATCCCAGATTCACACCGGGAATGTCACGTAAGACGGGCTACTATCGATGGTAGCACGACTATTGTAGCACAAATGAGGAGCAATGTTGCAACTGGCGTGTCAGCTGAGACCAGCAGGAACAGTTTGCGAGAAACTAAGCTTTGAACGAGAGCTCTGTTCGACACGCTTCCTCTCGACATTACTTTGCAGCTCGTCCCCACTGGAGCGAAGAGTGGAGCGAATACGTCTTTAGTGATGAGAATTGGTCAGTGGTGATATCGGATGATTGCGGCGCCAATGAATATCAATCAGCGGCGCAGAAAAATATCATTCCAGACATCGTAGCGATATAGGCGACAGCTTATAATTACGGTAAACCTCTTGTCTTTGTTGAGGAAACACTGAACGGTGCGGGACACATACAGATCATCAGCAGGCAAACCTACCTTTGTTGTTCGAAGAACGTGAGTGAGACGTGCCGTCCCATTTTCACGCTGCCCGCACACGCAATTCTCGCTGAGACCTTTGTCAACTGGTCAGCGTTATCACTACACTTACAAAACTGAGCATGTGTGTGTAAGTTTTCCGGTCGTTAAAACACTTTTTTATAAGCCGTTGATTTGCTTGACATGTTTACTTTTGTACTGATCCGACGTCCGACTACTTGTATACAGAATTTTCGGATAACTTATTTGCGAGGTACACATACAGGTATAACTGTAAAAACTTCAATAACCGTATGGGTACGCGACAAGTGTGCTCTCGATCTGCTGCAGTCGCTCTTCAATAGGAACGGCTCAATTAACATCCTATGATGAAAAAGCTATCTTGAAATTAAACCGTTTATCATTAACACTGGATTTATAATACCTTGCGTTCAAGAAAAGATCCATAAGTCGATCTAAAGTTCACGCAAAGTACATGAATACGCACAATGTTTACATATTTCACTTGAATTGGCCACTCCCCTTTAAGATTCCGTTCGGTCGTCTGAAAGAAAATGCGCTGTTGCACACTCGATAATACTAATTACAGAATCACTACTTCCCTCTCCCCCTTCCCCGCCCTGACTTCACTGTCACACTATGAGCTGATCTCGCAAACTAACTGCCTACGAGCATTTTCGCAGGAGTCAAAAGTTCAGCTCACTCCCTAGCTGACGAGGCGTCCCTGCGTCACCTGTGGTCTTGAGCCCAGCAGGAATGACGAACGTCAATATTCGATATGTCGTAGCGATACTGATATCTGAATTATTGTCTGTGGAATCTTGGTACGAGGTGTCAGATCAAGTCAGCATTACACAGGATCCTCCCTTGACAGTTGGAAGCAATGCGGAACACCATTTGCCAGGACGATACGCGACACCTTTCTAGAAATACATCTTGCTTTTCTTCGTGTGACTACACCCATCACCCCTCATCTCGTTTTCTATAAAGGGCTGCGCTACTAAACTAAAAAACAGCTTCAACCCTTTTCAGTTGTAGCTATAGCTTTAAAAAGTTTTTAATTAGATCTGTTTACTTTTTTATCCGCATCTTAGCACACCAAAGATGAGTATCCATTTATAGTGAGTATTTGACTATCTCCTAGTACCTACATCACTAACGGAACTGTAATTACTAAATTACCCCAAATCAATTACAAATATTGCGAAGAAATTTTTATATCAGCATTCAATACATAAAACAATAATCTAGAAAATTTATTAATCTTTTTATGTTCTGCATGCTTTAACCAAATATGTGTATGACTCCAAGGTTAACAGACAACGACCAACAGACAACGACCAAACATGATTCCAAGGTTAACAGACAACATGCTCTTGATCGACTGAGGGATCTCTGTATCTGTTTCCCGACCTCCATGTTTCTGTACCTGCAACTTCACAGTTTGGCATGACAGACCATCTCCAACCTGTACTCGTAAGTATTCCTCCTGAGAATACGCAGTGTTGTTCAGAATTTTCGTGAATACTTTTATTTGTTCCACGTATATGTTGAGGCATCTTGTACGTATTTTGAACACTGAGACACGATGGGCTCGGACGTTCCCTCATTTTCGGTCTTTTTCCTATCCGATGTAAGTACAATGGACAAGACATCCCCAATGAGAAATTACACTAACCCACGCGTTGACTTGAGGTTATTACGTGTAAGTCTCTTGTTTCTAGTAAGAAGTTAAAAATCTTTCTTCCAGTTTCGCAGGTTTCCCAAGCTATGTTGTCATAGACTGGAGGTTGATTCGTAATTAGACGAGTGGATCAGTTAAAATAGGGACAAATAACACTGGGCTGTCCTCTTGTGTAGAACACATTGCAATTTGTGAATATTCATGTAGAACTGGAACCAACGCTTGCATTTTATTCGATAGCACATACATTTATTCATTGCGTGAGGGCAAGAGAGACGGGTATGGATGGAACCCTGTGCTACCACCTGTTCTGTGGCTCGGGGAAAGTATCCTTTAGCGCTCCGTTCCTCCAATGACTTACACCGCGCTCCGTTCCTCCAATGACTTACACCGCGTGAAGAGATATTACCTTTTGACTTCTATCTCTGAGTCCTCGATCGAAGTTTGTTTAACGATTTTCCTGGCGTTTCGTCAGGAAGAGTGGCTGCCAGTGGCAAAGGTTCACCCTCCAACGCTGGCAGCGGACTGGATTCCTGCTCGCCAAGTCTGGAAACATTTCTTTTTCCCACATACGCGAAATTACGACGACTCATTCGGAGGTTTGCCCGCAGTCGTTCTTCCCATGTATAATTTGCAAACTAAAGAGAAAACTTGTACGTAAAATACCCTCCGCGCATATTGGAAGGTGACTTGCAGTAAATAGACGTAGGTTTTATGCGGTCCCAACGAGTGGAGGGCCAAGTCATACTACTGTATCGGTAGAGCGTCGTTCGAAGTCCGAACCTGGAGTCGAAGGTGCGGCTTTGTGGAACCCAGCAGACAGGAAACGGCACAGGCGTGGCAGCTTTAAGGCCGTGGCGGACTCTGCGACCCATAAGCTCTATATCTCGCGGCCGGCGCCAGAGAAAGTGTAATAAACCACTGCACAGCGTCACGATGCGGGGCAGGCGTCTGGTCAGGGTGCAAGGAGGGAGGGGGGCTATATGCGGACGTGCACGCAAAAGCAGCTGAGTCACTGATGGGTTGGCAGCGAGATCAGTTCAGAGTAGACATACAAGTTCATCAAAAGCAAACATTGTTAAGAATAGAAGGGCACCACACTGCTACTAAACTGTTTTGTCTTATTGCTGAATTTTTACTACGTAACATTTTAATATAATGATATAGAAAGAAGCTACAACATGTGATTATTTATTTACATTCTTGCCGATTAACTATCCTGCACTATGACTATCTTCAACGGCGTGTTTAATAATAGCTACACTGGATAATCTGCGTTACACAAGCGTGTTTTATCATACTCCATCAAATCAGTAGGTCGGGTCTGTGGTTGGCCGTGGTCCAGTGAGAAACTCACAATCTGAAAAAAAATATTAAACATGGTACTAATCCAAAAACGCAATTGGTGCGACGAAACGAACATAGGACTTAAAGTCAGTATTAACCCAGTGTACTTGATCTCCAGCGAATGCTAACTTATGCTGTCGTTACTTCAGCTGAGAAGTCTTTAAATCTGACTGCTGACATGTAGTGGGACCAACAACGGACCGACCGTAATGAGCGCACACAGTCAGCAGCTGTGTGAATGTTTCTTGCCTAATTCTCAATACCAATTCGACAAGACGGAAAAACAAGTAATCATATTACACATTATTAAACGACATCATTACGAGGGGTAGTCATAAAGTTTTAACGAACACGACATCATTACAAGGGATAGACAAAGTTTAATGAACACATATAAAAAATAAAGTTTAATTTTTTATTTTTTCGAAATGAAAATTACAACATTAAGATTACCCTTGCCTATATCAAAATGACCGTAATATTGGGTGAACTGCAACACACACGCCTTTAAAGAACCTAGTTGGGCTTTATAGAGTCATTTCGAAGTGACGAATAATAGACAAAGCTGCAAGTCGAATTTGTGAATCAACGCGCTGTAAACAGTGATGCAAATGAACTAGTATAGATTTTTTTCTGAATTACCGATGTAATATCTGGTCTACGCTTCAAGACTTGAAGAGTCTTTGCCAAAAATCATCGAAATAAATAAAAACATAATTTACGTTCGAATGCACGTTCGTCTTCAGTAAGAAATCGTATTCAAAATACTTTTTCTTTAAAAAACCAACATCATAAGCATACAGTTATAAAGTGAAAAGCTACATACTGAACTTCATGCTACGTTTTACGTCGTTTTATTGCAGCTTAAGAAAGTATTGAAACAAAGAGGAACAGTAAAAGTAATATATAACGTCCCGTCGGCGAAGTAGCAAATGAAAGTACTGACGTTTCCAGAAATCTTTTGCATTATCCCTTGTCCAACATTTTGTTTAGTTAGTTCGTCTGTGAACATAACATTTATAGGTAAGCGTTTAAACACAGAATGACCAATCATGACGTAATTCCACAGAAAACACTTATTTATATATTTTGGTTCGTTCATTTTAACACATGTTCAATATCTGCTGATTTATGTAGCTGAAGTTTTGTGTATCAACTTATTTGACACTGTGCTAAAACGTTGTATAAGAGTCGGTACATACAGGGTGAGTCACCTAACGTTACCGCTGGATGTATTTCGTAAACTACATCAAATACTGTCGAACCGATTCCACAGACCGAACGTGAGGAAAGGGGCTAGTGTAATTGGTTAATACAAACCATACAAAACTGCACGGAAGTATGTTTTTTTTAACACAAACCTACGTTTTTTTTAAAAATAGATCCCCGCTAGTTTTGTTAGCACATCTGAACATATAAACAAATACATAATCAGTGCCGTTTGTTGCATTGTAAAATTTTAATTACATCCGGAGATATTGTAACCTAAAGTTGACGCTTGAGTACCACTTCTCCACTGTTCGATCGTGTGTATCGGAGAGCACCGAATTACGTAGCGATCCAAAGGGAACGATGATGGACCTTAGGTACAGAAGAGACTGGAACAGCACATTAAGTCCACATGCTAACACCTTTTTATTGGTCTTTTTCGCTGACGCACATGTACATTACCATGAGGGGTGAGGTACACGTACACACGTGGTTTCCGTTTTCAATTACGGGGTGGAATAGAGCGTGTCCCGACATGTCAGGCCAATCGATGTTCAATGTGGTGGTCATCATTTGCTGCACACAATTGCAATCTCTGGCGTAATGAATGTCGTACACGCCGCAGTACATCTGGTGTAATGTCGCCGCAGGCTACCACAATACGTTGTTTCATATCCTCTGGGGTTGTAGGCACATCACGGTACACATTCTCCTTTAACGTACCATACACAAAGAAGTCCAGAGGTGTGAGATCATGAGAACGGGCTGGCCAATTTATGCATCCTCCACGTCCTATGAAACGCCCGTCGAGCATCCTGTCAAGGGTCAGCCTAGTGTTAATTGCGGAATGTGCAGGTGCACCATCATGCTGATACCACATACGTCGACGCGTTTCCAGTGGGACATTTTCAAGCAACGTTGCAGATCATTCTGTAGAAACGCGATGTATGTTGCAGTGTTCTCCGATACACACGATCGAACAGCGGAGGAGTGGTACTCAATCGTCAACTTTAGGTTAACATATCCCCGGATGTAACAAACATTTTACAACGCAACAAACGGCACTGATTACATATTTGTTTATATATTCATATGTGCTAACAAAACTAACGTGGTTCCATTTTAAAAAACGTAGGTTTGTGTTAAAAAACATACTTCCGTGCATTTTTGTATCGTTTGTATTAAACAGTTACACTAGCCCCTCTCCTCACGTTCGGTCTTTGGAATCGGTTCGTCAGTATTTGATGTGGTTTACGAAATATATTCAGCAGTAACGTTAGGTGACTCACCCTGTATAATATCGTCTGTCGCTGTTGTTGTGGTTTAAAAATTCTTTGGTAATTCATTTCCCGACATATGTTTTTTTCTTTTTTGCTGTCTTCGAAGAAAGTAATGAGGAGGTTCCTATTGAGTCGACAGGGGTTTGTGAGCGTGTGTGGCTTTTTCTTTGAGGAGGGTGGTGCATTTTTGAATGTCGAAGAGGCAGCCTTTTAACGATCTCGACTAGGACCTGTCGAATATTTCTTGGGCTGACTAAACGAATTGTGCACCTTTTTCACGTACAGCACCTATAATATCTCTTCAGTTAACGCAATCTGGAAGAGATCCGAAACTAACGAACTATCAACAAGAATCATTTGGGGTTTTCACCTGCTTCCTAAATGTCACAGACTGGAAAATGAATGTCGCTTGCAATCGGTCGCTCGTTTCGACCCCTGCGACGCAGGTGCGATACACCAAGCTATTTCCTGTAGTTTTGCGAACGCCACTGTCGTGAAGGTCCGCTGTGGAAAATGAGGGCGAGGCAGAGGCAGAGGCAGACAAATCGACCCCTAGGAGGGAGAAGTAGGGAATGGAACACTTTTTCCGTACTTTAAAGTCAGTACCGCCATTTAATTACAGTGTTACATTTACACTTACACAATCACGATTTCGGCTTCAACGTGCCATTATCAAGTTTTTTTTCTGAAAGCAGATTAGACAATAACAGTGAAATACATAACAAGTGATATAACCGTATAAGAATCCATGTTTATGATGCTTACTTACAAGTGTTATAAATTGTCTAAGATGGCATACTGTCGTATTAAACTACATTATTAGACACATTGTCTAAGCGTCGATATTTCTGGTAGAGCCTACTGCTTTGTTTCCTCACTGAGTGTATCATCTTGACTGAATGACAATTGGCTAAGTATCAAATTGTCTTGGTCAAAGAAATTCCCGTTACAAGCAGGTAACATTTTCTTTTTATCTTTGGACATTCCGGTAGGATAGGAAAGGTTAGGAGCAATTTATTTTCTTTCGTAGTTGTTACATCTTTGCAGTACCTGTTTATCTTTATCATACAATGAAGCTACCTGCTCATAAACATAAACAGTAACAAACCTCTCGATAGTATTCGTTGCATCCGTGAATATAACAGTCCAGTTAATCATTGACGTTGTTTAAAGTACTTTTTAGTAGGTAAATATACAGCTTTGTACGTGAAATTAACACATGACCAACTCTATATTGTGTAATTTTGTTTCAATTCAGAATTAATACAATGCAGTGGAATCACGTATTAATTAATTAACCAGTGAGGTTTGAAGCGATATTTATGATGTACGTGTCATCAGGCATGTAAAAATTGTTACATGCGGTAGATCATTACTTAGGAATAAATGCAAATAACACAGGTATGTGAAACATGTCTTGTACATAAACGCATCTAAGCAAATAAAAGAATCAAACGATTTCATGTTAAACAGCACATTTAAATTTAACATAATATAAAGAGTAGGGATATCCTAGTATTTGTTAATGGTTGTTGAAATACAATAACAAACGTGAGTGCACCTTAGCATTGATAGATATGACTGCAATCTTGGTGCTATAAATCTTATTTACGTGTTACAGTTCTGACATGTTACTTATACCGTGTAAAGGTGACATAGTAATGTTGACAACTTAATCAGCTACCACATAATATGAAATCCACAAGTGGGTTAATTCCTATTTCTTAACAACAAAGACAAATGTAACATTATTGATAATAGTTACTTCTTAGAGAGGTAAAAACAACTGAGAAGAAACACAAGGTCAAGAATACTATTAATCATTCATTGAGGACTGTAGTCGGCCGCGGTGGCCGTGCGGTTCTGGCGCTGCAGTCCGGAACCGTGGGGCTGCTACGGTCGCAGGTTGGAATCCTGCCTCGGGCATGGGTGTGTGTGATGTCCTTAGGTTAGTTAGGTTTAAGTAGTTCTAAGTTCTAGAGGACTTATGACCTAAGATGTTGAGTCCCATAGTGCTCAGAGCCATTTAAACCATTTTTTTTTTAAGACTGTAGGCATGTGGAGTGTAAGTGTAAGGGGGAGGGTGTGTGTAGAAGGATGGATGGAGCGGGGGGGGGGGGGGGGTATTAAATGACTAATTAAATGAAGAAGAAGCCATGTTAGGCAATTTATAACACTTGTAAGTAAGCATTATAAATATGGATTCTTACATGGTTACATCAGTTGTTATGTATTTCACTGTTATTGTCTAATCTGCTTTCAGAAAACACTTGATAATGGCACTTTGAAGTGAAAATCATGATTGTTAAGTGTAAATGTAACACTGTAAATAAACAACAGTCAAATGGTGGTACTGACATTAAGGAAATACATTGTGACTGTGGCCCCGCATTACGAAAAAAAAAAAAATTCTTTAGGTCAGTGAAAATAAACCATAATAAAAAGTATTAAATTTATTGCATAATGTACTCGCTGTATAAAGTATCATCATCATCATCTAAGACTGATTATGCCTTTCAGCGTTCAGTCTGGGGCATAGCCCCCTTATAAAATTCCTCCATGTTCCCCTATACAGTGCTAACATTAGTGCCTCTTCTGATGTTAAACCTATTACTTCAAAATCATTCTTAACCGAATCCAGGTACCTTCTCCTTGCTCTGCCCCGACTGCTCCTACCCTCTACTGCTGAATCCATGAGTCTCTTGGGTAACCTTGCTTCTCCCATGTGTGTAATATGACCCCACCATCTAAGCCTGTTCGCCCTGACTGCTGCCTCTATAGAGTTCATTCCCAGGTTTTCTTTGATTTCCTCATTGTGGACACCCTCCTGCCATTGTCCCCATCTACTACTACCTGCAATCATCCTAGTTACTTTCATATCCGTAAGGTAACCTGAATCCACCCAGCTTTCGCTCCCATACAACAAAGTCGGCCGAAAGATTGAACGGTGCACAGATAACTTAGTCTTGGTACTGACTTCCTTCTTGCAGAGCTGAGCGCTCACTGCATTAGCTTTGCTACACCTCGCTTCCAGTTCTTTCACCAAGTTGCCATCCTGTGAGAATAAACCGTCAACCTGTTCTAACTTTGTTCCTCCTATTTGGCACTCAATCCGTTTATATTTCTTTCCCACTGACATTACTTTCGTTTCGGAAATGCTAATGTTCATACCATAGTCCTTACATTTCTGATCTAGCTCTGAAATATTACTTTGCAAACTTTCAATCGAATCTGCCATCACAACTAAGTCATACGCATATGCAAGACTGCTTATTTTGTGTTCACATATCTTAATCTCACCCAGCCACTCTATTGTTTTCAACATATGACCCATAAATAATATGAACAACAGTGGAGACAGGTTGCAGCCTTGTCTTACCCCTGAAACTACTCTGAACCATGAACTCAATTTACCGTCAACTCTAACTGCTGCCTGACTATCCATGTAAAAACCTTTAATTGCTTGCAAAAGTTTGCCTCCTATTCCATAATCACGTAGAACAGACAATAACTTCCTCCTAGGAACCCGGTCATATGCCTTTTCTCGAAGTATAAAGCATAGATACAATTCCCTGTTCTACTCATGTCACTTCTCCATAATTTGCCGTAAGCTAAAGATCTGGTCCTGACAACCTCTAAGAGGCCTAAACCCACACTGATTTTCATCCAATTGGTCCTCAACTAATACTCGCACTTTCCTTTCAACAATACCTGAGAAGATTTTACCCACAACGCTGATTAAAGAGATACCTCTGTAGTTGTTACAATCTTTTCTGTTACCATGTTTAAAGATTGGTGTGATTACTGCTTTTGTCCAGTCTGATGGAACCTGTCCCGACTCCCAGTTCAATTCAATTATCCTGTGTAGCCATTTAAGATCTGACATACCACTGTATTTGATGAGTTCCGGTTTAATTTCATCCACCCTAGCTGCTTTATTGCACTGCAATCTATTGACCATTTTCTCCACTTCCTCAAATGTGATCCTATTTCCATCATCATTCCTATCCCATTCTACCTCGAAATCTGAAACATTACTGATCGTATTTTCACCTACATTGAGCAACTCTTCAAAATATTCCCTCCATCTGCCCAAGGCATCCACAGGATTCACCAGCAGTTTTCCTGACCTGTCCAAAATACTTGTCATTTCCTTCTTACCTCACTTTCGAAGAATGCTAATTACACTCCAGAATGGTTTTCCAGCAGCTTGACCCATAGTCTCCAACCTGTTTCCAAAGTCTTCCCAAGATTTCTTCTTGGATGCTGCAATTATCTGTTTGGCTTTGTTTCTTTCTTCAACATATCTTTCTCTGTCTACCTGAATTCTAGTATGTAGCCATTTTTGATACGCCTTCTTTTTCCTTTTACAGGCTGCCTTGACTGTGTCATTCCACCAAGCTGTTTGCTTCATCCTACTTTTACACACTACTGTTCCAAGACATTCTTTAGCTACTTCTAGTACTGCGTCCCTGTACCTTGTCCATTCCTTTTCCATTGACTGTAAGGGACTACAGTCAACTAATTGGTACCTTTCTGAGATCGCTGTTATGTACTTGTGCCTGATTTCCTTATCCTGAAGTTTCTCCACTCTTATCCTCCTACATATGGACCTGACCTGCTGCACTTTCGGCTTCACAATCCCAATTTCACTGCAGATTAAATAATGATCAGTGTCATCAAAGAATCCCCTGAATACACGTGTGTCCCTCACAGTCTTCCTGAATTCCTAATCTGTTATTATATAGTCAATGACAGATCTGGTTCCCCTGCCTTCCCAAGTATATCGGTGAATGTTCTTATGTTTAAAAAAGGAGTTTGTGATTACTAAGCCCATACTGGCACAGAAATCCAAGAGTTGTTTCCCATTCCTGTTGGCCTCCATATCCTTTCCAAATTTACCCGTAACCTTTTCATACCCTTCTGTTAGATTTCCAATCCTGCCGTTAAAATCACCCATGAGCAGAACACTGTCCTTGTCCTTTACTCTAACAACTATATCACTGAGTGCCTCATAAAAAGTATCCATCTTATCTTGATCTGTCCCTTCACAATGCGAATATACTGATACAATCCTAATTTTCTTGCTAGACACTGTCAAATCTATCCACATCAGTCGTTCGTTTACATACCTTATTGCAGCTACGCTGGGTTCCATATAACTACTTCAATAGCAACGATGCCTACATGGATGTTCCCCAGCGTCGTGTGTTAGTGCATTTGGGGGGGGGGGGGGAGATGGAAGGGGGGGGGGAGGGGACACATCACCAGCTGTGCTTATCCAGCTATGCAGACACGTGAGGGCAGCTGACGCTATGGCATGTACAATAGCTTACTTATCATTCACCATAACAAAACTACTGATATGTGAGCACAGCTGTTTGGTAACAGCTAGTATATACAGGGTGAGCAATGTAAGATATAACATCACATATGTCGTGAATGGTTCAAAATTTTAAAACGGAGTTTTCAGCAAATGATAGGAAGTTAAGAGGCATGTACTTTGGTGTGTGTGACAAAGAGCCTTAGCTCTTAATGTCGGTCGAGATATTGAAGCAAGTATGGTACATAAATCAAGGAGGAAAATTTAGACATATTACTTTTATACAACATCTGTCAGAGAAATGTCGTCGGAACCATACGACGGAATAGGGACATCTATCCTGACCGCCACTGTCCGCAGAGCCACCACGCAGTTGCCCGAATATATTTGGCTTCTAGTGCGAACAGGCAGCTTTGATGTCTAACAGGGGACGAGTACGAAGACTGCAGCTGATGAAGCACATGAACAACCTGATCTCGCTAAGACGCTTATCAGTCTGCACAGTGGCACGAGACGTATTGCCAAGGAGCGTGATATCAGCCAGTCGATTGCCATTCGCATCTTGCATCGACAGAAATTCCATCCTTATCATCTATCACAACATCAGGCACTCGAAGGGCGTGATTTAGAACGTGGTAAACAATGTTGTTGGTTTGCTTTGCAGCGCCTGGGAGACGACACCACGCCCCCTCCCCACTCCCCCGTGTGTACTTAACCAACGAAGCAACGTTTAAGTACCACGAGAATGTAAATTCAAGTAATGGACTACTGGGCAGCTTATTTTTGATGGTTGCTCACTAGCTGGGACTGTTGACATTTTTGGCACAGAAATGGTTCAAATGGCTCTGAGCACTATGGGACTTAACATCTATGGTCATCAGTCCCCTAGAACTTAGAACTACTTAAATCTAACTTACCTAAGGACATCACACAACACCCAGCCATCACGAGGCAGAGGAAATCCCTGGCCCCGCCGGGAATCGAACCCGGATGTGGGAAGCGAGAACGCTACCGCACTATCACGAGATGCGGGGGCACAGAAATGGATTGTAGGTTTTTAAAATGTGCCCTGACGTAAAACGCAAGCTTATTCATTATAAAAGGTATGTTGACGACACGATTTTGTTGCTTAGAGATACTCGGGAAGAATTGGAAAATATGGTGGCGAGCTTTAACAGTACGCTTCTGAAACTAAATTTTACTGTGGATACGAAGAGGAAGAGGACAGAGGTATAAACTTTTTAGATTTACATGTAAAGAAAGAGCACAACCAACGTACTTTCGGAAATTTTAGGAAGCTAACGTAATTGGAAGTGCTAGTTCAAATCATCGAGAAGGACAGAAAATGACGTTCTTCCGATCTATGCTCCAAAGAATCTTGATACAGCCTTTTACTAACCAAGAGCAACTTAAGGAGGTCCGCATTTTAAAGCAAATCGCAATATGGACAATGATTGTAGGGACTGAGGAAATTGAACGTCTACAGAAAACCACGGAAAGTAAGGTTCACCACGATTTATGTCCAAGAAATTAAGGTACGTGCGCATGACTTACATGGGCAGCATCTCGGATGAAATAGCGAGGTTGTTTCGAAAGAAAAAAGTTAAGCTTCGAAAGTACGAGCTCACTGCGTAACGTACTTTACCCTAGCGTTGATTACAGAGAAAAGTCATCAAATTCAGGTGTTTACAAAATTTCCTGTAATGAGTGTAATAGTTTTTATTGGACAAACGGGGCACCGATTTTTCATCAGATTCAAAGAACACACTGGAGGGACAATTTATGCAAAATAAGCAAACAACCGAAAACAAAGGGAATAATCTTGAAAGTTTGCATATTGTTCGTAAGGGCCCACTGGTGAACATCTTGGAGAAAATGAACATTTCCAGGCACGTGAAAGGAAAGAAGGATAAGTTACTTAATCATCAGACTGAGTTGAGGGAAAAGCAATTTATAGAACTGTTCATAAAATGGATATAAGGTTGTCTGCATACTGTTCCGATCCACAGTTCAGTGATTTTGTTTTCAAACTCAATCACCACCATCAGATTTTGCCTTTGACTGAACTTGCAAAGTTTTATCAGTTTCTCGTCACCCTATGGGTATAACGTCGGTCCTTCGTTTTGACTCTCTTCGTCTGCTCCCCCCGTGATATAACCTATACAATATTACTGTGTGCAAATGTATGTTATTTAGTTTAATATATCCCACTATTTACCATATTTTAAATAGTTGACGTAAAAAATTGATTTTAAGATGATAGTACCCTAGCACCACGACATTGTAATGAACTTGGATTACTGTTTTAATTTGTGAATACACGAAGTAGCTATGGATTTAAAACAGTCTCATTGCCTACAGACATACAACACCCCAAGGATCAGAACATAATTGGATTACAGTGACGCAATAGGATAATGTTCACAGTACAGCACGTTTGTTTGTGGTCCTATGTGGTTGCCCAGTATCAAAGCCCAACGATGTAACCTTCCATAAATGCGCGTTATCTACGTGGGGAGGTTACCGCGGCCGTGTCTGGTCGATGAGCTGAGATTCGGGGTAGAGAAGGCGCGTTGTAGCATGGCTAAGAGCCCCAGCGTACGCGTGGTCACTGCTTGGACAAACATGAAACTGGAGATGCGGCCAAAGTTGCAAAGTAATATATACTCAAAGCATGTTACTGTTCTCTCTGGACGTTTGATTCCTTTTCAATAAAAATTACTTTTGTATTTTTATAATGTAACACTGTTTTTACAACACATGCTTAATTTAAAGATGTGTGGTCAGATCACTATATATAGTAGTAAAATATAAACTTGGCTAAACACATTTGAAATTTTGCTTTTAATCTTTTATTATAGTGGGGACTGTTTTGTTATTTAATTTCTTATTTTGAAATTGTGTGCTATTTTTAGATATCCTTTATCGCTATTTTTAGATATTCTTTATACTGTGACTTTTTTAAGAGGTAATAATAATGATAACAGTCCATACTAATACCATAAATTCGAAAGTAACTGTCTGTTACACTTTCACTACTGAACCGCTGAAACGATTTTGATAAAATCTGATATGAAGATAGCGTGAGCGCTGAGGAAGAACAAGGGCTACTTCAGAACATGTGTAGTGCAACATATTTATTGATCTGAAGAATATAACGCAAAATATGAAATAATAATTACTCTTTGAAAAAAAACTATTTACTTTTGACTTTTGAACTTTATCATATATGTGAAAATGCTGTTATTGGTTGATGTGTTCTTCACAGTATGATTCAACGTTATCAATACAACGCTTATTCAACTCTCACATGTATTTTTCCATACTACTACAAGTATTATTAATTGTGAAAGTAATTCACTTTGCTGCACTGTCACGACTCTGCCGCTGAACAGATTCCGATGGTATTTGACATGAAGATAGCTTGAATCCTGAGAAATACCATATGCTACTTTAGAAAGTTGTATCTTTTTTTTAATATTACTAATATTTTTAAATACGGTGTACGTGAATCGCACACTGACGAATTTGGCGCGATTTCCGGCGACTATATATTATCACGTGAGAGTGCAAATCCAATTTTATTGTGCGCTTGGTTTTTGATATTGAGTTCCTACGCAACTTGGCGTAACAGGAGAGTTTTGATGGAGATACAAAAATAAAATCGGACGGGAAGCCCGCGGACCATGTTTAAAACTATTTACCATAAGCCTCGCAAACGTGAGTCGATTTGGCGCATAGTTCTAAGATACCTGAAGCAGCGAAAGTTACTCGAATCCAACAAAGCTCAAAGCAAACCCACGTCTGCCGGAATTTGGATGCAGAACGCCTGGCTGCCTTAAGAGCTACAGAGACATTGGAACAATCACAAGCCCGTCGCACTGTAGACGCTGAGCTTCATTCGTGTCGTACAGCTTCCAAGTCGCTTCAAGTCCCACAACGACGGCATCATTTAAAGGGTGTACGACAAACAGAGTGTCGCGCCTTTACCCGTGGATCATGGGAGGCTTTTGGTGAGGTTACATTTAATTACGATCTATTAACTGTGTTAACCATAAATTAGCCATCATAGGTCGATGGATCAAAAATGTAGGCACCATAACGCATTCAAATTGAAGAGAGAGACGGTTGGTTTGAGTTTCTCTGGTGGAAAAATCTCACATGCAGTACTGGGTGGGTCAGAGAAATCCCTGAAAACTCTACTTCTGCACCAATGTAATGAATCGATACAGTTTTAAATAAAATAATATTTTATAAATTTTAATAAATTTTAAATAATATATGCTTTGTGGTTCGACATACAGCAAAATAATATAAACACAATCATTATGTACCTACAAACAAAGTATGTACCATACATTTTAAATTGATCTAAATTTGTAAATACTTTGACATGTCCTACAGCCTTGTAGAAAGAGATCTACGGATGAAGAAAGCTACTACTACTACTAATACTACTACTACTACGACTGCAAACAATATATACACAGGCATCTCATAAAATTACTCACCATCACACATCATTACAAAACTATGGAACTGCGGGTGAAGCAGCGGGTAACAGCTAGTTATAAATAAAGTAAACTCTGTACGTAGGGAGCTCTCTCATCACTGCTGGCCGCAATTTACATCTGTTTAAAGTTCAACATTGACCTTTTGTTTTAGTAGTTGACACACTAAGCAAGCTTGTCGACTACGTGCCAGGGCTAAGAGACTACCTATACATTTTAAGGTTCACTATATACCATGTGTTTGCTGTCATAAAAGATAATATTTTTGAAAATGCTCTTACGATGCTGTGTGTCAATATAATCGTATTATTTGGTCATAGGATGGCGCGAGGATGGTACTGTGTACCTTTACAGGTGTTAGACAACATGGGGTGCGATGTGTAGACACTCTCGAAGATGGTGTACCTCAGGCAACAAACTGCTGAGGTAGTACGTCGAAAAGTCTCCACCATCAGCAGCTATACTATGTAAAAGATTTCTCATGGCTATTCAATACAACACCACAAGAAAACGAACTGCAATAAAGGCTTTTCTCAGAGCAAACAAAGATGACAAAGAATTTGGACGAAGTATTCATATTTTACAGATAAATGTAGATGGACTACCAAAAGACAAATGTGAGTACCTGAGCAAACTAGCCATTGATATTACACCGATATCATAGCTCTCCAAGAATCCCATCCAAATCAGGATAGTATAACAAAGGGTAAGGTTACAGGACACAACATGGTAGGATATCTGCCATCATCAGTACTTGGCTCTATCATATATATGTAAGAAATAGCCGCCATGATATTAAGGGAGTGAGTTGCCGAGAGATCAGCGGGATCGAAGTGTCACTGGGTAGCTGAGTGGCTTAACTGTTGTTTCAGTGTACAAACTGCCGAGCATCCAGTGACCAACCCCCTGTACCTCAACCGTTTATACACTGAGGTGATTTGAACAGCCATCACACAACCTGGGGTTAAAAAACTGGAGAGAAACTAGTACAATGGACAGAAGGAGAAAAACTTCTATTTTAATTATGATGCCAAAGAAATGAAAAAATTTTGTTCTGGTACATGGCATACTGGTACCATTCCTGACCTGTGCTTTCTCTCCACCCATGAACATATACTTTCTTTGAGTCCTACAAGAGAAGATCTAAAAAGCTTCCCAAGGAGCCAGCACCGCCCTACAATAATCAGCACAGGCTTTGAGATACGTATCATAAATTCCATTAACAAGGACAGAAGGAATTTCAGGAAAGCTAACTGGGATCTATACACTCCAGAGATCGACAGCAACTGACGTTGGATAGTCCCAAAAGTAGATAACTGTAAGAGATTTATGAGAGTCGTCATTGTGCAATATACCACGAGGACTGAAGTAACGTTACATTCCTCGCTGGGACTACGCAACAGAAAAGATACATGCAGAATATCAACAGACTGAAAAACCTGATACTAGAACAGCTAAACGAAGCATGGAAGCGGGAATGGATGAACTTGACTTGCAGACTGAATTTCATTCATTTAAGCAGAAAGCCCTGGGCGTTATTAAGGAAACTTTGCAATGCAACCAATGTTTGCAGTCAGCAACCCAAGATAACGACCTCAGAACTAGCATTACACATCAAATCAAGGGCTGAGAAGGTCTCTGTGGAGTTAACCACCAAAGAAAAGATAAAGGATGAAATGAATGAAGTCAATAGCTATCTTCATTATAACACCATCTTATCAGAGCCCTTTAACGAAGGAGATGTAAATGAGACTATCAAAACACTGAAAATGAGGAGAGCAGCAGGACTGGATGGCATAGTCCCTGAATTTATAAAACATATTGGGGAACGTGAAAGAACTTGGCTGGAGAGGTTCTACAACGATATACTCGAGACTGGAAAAGTACCCATACACTAGCAATCGCGCTCTGATTGGAGGTAACGTGCTGTAACGCCTTAAGTGTCAACTGTTAAGTAATTTTAATCGGACTGTAGTAATGTCGTCAAAAATTTGGCATATTAGTAAGCGTAATGTATTCGTATTGTGATGGGATTAGTCAAACAGTACTCTTTACTGGCAATCATCTACAGGAGGAAAGGAAACCACCTTGCGTCTAAAGTGCTACGTCATGTTCCGAATTACGGTAGACAGCACCTAGTGTCTTTCATTATATAACTCATCAGTCAGCGCCTGGGAGGAGGAGCCAGTAAATAAGGTCGGCCTCTCTCTCATTGTACCTGGGACTCTGGTTCTACGACGCCGCCGGGTTCCTAGCGTGCTTGCTGTTGATTTGGCATCGCTCCCGGCGCCGCCTCCTCATCTTTTTGTGAGCAGCAGTTTCCGGGCATTCAGCGCTTCTGACATCTGACACCAGTCATCATCATTATCACATCACTATTACCTCTGGCCGAAACATCCACCGATCTGTTCTCTGCGGGCCAAGGACCCTCCTAGGTCGTTGAACTTTCGGCGGCGCATTCCTCGTTTGCCTTGTTCCGCACGACGGTAAAGCCTAGTCGATTTTTATCTTCGCGTCGGTGATATCGATGAGTTCATTGTGAGGGCTTGAACCCTTAATTCCTGACTGCACACTGTTAGTTTAATGCCGAACGAAAAAGTGCGATTTACGATATTACTTGACAGCACGCTTTACTCTGGCATTTTACGGTAATGGAGCACAACACAGGCACAAGTGATGCCATTAAATTTCACCAGAGCGCGATATGATATGCTACAGGGCGTACAACATTTCATCTTGCTTCACTTCCCTTAGTGACACTTTAATGGTTTGATTTAAATCGCTGCAAAGTTCTCCAGAAATTCTCTACATGTCTGAACGAAAGAAATGCAGGGTATAAGGTAAAGTCTTAGGACGCCATTGACTGAAAAATCCCCGTGTGGTTATTCAGCGGCTTAGTCGTCGGACACAGCGGCATCCTTCCTTCGCCAACTGAATGTTTTGTCTTCTATATACCCGAAATTTTAAACGATTGACTGATGTTACGCCTGCAGAAGTTAGTATCATGCTTGTGTTTTTGACGACAAAAGAAGAGAAAACAAGGAAGGACACCCGCGGTCAGCACGAAGAGAGCCACCGAGCCTGAAGTCACCATTCGACTAGAGTTGCCAGGTGCCCGGTTTTTTACTATCGCGTTCGGCCAAATATTTACGAGTCCGGCCTGTTTGGCTTTTGTTAGACTTTTTAGCGACGAAGTAGAGAACGCATAACTAAGACACGTTCCAAGCTAATTGCGTAAGCCTAGGGAATAATAAAAGAAGGAATAAGGAGCTGTACCATAATCCTGTTCTTACGCCTGTATCTTACGTTTTCTTCGGTTTTATTGTTTAACGAAGAACGTTTAGTTTATTTTCACATGCGCTTATCTTCGGAAGAAGACTGAGCAATTAAGACGGCTGAACACTTAGATACTGTCATAATTACCAAATTGAAAGCTTGTTCGACGATTTTTTTCTGTTTAAAGGTTGTAATTGGCAAGAAATGACGATTGATTGAAAGTATCCAAATGACTATTTGTATTTAAAACAGATAGTCCGGTTTTTAGGGCAAAATGTCTGGCTAAGTATAATGCAGAGTACGGCTTTTCTATTTTCGGTACTGGAAACCCTACATCCGACGGTAGAATCATCATCGAAAGTGTCACATGACAGTCCTTGAGGCAAAACTGAGAAGTTTTGGAGTAAAGTCAGATGACTAGAAACCGCACTTCACCACTACCACCAACAACAACACAACCCCCATCAGGATTTGAGTGGTCCATCCTTTAAGCTCAGTATTGGTGAAATATGACAATTTTTTTCTCCTCCGCTTGCCGCTGCCTGCAGTACAGGATGTGTGAAGTAGCCTGACATGACACGTCCGACCATGTTGGCCCCTCCTCTTACATCCGTAGTGTACGACGAGTTGTGTATTTCAGGAAATTTTGAATAGTATAATACCACAATGATGAACTTTCAGCTGCACTTTTCTAAGCCAAATGGCAGAGAAATACTGTACGATTTTACTCTAACGCAAATTATCTTTGGGTCTGAAATTCGCTGCCGAGTGTAACATGTAACAAAGATGTGTAGAGTTTTGACTTAAGTTTGTAATCAAAGTTGCAACTTAACGATATGAGTTTAAGTTATGAAAGTGTCGATTTTTATATGTCTGCAGTTAGATGAAATACCGCAAAAAATGCAATGTCAGTTAGCCAACATATGAGTATTGTTTCATTTCGTTTCGTAGTTAATGCTCAGTTCTTCAAGGTCTTGAAGAGTATTGCATGCTTTCCTCTTTCGTCTAGTAAATTAAGAACGCCAACATATAAGTAAAAGAAGATATGAGAAGTATAAAGTGGTGTAAATGTAATCGGAACCGTACAATCCTTGGCATTTTATATCTTTATCTACGTTAAACTATCGAATTTCAAACTCAAATACTTATTACAATAAGTGCATCAATGTTTATTTTACGGCAGTAAGCTTAATTCGTTACATAGCATACATGAAACTTTACTTTTTGCATTATAACGAGCGGTTCTAGGCCCTATAGTCTGGAACCGCGCGATCGCTACGGTCGCAGGTTCGAATCCTGCCTCGGGCATGGATGTGTGTGATGTCCTTCGGT
The DNA here is from genome assembly GCF_023897955.1 of Schistocerca gregaria. NCBI lineage: Eukaryota > Metazoa > Arthropoda > Insecta > Orthoptera > Acrididae > Schistocerca > Schistocerca gregaria. The sequence continues at coordinate 897,568,763 of NC_064922.1, forward strand.
TAGTTAGGTTTAAGTAGTTCTAAGTTCTAGGGAACTAATGACCTCAGAAGTTACGTCCCATAGTGCTCACAGCCATTTGAACCATTTTAACATGTTCATGGATACTGGAGTTTTTATTTATGTATTCTACAGACAGAACAACATTATCAGCATTTGGACAAAGGAGGTAATGTGCGTTACACAGAGCTGACAAAGGAATTCTGCGTATGCCCATTTCGTAAACAAATGCGTGATTTGCGAGCCAGATACAGCTTGGAACTGCTGCTGGAGCGCTCTGCGATTGTGTACACCACGTTGAGACGTGCGTTTTTATACACATGCCGCATTGTTCCTGTAAACTCGACACGCTCAACATTGATGTTCGAGAGCACGGTCCGCGTGCCGACGGCTTAGGTATTTGTTTTGTGCAATACTTTAGACTAATAAAAATTGCTTCACAAAACTACTGCAGGATTACTTAGGAAGCCATGTAGCTAAAAACTTATAATCTGAGGTCTTTAATAAACCTTGCAGATTATAGGACTATGGTTTCAGTTCTGCTAAAATTTTCGGTTTAGCCAGAATCTTTAAAATTTCATTTGCAAACACGAACTGCTCCATAATTCTGGTGTTTTAATTTTTTGCCTTTTTTCTGTAAAAAGGGTTTGTCAACTTAATATTTGTTACTTTTTTCTGCTGTTGTTGCTGGATATTTGAAACTGCTTTACTACAACGTTAGGTATTAGAGCAAGCGGCTGCAACATGAACTGCGAGACCTATTGCAGTCGCTGTTAATAAATGAGAGCTGTACGAAACTGTGGTTTACCCTCTTTGTGAAAGATATCTCTCGTCACATTCTACTCACATTTTATTGTTGCTGATAATCAGAAACGTTTATTTCGAAGCTAGCGCTTTACCTTAGCAATACGTGATGTAGTTCAACTCGATTCTTATATAGGAACGGATAAATGTCGCTTAGTGGTTAATTTGTGAGCAGCAGAAGACGGTTCCAAAATGACGGACGTTGGTTAGCTGGCTATGTATTCACACGGTCTACTTGAGGCGAATAATGGAAATGAACCTTAAACGAAGTCAGTGCCTATTGGTTTCCTACATTGTATCCAAGCCGAGCTGGTGCCCCTTCTCTGATAACTTTGACGTTGACAGTACGTTAGACTCCTCCTACGCGCAGGACAATGAACTGCTACTGCTGACGTCACACAGTATGCGAATTTCCCACTCAGGTCGTAGACTTTGCTTCGTAGCAAATCAGAAAATTGTTATGTCAGTCGCGCATCTTCATTGCTCGAATACTGAATAACAGAAGAGTGTTACTGTTTGTAGCAAGTCTCAGGTTCTCTGTCAAAGCGATGAGGAATTACAAGTCTTTTTGAATGGACTGAACAGTCTATGGAGCATAGATCATGGATTAACAGCAAACCAAAGAATGCCGAAAGTATAGAGGAACAGCAGAATTTAGAAGAGCGACAAACTTAAGATCAAACTGGACACCAAGTAGTACGCGAAGTGAAAGTATGCCGTTAACCTGAAGGCATGACACACGAAGCAAGGACAAAGGACGCAAACTAAGTCAAGTAAAGAGAGAATTCGTCGCTAAAAGAGGTCTGCTACTATCAAACACATAACTTAATTTGGGGAAGAATTTTGCGACAAAATATATCTGGCATTTAAGTGGAGTGTACATAATATGAATCCCTTACATTGTAGTCGATATATGCTTGTGTGGGTTGTTATCTACGAAGCATAAGAAATGAATGGGTCCGCAACAGAAACGGCAAGGAAAGGAACACTTAGAAAATACTGGCTAAAAGAATTAGCAAAATTTTAGAATGTGTGTTAAGTCATCAGTGAATAACTTCCACGGCACTAGAGGGAGTCGTTGAGCACAAAAATTGTTGGGCAAGACAAGAAATTTGGATATGTAGAACAAATAATTGGGGTCGTTGGATGTAAATTCTAGTCTGAGAGACATTGGCATAGAAAAGGAAATCGCATTAAAGAGGTCAGAAGACTCTCGACCCTAAAAAAGTCAAGTAGTGTCAGCTCGTGCGATGGTGGTTGTAGACGTCTCTCTCGTTTTGCAGCCCTAGCAGAAAGTGCTCACATTTCACGTGTAATTGGACAGTTCTTATTAAGTTTCTGTTTTTAAGACGTCCCTGTGGCAGTCAAACCAAAGCTTTTGCTTCCAGAAAAAGCACTCAACACTTGAACCGTATTGTCAGTGGCGATGAAGGACAGACGACGGCCGCCTCATACCGCCGCCCTCTACAACTTCGCAAGTGCTCTAACGAACTCGACGTGAACGAAATGTTTAGCACTAATCTTCCTTCCCTCTTTCGTACCTTTCGCACCGTCAGCGAATCAATTATTTGGGATAAGGTAGGAGCGTACCTTTTATTTCGATTACGGTTGAGCGATTACAGGTAACTTTTCTTTAGACACGAAGACCACCAGTGGAACGGAGTCACTGAGGCGGAAGAGCGTGAAATTGATTGCAGAGGACAAGTTGTTCTCGCAGCACGGGTCTTTGTTACAGGGTTTAGGTACTCTGACGAAAAATCCCTAGTTGTCTGAGCAGCCAGGAAGCCGTGCTGTTGTCTCCAAGCATCTCAAATACTTGGCAGTAAATCTCGTATCCGAAAGGAGAAGCAAAACAAGACGGGATATTTTGGAACTGTTAGTACAGACAGAATCATTAAGCAAAAATAGACTGGCCAAAGATCACTAGTGGAACCTGATGTTTATAACAAACACTAACACACATATTATTCGTATTTGACCATTAAAGATATAACAATGAAAATTTTATGTGAAGATTCTTCTTTTTTAGGACATACGACAGTAAAAAAAAAAAAATAAACGTCGAACCAGCGTACACAGTTACTCAAGTAAAATGTGTCACAAATCGCAGTAATAATCAAGAAGCGACAAGTTCCCCTTCTTAGTGGCTACAGAGCCCTCTGTTGAAACATTCTAAATTCTCTTTCTAAGCGGTCACTATGTCTGTCACTTCAACCTTATCTCCTCTCTTAGGTCCCTCATATTCAAGCTGTATTAACACAGCTTTTAACACACTGAAGTTATGAAACTTATCGTTATCTATTACTTTCATCAGTTTTCTAATGACAATAACATCACAAACTGAATCATGACGTAATTGCAGGATTGTCATAATGGTTACTCTAATATTATACATTTAACTGAGTTGCAGGGTGTGCCTAAACCTCAATAGATGAAACGAAATAAGAGTTAGCCTACCTTTGTAGTATACCTGCCTCAAACCCACATTCAAGGTTCAGTAATTCATTTTTAAGTTTGCCATTGTTCCAAGATTACTCCACGTGAAGGCTAGTCAGTAAAACGTAGGCGTACACTTCTTCTGACAGTCCTGCAGATCGAACGGCAAACACAAGGTCTAAATGGAGAGTCTTCTGTAGTTCCATCTCCTATAAATGGAAGAATGGGATTGGGGCTGGTGGACGACTTGCAGAAAACGGATATCCAGCAGCAGTGAATTTATGAAATAATTTTACTACGCTACCAGTTTCGGTGCCTCATTCGCACTATCTCCAGTCGCTTGTGCTTACTAAAGGGATCACTACATCACTCTGGTATTCGTAGATATCTTCACAACGGACGTGGACACTTCACACACGTAAGGACGTTAGCGCCAGTAGATTCCTCCTCGATGGGCGCTGGCGTTCTGCCCTGCGCCTCCATGCAGCGCGGGCTCTGCACGGCCGCTACTAGGGAACAGAACGATTGTGAAACTCTCAGAAATAAATGACTGTTAACTGAAAAATGTCTCTTTAGCTCCTCGGCACACCACAGGACCCATATCTCCTTTCGGCTGTCTACACCCACTTTGGGGGTCACATCTGGTGGGCTCCTTCACGTTTGTATCAGGAGTGCTGATGTCGGCTGCCATGGCCGTCGAGGAGTTACACCTGCACATCAGCAGCCGTCGACATCTGCCATTATGGAGTGTGGTTAGTAACCAATTTTTGTTGGCTGTTTTCTTTGGAGCCATGTTGAGTCGGATCGGCAAAGGAACTTGAAAGTGACATTGTTTACACCACAAGAACTTGCAGGCCTATCATAGTTCCGCGGTAACGGTGAGAAAGAGCACTTATGGCCAACTAAGTGCCAGTACTGTAATTTATAAGGACGCGAAATACTCTGCACTAAGGCAGTGCCAGCAACGTACGAAAGTTGTATAAGGTTCGACCACCAAACATGACAGTGCGGTGAGTCCTGATGGACCATGACACGTTGGAAATATTAATATAGTTGTTTTTGCTTATTGATGTTGTATCAGTGGACTAGCTTGTCACTTGTTCTGTAGTACAGTTCAACATGGAGGTTTCACGACGAACTGAAATACATGCCACAATATTAAGAGGGGCTACTGAACTCTTGAAGGAACAGGTAGTCACATTACTCCAGGATAAAGAAGAACAAAACTGAGTTAATGAGGAGTTACAGAAAAAAAATGGAAGCATTGCAAGTTGTGAGTGGACTTACGTAATCCCAGGGAGGGGATGCCACGACCTTAATGTACACAATTGTCCCAGCCATTGATATTATGGCAGCTAGTATTTTCTAGGAAAGCGTCCAAAGATGTATCAGCTTTTCTGATGGTTGACGGAGACAGCTCGGTTATGGGACTGGTCTAATGCGAAATGTCTATCTGTGCCTAAATTGCGGCTAACGGGTGGCACTAAAACGTAAGTCGCATACCACAAAACTCTTAGTAAAACACAGATATTTGACCAGCTGGCTCAAGTGTTTCCCCAGTGCTGTCGTAACGAAAATAGCCTCAGATATCTCTGGGAAAAGCTAGTGGGATAACACAAAAGCACAGTGAGTCAGTAGGGGCACAATGTGACAAAATTCGTAAGGTGTACTGGTAGAGTTACGAATTGATGCACAATGAAGAGCCAAACAGAGTCACCTTGGACTTGTTCGTAAAGGTATTTCAGCAGATGGAAAATCGTAGCGTTTTCTCCTCAGCTATCAGGATTTCCACACAGATGGAAGTGATAGATATTGCGACTAACAAATGAAATCACCGTAGTGTCTTCTCCTCTGATTCTACAGGTTTGCACAAGGGAGCTACGTGAAGAAGCAGTATCGCAAGCCACAGTGCTTTGAATGTGGTGAGATTGGGCATAAGGAGCGTGACTGAAAAAGTAGAAAGCAAAGTAAGCGCAATAAAAAGTAGCGTTTATTAAATGCAAATGGGAATGCCTTGACTGTCGGAGATCTTTCCCAAAAAACGGCACACTGCAAGGACGTGTGCAGAGAATTATGTTGCTTGCTCATCACAATAAATAATTAGGAACGTAAATTCTTGATAGACATGGATGCACTTGTGTCAGTCGATGATCTGGACTTCTTAGGTGCGAAGATGTGTTATAGGTTATGTGCCGTGGGTAACACTGAGGTGGAATCGTTGGGGAAAAACTCTCGGAAAAAGATGACTGCTAACTGAACAATGTCTCTTTAGCTCCTCGGCACATCACAGGGCCACATCTCCTTTCGATTGTCTACACCCACTTAGGAGGTCACATCTGGTCAGCTCCTACAAATTTGGCGACAGAAGTGTTGATGTCGGCTGTCATGATAGTCCAGGAGCTACACTCGCACATCAGTACTCATAGACATTTGTTATTATGTAGTGTGGTGATAACCAATTTTTGTTGGCCTGTTTTCTTTTTTTCTCTTATTTTGCAGGCCTGTTGAGTGGGATCGGCAGAGGAACTTGACAGTGACTTTTAACGCTGGGGCTAAAAGGTTTAGGGAGTACATGGAGTTGTTGCTACATGTTGAAGTGGGATACGGACTCGATTTTCTGGATAAATATCGCGCTGTAACTGATCCTTTTGCGGTGTGCGATCTAACTTGGTGGAACTTTGTTTCACTAACTGCTCTCTCCCATAGCGGAAACAATGTTGCTAGGTGTGCTTATCAGAAGGTGTTACCAGATAAACTGCCTACACGTACATTTAATTCACACAATAACATACCGTCAGGAACGCAAAACTGAACTGGGTTAGTGTACGTATGGACTTACCGAGGGAATTGTTGCCCATCGAAGAACCATTGACCTGCACTGAATAGTTAGTTAAGTTGCTCTGTATGGTCCACAGGAAAATAGTACGTGCTACAGATACAAATGGAAATGTGTGAACAGTTTTGGCATGGACGAGACTGACCTGCCTAAGGGCATCATGGCTGCCAATCTGAGTGTCTTGGAGGAAGATAGGTCGGATGACGGCCTCAGCCAGCGTGTACTGTCAGCAGTTCTGCACTATGTGATCAAGTCAAACACTTGCGAGGAAAAGGTAAGGAAGACATGAAAGCTTTATTGCTTAGATTCACAGATTTGTTCAGTTCATTGGGTTACTTACTTACAATGCCTGTAACACAGCATTGGATGCGAACAAGAAGCAGTAAGCTGGTGTATAAAGTGCCAAATAGATCTCAAAGCATTTACAACTTTAGATGAAGGAACCGACTGCCCATCACTTGGCTGATGGAATCACTGAGCATAGTCAGAGCCCCTGGAGTGCGAACAATGTCATTGTGCCCAAAAAGTCACGGGATGGTACTACGAAATATATGGTCTGTTGTGATTATCAATACCTAAACATAAACACTGTCACCGATGCATACCTCGTCCCAAACATTACAGAAATACTCAGTAATCTTGGTCAATGTGAATACTTCTCGACGGTGGATTTGAAGAATGGCTACTACCAGCTTGAAGTAGTTGCAGAAGACTCGTTGAAGACAAATTTTTGCACACCATTGGAATCTTACCAGTACGGTAGGATGCTATTTGGACTGAACAGTGCACCTGCGACATTTCAGAGCCTCATAGGTAGACTGCTCGGGGGACTGAAAGCTAAAAAGTACATGGTTTGTCGTGATAACATAATTGCATTTTCAAAGGATATAGAAGAACTTATTGGTGAACGCATTTTCACTCAAACAGAAGTAAACTATGTGGGGCATGTAATCAGCCAAGAAGGAGTAAACACATCCCCAGCTGACATTTTGTACCACTGGAGATTCTAAAGCAGTTGCAGACGTTTTTAGACTTCTCTAATTATTACAGCAAGTTTGTGATAGATTCCTTGCAAATTACCAAGCCCTTGAATCGTCTGTTAAGAAAAGGGGTGAAATTAGAGTGGTCAATGGAGTGTCAAGCCATGTTTGAGAAATTAAAATATGGTCTGGTATCAAGTTCTGTGTTGGTATTTCCTAACTTCAAATTAAAAGTTCGTCCTATTGTGTGATGCTATTAATACAGCAATTGGTTGTGTTTTGAGCCAAATAATGGACAGTAGGGAACAGCAAGTAGTAGGGAACAGCTAGTGACTTCTGCATTGAGACAACTGAACAAGGCAGAATGCAAATATTCAGTAACAGGAAAAGAAATGCTGCTTGTTGTTTATGGTATTACCTACTTTTACTCTTATTTATGCACACAAACATTTAAGATAGTTAATGGCCATGATTCCCCGAGGTGGCTATTGGGACTGAAAGACACTTCCATAGATTGACACGATGGGCACTGTCTCTAAGCAAGTTTGATTATGAAGTGGTGCACAAACCACTAATGCAGACACATAAAGCAGGAAAACTGGAGCTCTGCAAGCACTAAGGTACAGCTATAGTTTGTGACACACGAAAGATCCCTATGTAGGATGTGTAGACTGCATGTGGTATCTCCTACATCTTTCAGAAACAAAGTGTTGCGACAGGTATATGACCACCTATTGGCAGCTCATGGAGGATGTAGAATGACAGATAGACAGAGAGCCAAACAGTTTTGGTAGAGAACCAGAAAGCAAGATGTTGAATAGTATGTGAAAGACTATCTGTCATGTGCACAAACGGCACATCTTAGTCCCTGACATATGCCGTATGGCAAAACCCTTTGAAAGGCTAGGTTTGGATATTCTTGGACCATTTAATAGGACAGCAACTGGAAATAAGTTTATTCTGACAATAATGGACTACCTTCCAGAGTTGGTGGCAGTGATAGCGACTCTGGGCTAGTGAGCAGGCACTGTTACAAACGCAATGGTTAATAACTGGATCGTACATTTGCTGTTCCACATACTATAATCACAAATCAGGGTACAGATTTTACCTTAGATCTTTTGAGGCAGTTGTTACCTAATTTGTATCTGAAAGCTTCACACTAGTCACAAGTGAATGGATGTACCAAGAAAGTTCAACGCACAACTTCGAAAATGTTGAATCATTATGTAAATAGCACAATAATTGATACACATATATTCAATATGTCGTCTCAGCATATAGTTCTAAAATACACACTAGACATACAAGATGATGTGTGGTAGATAGATGCCATCTCCTTTCGAGATTCTGAAGTCTAACGTAGGTGCTAAGGAGGAATGAATGAAAAAGTTGATGAAATGTTTAAGAGAAGCTTGGCAGTAGGTCAAACAAACGAATACAAAGACATTCGAACATCAGGAACAGGTGATGCAATGTATGTGGAAGTTTCCGCAGTATTGAGTACGTCAGTGGGTTTTGGTAACGAACCCTTATACACCAAAAAGAACAAAAAAATTTTAACCAAATATCAGGGTCCATACCAAGTGATAGAGATGACATCACTGGTAAATGTGAAGCTGCTACTTAAAATGAAGACATCAGTTATTCATGCAAGCCGATTCAAATGCTTCAGTGCAGTGGGAGATGGTTCACCACAGATACCAGTGCCACATGTGGTACAGAATAAAATCTCTAAGAGGACACAGGAGTCAGTAGCTACATAACATACTGTATGTATTGTTCAGTGTGTACGTTTTGACTTCTTTAAAGAGAGAATTCAACTCTTCGCTCTTAATGGAACAAAAGCGAAGGATGGAAAAGTAATTTCCAGAGTACCCCAAGGATGTGTGATAGGACCTTAACTGTTTACAATGTATATAATAAATGATCTACGAGAAAGTTCGGAAGCTCCTTAGCACTGTTCGCAGATGACATAGTTGCCTATAAGAAAGTAGGAACGCCATAAGACAGTACCGATTTGCAGAACTACCTGCACACGTATAATGAGTGATAACAGCTGTAGCAGCTGACCCTCAACGTAAATAAATGTAACATATTGCGCATAAACAGGAAAAGAAATCCACAACTACACTACTGCACTACTGATGATAAATTGCTGGACACGGTATCTACCATAATATACCTAGAGGCTCTTCAGTGGAATGACTACATAAAACAAATAGTAGGGAAAGCAGACGCGAGACAGATTCCTAGGGAGAATTTTACGGAAATGTAACTTATCCACGAAGGAAATGTCTTACAAGTCGCTTGTTCGACTGATTAACGAGTATTGTTCATCAGTCTGGGTTCAAAAAAATGGTTCAAATGGCTCTGAGCACTATGGGACTCAACTGCTGTGGTCATTAGTCCCCTAGAACTTAGAACTACTTAAACCTAGCTAACCTAGGGACATCACACACATCCAGGCCCGAGGCAGGATTCGAACCTGCGACCGTAGCGGTCACGCGGTTCCGGACTGCGCGCCTAGAACCGTGAGAACACCGCGGCCGGCCCATCAGTCTGGGATCGTTACCAAGTAGTAATGATAGAAGATATAGAGAAGGTACAAAAAAGACCGGCGCGTTTCACTACGGGATTGTTTAGCTTGTGCGAGAGCGATATAGAAATGCTTCACAAACTCCAGAGGCAGAGGCTACAAGAGAGGCGTGAGTACCCTCTGCCGCTCAGCGTTAGGTGTCTTGCGGAGAGTGATGCAGACGTTTATTTCTGAGCCATTGTGGGGAGCGCGTTTTTTTTTTTGGGGGGGGGGGGCAGGATGTTGGTTCTTGTTTGCACTAGGTACGTTAAGATTTTCGTATTATGTAGGAATAGGTGGTATTTTATTATGCACCAAAGCTTTTCGAAGGAGAGCCTGCCTGCATCACAGAGGTGGCCGGCACCAGCAGCTGGAAAGTCCATGGTGATCTTTCTGTTTCTACACCTCATCCTGACGTGAGTACGGGATGAATCACAGAACCAACCTCTGGAATCAGGACTGCTGTTCTAAAGAAAATCCTACGTCCTGTTAACAAGTCATCTATGGACGCTTCGATTGACTCCGAATGTGCAGAATATGAGAAATGAAGAGCGCGGGTTAGAAGAATGCTGATGGGTTTTCAGGAAAAGGCCTATGGATTACAACTACCTTATAGAAAACAGGAAACAGGTGATACAGGCGACCAGCCGTGTGCCGAGAACACTGACTTTGAGAAGGAGAGGATGAGTAAATGAAGGCGAAAAACCGTTCAAGGCAGTGTTTGGGACAGCTGATGACGAAGATATACAGAATTTAAAGAGCACGCTGAACCAGGTACAAGCAGTGACGGACGCTACTAAGGCTAAGGTAGAGTGACATACTACCCAACTGGTAAACATGGAGCAGGCTGTACTGAGTAGCACAAGGATGGTGCGGGAATTGGCAACAGAGTTGATTTAGTACCAAGCGGATTGTGAGTGATGACCTCGAAAAGGATACAGCAACAACTAAATGCAATAGAGGGCACTTAGTTGTGGCTATAATGTTACAGCTTTTGACAGAAAGTACCAATGCCGTAAGACTGGAAACAACAACGTTATAGGAAAATAAATGGGCAACTAAGTGCTACTCCAACGCCGGTGCAGCAGTTATTAGCTGGATTGCGAGAAGCACAGAAGGATTTTGTAACTCAGTTACGACAAGTAATGAAACCAGCTGAGGCCGATTTGGCAATGTTTTACCACATATCAATAGTCGAAGTGAAGATAGATGGAACAAGACTACATGTGTCGATACGTTTTCCGGTAGTAGGATTGGTTGTCCGATGTCAGTATCTTATTGGAAATGGGCACAAGTACGCACTAGCGAAATACTAATAATTTCAGAAAACGAATAAACTTATGCTCGTATGTCCTTGGAACAGTAGGGTTGCCAACAGGAGAGTATCACGGTCTATCCAACCATGGTAGTCCGTGCTGAAATACAAACATATGAGGTACAACTGTTCCTGAGGAAATATGAAGCAACAGAGTATCGGAGGGAAGGAAATGTGAAGCAACAGAGTGTCGGAGGGAAGTATTAACCTCCACTCACATTTTCAAAGAATGGGCGCACTTAGGACTAATTCAGTGTACACTCAAGAGGCTATAATTCTGAATTGTTACACTTAAGGGAAGCCAAAGGTATGTCCAAGTCGGAGTTAAAAGGCAGTGGAATCCTAATAAATCATACGATTTATGACATAGGCGGAGCAGCATTTCGCCTACCAGCCTTTTGCTGGTTTGCCAGAGAAGCCTTCGAGATACTGCCTGGCAAGAACCCAACATTTTTTAACTATACCTTGAACCCGGATATTTTTCTCTCAGCAGACCAATTAACAGCGTCACAGAAAGGGCAAATTTCCGATTACAGATGTTGCAACACATTCAACAGTACCGCAAGAAGCAACATAACAAGGTTATGAAGCTAAGCGTTTCAGCTACTAATACTGTTAACGATTCTTCTTGTCATTCATGTGATTTTTATTTGTTAGAAGCGAGAGCAGTGCAACATCCAGGATTACCTATTCATCAATCCACTGTTGCTAGGTTCAGCAATATGACAGTATGTCAGAGTAATCAAATCGAATCGTAAAGTTAAGCACCAGGAAGCAAGAGTAAAGAAACGATTAGGAATTAGGTTAATAGTTTAACGGGATTATGACCCGTGAAACTAGCTTCAGTGTAAAAACAGAGAGATAAAAGGTGAATTAATAGAGCATTTATAATAGTAGAGTAAAAAATTCGGGGCAAGTTTTATAAAGAAGAGTAGATCCTGCAGAGCAGAAAAAAAAATTAAGCGGGGGATAAAATTTTGTTGAAAGCGACCCATCGACTACGCAGTGATGGCGTAATCAGTGTCAACACTCGGTGAAGCCGAAGTACAAACAAGCAGGGAGCTCAATCCCTCAGACTGTGCAAGAGTCAACGTCATCGACAGCTGATTCAGCACATTGCAAGGCGGACACAATAGTCTTCTGTAACGGGGCTACATGTGGTAACTACACGTAGCTATGATGCAAGGACTATTTCAGGCTGCAAACTTTCCATACAGGAGCTCTCCAAAGCTCTGGAATTAAACATTAGGAGACCCAACAACTCTGACAAACTGGAGAAATGGGTGCACATTCGGTCACCAGTACGGGGGCATCACGTTATCGACTTCTAATAAAACCCGCACCTTCTTTCCACTCTCTCACTCTCAGAGTCCGGCCACTCAATTTGCATCGCTAATATCGACTGAAGCCAAGCTCTTATAGTTGCAGGATGACCCAATGAATACGACGAAATGTTACCAGCTGCTTCTAGTGTGGAGTTTATCGCTACGGGTCCACAGCTGTCCGGCTGTGGAGGGGACTTCAACTCTGGAAGCTTCATTCTTACTGACCACACCTATTACTATCCGAAGATGAGGGCCGGACAGATCTTCTGTGAATCAAGAGCCGATCTGCCCATATGTGATTTGTTCAACTTCACCTGTGGCACTACTCTTCGGCTTACTGGCTGTAACCTGGGACCGCGTCTCGCGCTGTCGTTTGTGTCGCTGTTGGGTCTTCTGCTTACACGTCCATCTCGACAACCGACAACAGGTGCACGTAGATTTCTGTGACCGAGTTTTAGTGTATCTACACTCAACGAGGCTCCGACAGACTTCCACGGCCACGCCAGGCTGCAGAGACGCACCTGCCGCTGTAGCCTTCTACGACGGGGCCGTGGTGTTGACCCAGACGACGCCAGGGGCAGAGCCAGAAGATTCCTAGGGCGGCACTGACTCGCTGTCCTGTGTCTCCATGCAACGCGGGCTTAACATGGCCGTTACCAGGCCTTGCAGGGAAGAAGACAGACTGATTGTAAAGTTCTGTAAATGGCTGTTAATTGAATGACTTCTCGTTATGCCTTGGCACACCACAGGCCAAACCTCCGCTCGATTATCCTGCACCCATGTAGGAGGCCGCAACTGGCGGGGGGAGGGGGGAGGCTCCTTCACAATTTTGGTTATATGAAAGAGAGGTAAGTTAAAATTACTGACAAAGAACATTATTGTGAGGTTACGCTTCTTAATCATTACTGCTTCACGTGAGGCAGTAAGTCAGACGATTTTAATTTCAAATGCTTCCAAATTGTTGAATGTAATAGTAACTAATAGCTTTCAAAATTCAATGGTGCTTCCGCGTGTGCAGTGACCATTGTCTTTCCACGTACACGTCATTAATTACGTAAGATCAAATTAAATCCAACACAGGTAGTATTGTCTAGTTGAGAACTTTTACACTTAATAATTAGGTTTTCACTAAACTACAGTTCCATAATTAGTAACAATTTTGGCTAACTAATTAAACCAATCATGATAATTATGTATGTTTATATCCGATCGTTATTAGGGCAGCATATTTGTGTGTCGTGGTAACGATGATCTGTACACTTTCCTGGATTCTTTCGGTCTGTATGCTTCAGAATTGATGCCTTATCTGATAATTACGTATACTTACCCACAGTCTATTGCTAACATACCGAATTTTGTATGGAGGGTACGATACTATGTATTCTTTCAGAAAGTCCTGAATTCTGTCGCCTAAAATTCTTGTCAGCAAATTGAACATGTTCGGAAATTTGATATTTCCGGAATTTTCCCCTTCAGCTGTGTCCTTCTGTGTTAAATATGTTTTTATTCCATTTCACAGATAGTCACCGGTGTTTTCCGTCTGAAACATTGCGTTAAACATTTCAGCCATATCTGCATGCAGATTGATCACGTACTTGAGTCAGAGGACGTGCAGTTGATCGTTGGCAGGAGATGTGCAGTTCTGGACTCTGTTCAGTTTTTTTTCTTTTTCAACAATGTCGAGTGTTATCTTCAGCTGATGCATTATATTCTTAGAAACTTCATTTTCAAATTCCTTTATGCAACAAGTAGTTTTTTGGTAGTCTATTTTATTTCCGCAGAGGTCTTACCATAACTAGGTTGTAGCTTCTTGCTCTGATTTTTCAACTTTTGTGTCGGCTTGCTGATCCAGGCTCTGGTAGAACCGCCACCGACTGCATAGAAAAGTTTATTTTGCCTGTTCTGGATGAACTCGCCTCGTATCTTTCGATTTTTCTCGGTGTTTAAAGCTATTTGTTGCTTCAAAATTTCCAAAGCTTCTTCAGTTTTTCTCGAATGCAGCCAATACTTTTCTACCATTTACTTTTGGATATTCAGTTTAAGCTCTTTCATATCCTTCAGGTTGGTTGCATCGGATCTCAGGCTTTTGATTTTCGAGTATTGTTATTACTATTATTATTTGTAGAAGTAGTATGATTCAGTGATTTGATATGCACTGTGCTATGTCCACTGTGAAGAAATAAACTAAGAATGACTACTTAAATTCTAAAGATACCCTGAAGACCATTATGTTGTGAAGTGAAAGATATGCGTAAATTAGTACATAGATTATGTCACAAATATGGAAGCAAGACTGTTGTTGACAGGACAGCAGAAGAACCGACGGACTGACTCCTTTTGAAGGAGACAAGGCTCAAATTCCTATCTAGCAATTTTCAGTAGGTTTTCGTGGTGTCCTTAACAATCCAAGGTGGTTTCTTGAACACGGGAATGTGCTATTTCTCCTCTTCTCGTCCTCTCCTCCAAACCCACCATTATCATCCAAAGTTTGCTGTTGCCATGTTTCCAAAGATGTTAATGTGACTCTGAACTCTACATATTTCCTTAGTGACAAATGATGCATTCCGGCAATACCTCTTACGGAAGATGGGCTAGAAACAGAATTCAATCGTATGGGTGAGCATGTTACATGTTTTCATGTTTGTTGAGTAAGAATAGGTACAAAATGGAATAATATGAGACACAGCTCGCAAAAATTGATTCGGATCTTTTTTATGGAAGCGCCCCTACATTCAGCCAGGGTTGTTTTTCCGGTTATGAGAAAGAAATATTTACCGTGCACCATTTGTTTCTGAGATAAAAAGAGGCTGCAGTCCACTTAACAATAGACTGTCTTCGTATACTCTTGTTCATGGCTTCATAGTTTAATTCGCACCGTTACGAGAAAAAGTAGAGGAATATCTCGACCATGGCACCAGGTCGAGGTCATGACAAATTACCAACACCGGTGAGGGGGGCTGCCCCACACAGCGTTTCAGGGCTATGCGGCGGAAACTCCTCAGATGTTTTGTAGCAAACTCTGTGAAGACCGTAGCCGTGCAATGATTCGGCAGAAAACAAAAACAAAATGGAAATAGAACAGGTTTCCCTCTGTTGTCCGGACCTTAGTCGCTTCAATTAATTCCCGTCACGACTTGCGCAAGTCACGGGCTTTAGTGCTCGGTGTAATGAAGCCTTCCGCGTTTGTTACTGCCTCCCAATTAATAGCGCAACCCAATCCTGCGGTTCCTCTTCCTCTCTCTCTCTCTCTCTCTTTCTCTCTCTCTCTCTCTGTCTCTTTCTCTCTCTCTCGCGGGCCACTTTGTCATGGCGGATATTATACGCCACCGCGATCGTAGAATTTTCTGCAGCGACTACGTGATTGCCATAAAACTAATTTTCGCTCGTTTGCCTGCGTTATCCTTCACAAGCCAACTGCAATTTAATGCTGAAGAGGTCAAAGTGTCACGTTGCCACATTTATTAATTAAAGAAGTACAGCTTTCTTTCCTTATAGAGCAGATCATGTAGATAGGACGATTTGGTATACAACTGTTCATCCATGAGAGCACAAACTTAGCACGCCCCTTTCCAAACTGTTGCACAACAGCTAAGCGATGGATTTGTACATTCCATAAGCATCCGCAAACTGATAAACGTTTTTGCGTTCTGAAGGCCAGAGCCGTCCTCAAAAACTCTCTTGTTAAAAAATTCGCCAGACAAAAAAATTAAGTCACTTTCGTTCATATGCTTGATAGTGCCAGCCGAAGCTAATATTGTTTTAATCGGATAATGTCGGTTTTTTCCCTTGTTTATGGTCATTACCTTGCGTTTATCGACACTTAAAGAGAGTTGTCAACAAGTAAAACAAGAGATGCATTGCTTAAGTTGTTCTGAATACACGTAGGTTGGAACTTAAATAGTGGCAACACTGCTGTGGAGACACTACGCAATGGAATCTAATATTGTCACTGATAACACACGTTGTTGACATCCCTACCTTACCTCCGAGCAAATGGACTCGCCCGTCCCACTTCACCAACGTGCGCACAATCGAGGAAAACATAGCCACTTGTGAGCGAGCGGTCTAACGTAACGGTGTCACTATGTTTTCGAAACAGGAACAACGGCTGAATCAAGACTGAATGTGCCATAGGTCGTGTAGCACGACAGTGTCATCAAAGTCTTTAACAGGCGTGCAGAGAATCGACATTGCCGTGCAGAACAGTGGCAAGTTGGGTAAAAGCCTTCAACGAAGGTCGGCAAACTTACATAGACATACATCGGGCATGTCGTCCTAGCGTCTCTGAAGAAGAAGTGCATGCTGTTGTCGCGTTAGTGGACAGTGATCGACGCCATACCACACGTGAGTTCGCCCATGAAACCGGATTAGCGCATACGACTGTCCTCCGCATCCCGAAGGAACTCCTGGGCATGCGAAAAGTTGCATCACGATGGGTTCCGCATGACTTGACGGAAATGCAGAAGTGGATGCGTTACGACGCTGCTCAGACGCACTTGGAGCGCTATGAGCGCGAAGGAGAGGCTTTCTTACGCCGTATTCTAACACTGGATGACAAGGGCCACATCGTACTAGCCAAAACTGAAACGACAATCCAACGAACAGCGTCAGTATGGGTCACCGCGAAAGTCAGAAGTGCGTCAGAGCCCCAGTATGGTAAAAGTTATGATGATTCTCGTGTACGACTGTGATGGTGTTATCCTAACGCATTACCTTCCTCCTCGGACCGTCAACGCACAGTATTACTGTTCGTTTTTCGAACATCACCTACGATCAGCTTTGCGAAAGGAGCGGCGGCACTTTCTGCGGAGCGCACCCATCATTATGCACGACAATGCGCGGGCGCATGCAGCTGCTCTCCTGTCCCTTTCCTTTGAGCTGTGTTAACACCTGCGGATGCTACAGTAGAATGTTAATTTTCGAAATTTTAAGCAAAGCAACAAGTATGAAGTTAAGAAAAATGTAAATTGTGCATCACGTCTGGGGTCCACGCAACTGGCCATCTCCATGCCGTCGACTCTAATGCGGCTATTAGAATTTATGAACAAAGGTGCATTGCTGAAAACTCACCATGGGGTGCAAAATTAATTTTATAAGAAACTGACAACATTATCGTGAGAGGATGTACATTACTGTTTTAACTTGGAAAAGGCTCTAGTGGAAGTACAATGTTGGACACATTCGTTATTTCCAGATCTTGCACTTCATTCGAGCTTTTCCATGTGAAATTCTCGGTCGTTAAGCTTTCGATTTGGAGCAGAATGGTGTCTTTATATCAAAGCCTCACTAAAGTTTGTTGAATCACTGTTACATGCAATTAATCTTTGCGAACTGACTTACAGCTGGCAAACGAGGAGCAAACCGTTCCGTTATCATTGGCGGATAGGGCATTAGTGAACCAATATTCCAAAAGCAGACTGAACTAGGTGAAGGGATATTTGGATCAGAAAAATGAAGTTATTTGTAGTTTTGAACTCCTGATATGCCTTATTTGTTTATGGTAGTTTATAAACACTGTATGTGATATACTTGCGGCTCGAAAAGCGGCCTCTGATCACTGAAAGACAGTGCCAAAAAAATCTGGCATACAAACTGTCCAAGTGGTACAATTCTCCGAAGCGCGAAGTCGGGAGACACGTAACAGTTGACCAAGCCTAAAGCAAAATGTCCACATTCAAAATTAAATAAATAAGTAGCTAAATTAATGAAGCTCACAACTGTGATTGATGTAGTCTGAAGAGGAATCTGTCACAGGCTCGGAACCACAAAGAATGAAATTATGTAATAGTCCACAGATTGATATGGCGACACTATTTTACGTTTCCAGAATGAATTTTCACTTTGCAGCGGAGTGTGCGCTGATTGGAAACTTCCTGGCCGATTAAAACTGTATGCCGGACCAGAACTCAAACCACAAACCTTTGCCCTTTGTGGGCAGGTCTTTTTTTTTTCTTCCTTTTCTTTTAAATTCTTCGCTTTGATCGTTATTGTTCTCAGCATTAGGTCGGATTTCGTTCAGCTTTTTTTATTACAGAGGGCAGGCAGCCCTCTGACCGATCACGCTGAGCTGCCTTGCCAGCTACTGTCGAACGCTGATCCACCCCCAGAGCTTCACTTCCACCAACAGCTCATTTCCTGCCTCCCAAACTTCACGGAATTACCCCTACATACCTTGAGGGGCTGGTACTCGTGCAAGAAAGGATATTACGGAGACCTGTGTTAGTCACAGCCTGCGAGATTGTTCCAGAATGAATATTCATTTTGCAGTGGGCTGTACGTTCACCTGAAACTTTCTGTTGGATTAAAACTGTGTGCTGGACCTTTCTAAAGTGGAAGAGGTGGTTATGGCGGAAGTGAGGCTGTGCGTGCGGGTCGCGAGTCTTTAGTCGATAGAGCCATTTGCCTACGAAAGCAAAGGTCCCTGTTTCCAACCCGGGTCCGGTACACAGGTCTAGAAGATCTGATGTCGTCCTCTACTTTCTGACAGAACGACTTTGTCAATTGTCTTTCTATCCTTTTTTCCTACCACTTTTGTAAATCACATGTCAATTTCCCTAGAAAACCGCTGAAACAGTTGCAGTGGTAAACATTTTTTCTTCCACAAAAAAGATTACACATCTTTTGCTGTGCGGAGGGTCCCCCAACTCCCTCTACCCGCCAAATAAGTCAAAACCTGCAGGCTGAAAACAACCCTAATACTGCAATTTTTATTTTATTTTTTGACGTATGTTATGAATCGTCAACATCAACAATTGTCCATGGAAGAAGAAGAAGAAGAAGAAGAAGAAGAAGAAGAAGAAGGAGAAGAAAATATTTTAAAAGATTTAGACAAACCACGAAAAATGCTCAAAAAATGCATGTTTTCGGAAGAAATTGAAATACATACTTTCAACATAAGCATGTGGTCTAAGGATTTAACGAGTTGTTTTTAACTCGAGTTTATCTTCGAATTTTATATCCAGTCCGAGTGGTTCTCAATTTAAAATGGTTTTTGATTGCTAGGCATAATGAGACTCAATACGTTCAGCAGCTGATAAATAGTTCATCGTGTAGAGGTAATGCAGACGTCTGAACCAAATGTCCGACTCTGGTAATGGCAAGAAACAATGAAAATAAACTTCTCAAAAAAGGTTTTGCACTCGTGTGGCCGTGTGCGGGCTTAGAAGGGCCATACATTCAACGAGTCGCTGTTATTACTAATCTTTCGCACGATTCTAGTGCATACTAACGTTTCATAAATGCTGCTCTGGTGCGAGGTGCTTCTCAAGCGTATACGATAAATCGGAATACAAAGTTTTACGAGCGTATTGAATAACATACGAGAGCGGCAACGTCGCGCAGCGATGTTAGCGCAACCAGCTAAGACGGCAGACTAGAAGAACCGCCTTTGAAAATATTCTGAGCTGTTATGCCGTCACCGGATAAATTTCTTCTTGAAATCCAGCGTTTCGCCCCCATCTGCGGAGCACGCCTTCCAGGGGGGTATTGTAGCTTTCCGGATTTCTGATTCAAAACTACAATCGATGGGGCAAAATGTTGGATTTGGACAAGAAATTCATCCGACCACAGCTTCATAGCGCGGAATATTTTAGTGAAGTTTAACATTTTTCGAACTTTGTCTGCCGGTCATGCGTTCTAGTCATGCCATTTTATTTTTTTCTTCACTTCTTTCGCCAGACACTTTTATTACTAGAGCAAAACGTGTTTCGTCGGGAAAGAACAATAGTAATACGAAGAACCATCATGAGGCATTCCAGGCGAGGTATAATCGAGATATAACAAATCGCGATGCAGTGATTATTTATTTGTCGATGTATTGATTTTTATATCACAGTGAAGTCATGTCGGGATACACACTCTAAAGTAAAAAATAAAACGACGCACCACCGAGGAATTATGCGAATGGGACGGAAATAAATATATGTAATATACATGTACAGACAAAGAAATGTCCACAATTTCAGGAAAGTAGTATGCTTTATTCAAGAGAAAGAGCTTCATAAATTGGGCTTGTCAATAACGCGTCGTTAGACTTCTGGCCCTTATGCTTGTTGGATGCCCTCCTGAGTGATGTCGTGCCAAATTCTGTCCAATTGGTCCGTTAGATCGTCAAAATTCGAAGGGATTAGAGGGCCCTGCTCGTCCCGCTCCAAACGTTTTCAGTTGTGAAGAGATGCGGCGACCCTACTGGCCAAGAAGGAGGGGTTTAGCAAGCACGAAGACAATCATTAGAACGTCTCCCCGTGTGTGGGCGTGCGTTATCTTACTGAAGTGTAAGCCGAGGATGGGGTCGCCATAAAGGGCAACAAAACGGGGCGTAAAATGTCGTTGACGAACCGCTGTGCTGTAAGGGTGCCGTGAATGACAACCAAAGGAGTGCTGCTATGAAATGAAATGACTATGACTCCTAGCTATCGGGCCGTATGGCCTTCGACAGTCAGGATGGTGCCCCACGGCTGTGCGGGGCATCTCCAGACCCGGCTTCGCTGGTTATCGAAGCTCAGTTTGAAGCGAGACTCATCACTGAAGACAATTCTACTCCGGTCAATGAGATTCCAAGCCGAAGACGTGTCTGGAGATGCCCTGGACACAGGTGAAATACCAACCTGACTGTCACCCGCCATAATACCCGAAAACCAGGAGTCTGGGTTGTCCCTTCTTTTCATTACAGGACCACTTCGGTTATCATCTGGAGCTACCTTACAGGACACGTTGACGATGTTCTACGCCCCGTTTTGTTGCCCACAATGGCAAGACATCCTGGGATTACATATCAACAAGATAAAGGCCGGTCGCAGACGGTGCTTGTCTCCGTGCTTGCGAAACCCTACCTTGGCTAGAAGTGTCGCCGGATGTCCCCCCAGTTGCGTATGTTTGAGGCATTATGGGAAGAGCTCTCGAACCAGCTGGGATTTTGGAGATCTAATCCGGCAATTGACAGTATTTGGCACAATAGGCTTCAGGAGGACATCCAAGAAATTGGAAATTTGTTGTAAGGTCTTGTGGGACCAAACTACTGAGGTCATCGGCCCCTACGCTTATACACTACTTAATCTAACTTACGCTAAGGAGGACACATACACCCATGACTGAGGCATGACTCGAACCTCCGACGGGGCGGTCGTGCTGACCGTGAGAAGACGTCTCAGACCGCGTGCAACATCCAACAACTCTGCCAATCAGTGCGAAGCCGAATAACTACTTACATAAGGGCCAGGGGTGGAGAAACGCGTTATTGGCTTGCTAAATTTGTGAAGCTCTTTCTCTTGAACAAATCATCCAATTTTTCTGAAACTGTAGTCATTTGTTTGTCTGTACACAGAGATCACATCTACTGATTTCTGCAGCATTTTTTTTCATCACGGTTCCATATTATAGCACGATTATATCTCGCCAAGAACGTAACAAAATATTGGCATTATTATTATTATTGCTGTTGTTGTTGTTTTTGTTGTTGCTTTCCGGATAAACATGGTTCGTTGTAGCGATACAAGAGTTTGGCGGAAAGTTAGAAAATAAAAAGACTGCAATGCCGCCTTACCTTGTAGCGCTAACGCTGCTGCTCACCGGCTACACTGTGATGTAATATTCAACGGGATCGTAAATACCGGGTGATCAAAAAGTCAGTTTAAATTTGAAAACTGAATAAATCATGGAATAATGTATATAGAGAGGTACAAACTGACACACATGCTTGGAATAACATGGGGTTTTATTAGGAAAAGAATACAAAAGTAAAAAAAAAAGTCCGACAGATGGTGCTTCATCTGATCAGAATAGCAATAATTAGCATAACAAAGTAAGACAAAGCATAGATGATGTTCTTTGCAGGAAATGCTCAATATGTCCACCATCATTCCTCAACAATAGCTGTAGTAGAGGAATAATGTTGTGAAGAGCACTGTAAAGCATGTCCGGAGTTATGGTGAGCCATTGCCGTCGGATGTTGTCTTTCAGCATCCCTAGAGATGTCGGTCGATCACGATACACTTGCGACTTCAGTTAACCCCAAAGCCAATAAACGGACGGAATGAGGTCTGGGGACCTGGAAGGCCAAGCATGACGAAAGTGGCGGCTGAGCACACGATCATCACGAAACGACGGCGCGCAAGAGATCTTTCACGCGTCTAGCAATATGGGGTGGAGCGCCATCTTGCATAAACATCGTACGTTCCAGCAGGTGTTTATGAGCCAGGCTGATGCGATTCTATAACAAATCGCCGTACCTCTCACCCGTCACGGTAGCAGTTGCGCCGTCTTTCGGACATTTTGAGAACTTTGTTTTTTTCTGGTTCTAATAAAACCCCATGTCATTCCAAGCATGTGTGTCAATTTTTACCTCTCTATCTACATTATTCCGTGGTTTATTAAGTTTTCAAATTTACACGTACTTTTTGATCACCCGGTATTTAAATCCCGGTTTCTCGAAAACCTTTGAGTAGCGCACCGTACTAGAGCAGCATTCGGTAAGTGTAGGCGCGTGCTACGATGGCGGCTCCCTTATGATAGTTACTGACCGACGTGCGGCGGCACGGGCAGGTGCCGGGGCGGCACGGCGGGGCCCGGGCCGGCGGCCGCCTGCTGGCCGACGTGCAGCCGGTTGCGCAGAGTCACCAGCTCCGTGCTGAGGCTGCGCAGGCGCTGCTGGAGGTGCACCGCCTCGTTGCTCGACGACGCATCTGCAACAGCCACACACACGTCTGTGCTGCACACTAGCCACTCTGCTTCCTGCGTCTTCAGCTCACCCCGCATCTAGCGCTGCGGAGCCTGTGCCGAAGGGTGCGAGAACAGTTCCAGGACGGGGTCAACCCTAGCTCCACTTACAAAACTTCGGAGATCGTCTAGGGATAATTTCTGGATGGTTCGTCGTAAGTCACGTGTGCTCTTTAATGACTTGTACGACATTAATAATGGCATTCTGATTTATTAGGTTTGTTACTACAATTAACTTCGTTTCTACTTCCTGCTGTGTATCAAACGCTCTATTAACGTACAGCAAACACTGCCGGAAAAACAAACCCGGCCAGTGTCAACTACAAGTTCGAGGGAGAAATGTAAAGTGAGCATTATTGTTGTCAGTGACTGAGTGGACCGAGTTTGTTCCAAAGAAGACTGACAGCGCATACCCTCTACATTTCCACTATTGTACAGATATTTTTAGTGAAATAGAGTTGCAAATGCAAGAATTCAAACAAACCACGGGTCTCTTATACCAAAATATTTGGAAAACAACCTCCGAATTTTGTCGGTGGAGTCCGGGTCACCCTGAATAAGACGACACGTACACTCAAACTTACATGCAAGCAGATACAGTATGTAACAAACTTAAAGGCCCACTTTTTGAAAACCAGTCATTTTCTCCCACTGCGAGAAAAAAGTTCCAAATTTGTCTCGTACGAGCCTACAGCCTTCCTCTGTAATGATGCAAAAGCGTGGCGCCCTGCCATCTAACCTCGAGCTTGGCGACAATTCCGACAGAAAGAAGTCGACACTAGCAAGAAAAAGGCCAGAGCTCAGAAGTTCGTGTGAGGTCTAAGGTGAGTTACGATGTAACATTCGCTCCAGATTTCACGACGATTCTGCCCAACGGCAACGAACTCTTTTCACTGCGTGGGAAGGCCGTCGGCCTCCCTTTGCCAGTATCTCACCCCTTCTCTTGACATCTTAGTTTCCGGGTAGGTGACCGACAAAATCCTCTCAGATACAATGCCCCTCAGAATCAAAATGAAAACGCCTCAAGATGTCCATAAAGTGTGAGAATGAAACCACCCATTTCCTCAAGGCATTCATTTTCATGCAATTCACAGCCGAAAACTACAGTTGGCAGTGTGATGTCCAACACGACATTCTTGACAACCTTACATCCTTTGACTTGACACTGCTGACCCCTCCCTGTCTCTCCCCTCGAACGATTGAACCCTCCCCTAAGGATATCGAGGTGATCTCACCCCACTGGAGTGTAGCTGAGCTCGATTTTTCTCTCTGGTATAAAGGGTGGAACCTGTAAGGACCATTAAAAACCATTTGACAAAATTTGAATGTGACCTGAACCAGAAAAGGTTTTTATACTTTTCCGTCATTCACTCTTTGTGCCCTCCTATGGCATGTGCACAGAGGGGAAGGGGGCTGCGACATTAATAAGTGCACCCCTTAATTTGGCAACAACCTGAGTGTCACCTGCACACCTGCACACCTTTGGCGGACACTCTGAAATTCTCTCTGTGCAATAACACCCATCCGTTGGTCTCTCCCCGCCACTGGGACAGGCAACCCACTCAACACATGCCCTTGCTGGTGACAAGCCATATCTGAGGGATATGGAAAGTGTTGCCTATCCTGCCAATGGGTAGGGATCGTTGGTTGGATTTCTGTGTACTGAGACTTTTTTAATGTGTCCAACAAAAGTGTGCAGGTGGCTCAGAGGGTGTTGTCAAACTGGAGGTTCTTAGAGGCACCCTCTGGCGTTCCATTCATATGTGAGTTGATGTTGCAACCGCTCATGCACACGCTGTAGGAGGATGTGAGAAAGGAGAGATGAAAAAGCATAATCACACTTTTCTGCTTCGGATCACATTCACATGTCGTCGAATGTGTTTGAACGGTCCTTGGTGGTTCGACCCTGTATATAACAGGAGAAGTCTCCACTAACGCTGCGCTCCAAAAAAGTATCAGATGACGTTCAATAAAGTTGCAGCACCATCGTGTCCTTAGAAAAAGGTTGAATCGTCCAGGGGGCGCCAGCAGCATCAAAGGTTGTCAATAATGTCGTTCTGTTGCACACTGCACTACGAACGCTGTAAGATAAGGGGGTGGAGGGTTTCATTCACGCCCTTTGTACAGGCTGAGACCCTCCAGCAAAGAGGCTTCAAAAGAATGGGTGAAATGTGGGTAAGAGAAGGTGTGAGACGACCTTCCCACGTTCGCGGTACCTTTGAGCAGAATTGTGAAATTTGGTGGCAACGTTGTTGTGACTGTCAATTCGCAATTTTTCACAAACACACCTTTTATTGATGTAAGTTCAGAAGGTTGATGACTGACGAACAAACGAAAGGTAAAAGTTTCCTAATTGAGCCAAACCAAAGTTCACTTCTAATTTTCCACAAAGGTTCATGGTAAAAAAACACACACACACACAAACACACACACACACACACACACACACACACACACACACACATACTAGTAACAGTCAAATTCAGAGACAAAGACGTAATCTTCAACGGTCGCAGTACACGAGGTCGACATCAGGCGTGAACTGAAATTCGGGGCTGGTTCTAGCCCCTAAATAGCTGTCTCCAGCCAATCAGGTTTTGGCGTAGCGATACTTCCTGCAGGCCGTGGCTCGAGCTCCCCATACAGGAGGTAGTGCTCGCAATGTCTGTTTCCATTATCTTGTATGTAAATAGCTGGTGTTTACCATGGTGCTTTTGGTATGCCTTGGACATAGACAACCAGGTCCTCTGTGGTGCAATATGGGTTGCCGGCCCTCAGGGGCTACCTTGGCTCCGGCGTAACAAATGTAACATAATTAACGTAAGCTATATCTCACATGAACATCTGAGTTCCGACTTTTTTTTCGCCTGTGTCGACTCCTTGCTATTTGAAGTGACGCTCAGCATGAGGATGATGTCGCAGAGCACCACGCTTTTGCGTCATTATATAGGAAGGCTATAGGCACCGTTGAGCAAAATTTCAAACTTCTGCATCTCAGTGGAGACAATTTCGGGGTTTCAAAAAAGTGCCCCTCCGCTTGTGTTGCGCAGTGTAAATAAATTTTCCTGTTAATTACTATCGTGTAGGTTTCATAGAAAGGCCATGTATATCCAAGAACTGAGAATGTCTGCAGGCACAGTCAAAACATTTATGTCGTTCTTGTCTCGAGTGGTATTGACAGGAGCTGTTTCATAGCATGAAACAGGG